>NC_040908.2:119828058-120131088 GCF_004126475.2 Phyllostomus discolor
AATCCTGGAAAAACCTGTTGTCAGCTGGACATTAGTCACTGCTGGTCAGAAACAGACTGAACTGTCCTTCTCTGAGTTGTCTGGTACGTTGCTTCAGAGGTTCCTGACTGCATGGAGTACGCTCAGGATCACTGAAGAAATGAAAGCTAATGGGGCTCTTCCAATGACTGACTTCACACCTTTGGCCTTTATAATTCTGCACCCTGACTCAGTTAATCAGCCACACGGAAAAAGAGAATCATTCTTTCTTCTTCCATCAAAGTACCTTCTCCCAGAGTTTATCCTCAGAGCATATCTGTGATACTGCAAGCTCAGAACTGCAACGCTCAGAAAAACTTCCTAGATCATTCATATACCTTTCTTCATTTTATAGGACTAGTACTATGATCTGCATACAGTAGGCATACAATAGTCTGTTGCTGATAATGACTCAACCCCCAGGAAATTAACACCATGAAATGACTCAACACCAGAAATTAAGAATCTGTGAGGACAGTCATACCTTTTGAGGCTGGAGGACAGTTGCCAAATATCATCAGGATCCATTCCTGTAGGGTCTTTCCTGTGGGCCACGAGAAAGATGCTCTTCTCCTTGTATGAGGTATAAATGGTCAGGATCCCCATCATCACAAAATAGGTTCGAATAAAGTTAAGGGGAAAATGCACAAACATTGACACCAAAGAGACCTAACACGAACTGACAAGCAAGGGCTACCAAAACTACTGAAAATAAAAGTTCTGTCTTGCTGCAAAAACACTGAAATTTAGCTATTTCATTTTCATCCTTATGTTTATGTACTAAGAGACGCAAGGCTCTCTTGGGTTAGAATATTTCAAAGGGAAATACTTCAAAAAAGAAGAAAGAAAAAGGGAACAGGGCATAAACCAGCTCTCATCTTTCCTGTCAAGGATAACATACACAGACTTGTCAAAACTTGTGCTTACTTCTCTATAAAATACAAAACTAACAATCACAGTGGACTTGACCAATTTTAAGGGTCGTTAAAAGAGAAGGTAAGTGACTTCAGATTATAGTTTACTATAAGAACAATTACTTCCTATATGCATATAGCTTATTATTATATTCAGTTTTTGACACTGTTAACTAACATTTTGAGAACCTACTATGTACCAGAAATTGGCATAAGAGCTTTTATACATTGTGTAAATTTTATGACAGTTTGAGGCAGGAAAGTATAGTGCAAAGTATATGGGTTTTGGAGTGAGGCAGCCTTAGTTTCCAATTCTGGCTTTTAACCAACGTAACCTTGATAAATTATCCCTGCCCCCCTACCAAGGCTTAATTGTCAGTTCTAAAATGGAGATAAAACTGACTTTTTATTTTTAAGTGTCTAGCACACAGAAGACATTTATAAAAGTAGTCATTACTACTACATATTAAACTGACAAGACTATAAAAATGGCAAGTTCTTATTTTGTTTTAAACAAATATAACCAAACAAATAAAATTCCATCAAGGTAGTTAGTTCTCTTGGGAGGCCATATTTGTAATAATATTCTCATTCTTCCAGCCTCTTTGGAATTATTTTGACAACTGTCTCCAGAACCTATGGCATATTCTTTTGAACTGCCTTAATAGTGAAAAATTCATAATGGGATAATGTGTAGATGCCAAGTCTAAGAACTATGATTTGAAATCAATATGGGTAATACCATTTTTGATCAGGACTTGTTTTATTAAATGGCTTGCTAAATTCCTTAGAAGAAAAATTCCCAAAATGGAGATTTTAGAAATATTTCAGGTTGTGGCAATACTGTTAAAAAAAAGTAAACTGTCTACCAAAATGATTTGTTTTAAACAACTAGTACAATAATGGCACATAGCAAGTACTCAAAAACACTATGTGACTATTAAAAATGAGGCAGACCTATATATTCTAATACAGAAGGACATCGACACATGTAAGTTAAAAAGAAAAGCACAGTATATACAGACTGACTTGGGAGGAAGGGGTAGAAACCACAAGAAAACTGTTACTATGAACGTGTTACTTGTGTAATAATAGTAATAGCATAATAAAAGTAATACTCAGCTTTTTGAGAAATTAGCTGGGCAGGTAACAAACATGATTCTACATTTATCACAAAAAAGATAGGGGAAAGAAAACATTTCAGAGCTGATTACATATCTAACACATTACATAATATCTCATTTAATCTTTACAATAATTCTGAGTGTATATTACCCATATTTATAAGTCAGCAGTATTCAAACAGTCTCAAAAAAGTTAAGTTCTTATTAGAACAAGATCACAAAACATCTTGAATTTCAAACCCAGGTTCCCCTAGCTCCAGAATCGGTTCTTACTTCCGCTGTCATATAAGCCACACCTGTAAGTCATGCTCAGTAACTCCCAGTCTAGCCCCTCAGCTTCAAGGAAACCTGACACAGATCTGAACCTCCAAATTCTGATCTTTTCCTACTATCCTGGGATGAGTGGCTTGAAGCAACCTGGTCTAATGCGAGAAGTTCTGGACTAGAACTTCTGGACTAGAAGGGTTGGGTAATCACCATTACTGTGTTTGGCTATCAGGTGCTTACACTTGGATTATAACCTCTATATTAATAACTAAATAGAATTAAAGATAAAATAACCATATTAAATCTAAATATTAGTGATAGTCACTACATAAATTTACAGACTACCACAGCTGACAACGTAAAATTCTAACATTAGCAGGCCCTCAGATCAAAGTTTGTTTCTTGTAGGGAACAGGGAGGCTACCAGTAGAGATTTTAAGACAGTCACTAGAAAACAAACCCAAGCACAAACAAAGGATATGATATGACGCACAAAGCCAAAACAGGCTTGGACTCTGGGAAGGGGTGCATGTAATCCCAAATCAAAGCCACTATGGCAAAGAAACAGGAGATGGTACAGATGGTGAGGCGACCGTCAATTAGACCAAAATTCTCCACATACTTGTACTTTTCCAGAAGAACCTAGTGAGAAGAACAAGGAATGAAATTAACAGGAATGTTTCCTTCCTTGAAATTTTATTCTTAATTTCCTTGATAAAGCTACAGTAGAATCATGTAAGTTGCCAAGTAGTTCTCTAGTCAGAATTTTACCACTCTAAACAAAAATATTCAAGCTGTTTACAATGGATCCCAGAGAAAAAGTTCATCAACTTCTCAAATATTTTTTTAATCCCTAGGATGAAGCTAAAATTTTCTTTTCCCTTTTTAAATGGAGAGATGACCAGTCACATCATCTCTTATGTTTCCTCAACCTTCTCTACTCTTGGCTCATTAACCTCAAAAACAATAGATTAACAGCTTTCTGAAACGGAAACATTAGAGAATTTGAGGAATTACTTGGGGTAGCTAATTTATATTTTACCACAAGCTCCCCTACACACACTGTAAAGATTTAGAAACTGCTTTCTGGCTCAATCCCTAAGACTGAAAACTAAGGTCATTCCAAGTGACAGAAGAAAAAGCCTGCAATTGAGCCATCAACTGAACAATGCTAACAGACCTCCACCTCAAGAAAGTACCTTTTTGGCAGAATCATCCAAAGAGTTTTTCACAGCTGATCCATCCCATTTGTCAATTTTTACAGGCTTATCATCAATCTTCCACTGTAAAACAAATAGAAGAGTTGTACACCAAGAGACATGGTATCTTACTGAAAGTGAACTACTTCCTTAAGAACATCCTTAAGTATCATTTACTCTTGTCTTCTGATGTTGGACAGCTAAAAGCCAAAACACTTAGAAACAAAGGTGAAGGAGATGAGGGTCACGGGAATCAGGTGGCACTCACGATGTTGCCAGACTCCATGGTGAGAAGTCAAAATCTACAAGCCCCAAACCAGAACACCTACATGGGCTACAGAAGACTACAGTGTGAACTCACATATCCCACCCTTGTCTACCCAAATATGAGTATGGAAAAGATCTCCGGGTGGTCATCCTTTCATTCTGTGACAATGAAACTCAGAAAATACACATCCACAGACTCTCAGACGGTAACAAAATGAAGGTGGTCTCCATGAATCTATCTTTGCCCGCTAACAACTTCTATGTTTTACTATAGGAAAATTCAGTGTAGTTTGTTGGAAAAAACATTGTGAATTCAAAACCAAGTTATACCATATATGACTTTCAGACAAACCCTGCTCAATTTCCTCACCTACAAGGATTGAGAAAGGTTACCAAATATTGTGCTACTTAGGGGCAAGTGATTGTCTTACACACTGGTGGCAGAAATTCAAAATAGTGCACCACCTATGAAAGTCAATTTAACACCTTGGCTTCAACTTTCCATTTCTGGGAATATTTCTCTATCCGCATAGACATGAAATAATACACAAGGCTACAGAACAGCAGCATTTATAACAGTAATTATTATATATTAATCATATATTTATAATTAGCTATCTCAGTGGAGATAGCAAGTAGGCAGTTAGACATGTAATTCTGGGTCCAGGTTGTAAATACAAATGTGGATGACTTCAACCTATAGATGATATTTAAGCCATGACACTGGCTATCTCTTTGGAAGGTCAAGTAATATGAAAAACTACCACTGAGATTTGACAAGAGGGAGGTCACAGCAGAGAAATGGTACAGGCAACAGCCAAAAAAAGGGACCCGGAGAGATGGAGATTATTAACTTCTGTGATATCACTGTGACATGATGGTGAATAAGCAGTAAATAATAATAATTTGAAGCTTCAAAGGTTACTTCAAAACCATTGTATTTTAAAAGAGTTTAAATTAAAATACAATTCACATACTATAAAACTTACCATTTTAAAATGTACAATTCAGCAGTGTTTCAATTATACTCACAAGGTTGTGTAACTATTGCCACTAATTCCAGAACACATTCCTCACCCTAGAAAGAAACCCCATACCCATAAGCGGTCATTCCCTTCCCTGCCGCCCTCCAGCCCTGGCAAACATTAAATCCACTTTTTCTCTGAATGGATCTGCCTATTCTGGATATTTTGTATACTAAATGGAATTATACAATAAGCGGCCTTTTGTGACTGACTCCATGTTGTAACATGTATCAGTACTTCATTCCTTTTATAGCCAAGTGTTCCACTGCATGGATTTACCACATTGTGTTTATCCATACATCTGTCAGTGAATACTGGAGTTGTGTCCACCTTTTGGTTATTGTGAATTATGCTGCTACAATTATCTGTGCACACATTTTTGGGCAGACATACATTCCCAATTCTCTTGGGTTTATACCTAGAACTGGAATATGCCAAGTCATATGGTAAGTTTACGCTGCACTTTCTGAGGAACCATTTTCCAAAGTGGTTGCCTCACTTTACATTCCCAGCAGCAATGTAAGAGGTTTCCGATTTCTCCAAAACCTCGCCAACATTTTAGTTTTTATTATAGCCATACTAGTGCATGTGAAATGGTATCTCATTGTGGTTTTGATTTGCATTTCTCGAGTATGTTGAGCATCTTTTCATGTGCTTATTGGCCATCTGCATATCTTCTATGGAGAAATGTCCATTCACATCCTTTATTCTTTTTAAAATGAGACTTTTTATTATTGAGTTATAAGATTTTTATATAGTCTAGACACTAGACCCTTATTAGATATATGGTTTGCAAATATTTTCTCTCATTCTATAGCTTGTCTTTTCACTTTTTTGAGTGTCCTTTGACAAAAAATAGTTTTTAATGTTAAAATAAAAAATAATGGGAAAAAAAGAGTTTTAAGATTTTATTAAAGGTTAGTTTGCAGCACAATGTTAAAAAGTCAGCACCTTGCTTCTTTAAACACACACACACACACACACACACACACACACTCATAGTAATGCCATGAAACTGTCCATGTCTCTGTCTGAGCTGGGTCAGGATATAGGCGTACCACCCAAAAGTCTAAGACACCAATCACTGAGAGTAGAAGAGGACACGTGACCTGTCTACGGACACATGGTTGGTAGGTAACAAAATCAAGGTGTAAGCCTAAGCCTTCCTACCTCAAAACTGACATTCTTTCCACCACTACATCAGCTAGAACGCAGCCTGCTCCAGAACGGGGGCCAATGTACTAAGTAAGGTAAGAGAACTGGATTAAGAACTGGGGAATCCAGGTTCTGGATTGTTAATAACTCACTGTGTGGTCCTGGGCAAGTTGCTTCATCTTCCCATCTCCAACTGTGTCCATGTCTATGAAATGAGGAGGCTGGGATAGACGAGCTTCCAGGGCTTTTCATTATAAACATTTTAGATAAACCACTACTGATTAATCAGAATAGTTTTAAAAATCAACAAAAAAAATCTTAAAACGTCAGAACCAGAGGAATTTAAAAAGTCAGCTAGGATAGTAGTTCTCAACTTGGAAATAACTATTAAATTGTAAAGGAAATAAATGACCAGGCCCCACCTTCAGAAAATCTGATTCAGCTCTGGAATAAGGTACAAAAATCTGTATTAAAAATCTGTAATAAAAAAAATTATTTATTTAGTTTTTTTGGGGTGGAGGGAGGCAGAAAGACAGGGAGAGAAACATCCGATATGTGAGAGATAAATCAATTGGTTGATCTTGCACTCCCTCAACTAGGGACCTGGCCCACAACTCAGCGATGTGCCCTGACTGGGAATCAAACTGGTGACCTTTTGGTTAGCAGGCCAGCACTCAATCCACCAAGCCACATCAGCCAGGGCCAAAAGTCTGTATTTTTAACTAGAACCCTAAGATGGTCTAACGTACACTGTCTCTATATCATGTTATAAAAAACATTTGTTTAAGGAAGCTAAAGCCTGGAATAACCACATAGTTGTTGAATACTTACTATGTGCCAGACACCACCTTTTAAGGCAAATACTATAATTATTGCCATATGACAGATAAAGAAACTGATATATCAAATTTACTAACTTGCCCAAGAACACACACCTGGTAAGTGGCAGAGATAAGATTCAAGGCAGACACATGGCCCGGCCCCAGACCCTATGTTCTCAACTAAGATATAAAAGCTTGACTTTTAAGATGAAGCTGACAGTCCAGCCAAGAGATAGAAATACAGCTATGAGGTTAAAAGGGTCTGGATATAGCTTCTACAAAGCATGGTTTCATACCACATTTTAATAGTCAAAACAAATCCAGTCAGGAGACAGAGATCTAGGTAACAGGTTAAAAGGATTTGGGTGTAGCTTCTGGAAGGAATGATTTAATACAACACATTAATTTTAATAGCCAAAAACAAATTAAACAAGCAATTTTTCTTTATAACCTACTATGTAGAACAAAATACTGTGATGTATTTTGGGCAAAATTATTTACTGCATTGATCTAAGTTATTCTGTGATGAAATTTAGAAGAATATATTTGCATATCTATTTTTAAGATCAGGAAACTGGATTTGCTTTGTTCTTAAAGTCAGTTTCATAAGAACAGAAATTCACATCTGCTTAGGGAAAGCTACAAGCATATTTGCATCTTTTTACTACATTTGTTTATGGCAAGTGAATACAGCTGCAGGAAATAAAATAAAACCCTCCAAAACATCTAGACAAATCAAATTAAAGACACTGTAAAGTAACAGCCTTTCATTCCCACAAAGCGAGAGCTTCTCAATTCATTCAGATCCTGCTCCACTGAAGATAACATTTCCCCCCATGTTCTCTTCCGCAGCATCCTCAGTTTTCACACAATTAGAGGCACCATCTTCTAAGGCTGTTCCTGAAGACTCAGTTTTTCTCTGCTTAATTCAATACTGCCAAGTACTTTTTCCAGAACCTCTCGGAAAACTGGACCAATACAAATTGGTATAACAACACAAGATAATACGTCACATTAAGTGACAGCTTAATTCCCATGTGTCATAAATGCTACAGAATTCAGAAGGGGAACAACTCAATGTAAGGCCAAAAGGAAATTTTCCAAGAGAAAGTACCTAAACAGCTCCTGACTTATTTCCATCTTACTTCTTGGTTAATTCTGTCAAGTGCTCCTTTGTGAGGCCTTTTTATTTATTTCTGCTATTCAAGTTGGGAGTTCTTATCACCTTATCATTCTATTTTTATAGCCCTTTACAAAGAACATTTACCAATATTATACAATTTAATATTTACAACAGACTTGTAATATGTATATATGAGCATCCACAATATTTACGTAAGAAAATTTGAGTTCAGTAATACCAAGTAACTTGTCCAAGGCCACGTAGCTTTTAACATGCTGCACTAGAACTCAAACTTGTCTTTCTTTTTGCATTAAACCCTATACACTACTATGGCACAAGGCATTATTAGATGGCTTTTAGTTTTCACCTCTCTAAACTATTTGAATAATTTTCAAAACCCTTCAACAGCTTCCTACTCCTACTTCAAGCAATCCATGCCCTCTTCAATCTTGCCACTGCAGGTTTCTTAGAACATCAGGCACCATCTGTGTACCTTTGCTCAAGCACATTAACTGGTGTACGACTTCCCTCTCTCCTCCAAAGAAAGGTTCCAGCTCCACTCTAGACAAAAAGTAATACCCTGGAGACAGTAGTCCTTTATCAATTAGATCTCACAGATAATTGTCTCTCTCTCATCTGAACTTCTGTAAAAAGTACACAACTGAATACATCAAATACTTCTATGTTTAGTATTCTAGGTCCTATACCCCCTGTCCTATACTCAGCAATACTGAGTACTTTCTGACAGTGGGATTCCTGATTTATTCTTCTGCCATCACACATTTGTAGAAGACACTATAGGTTACAGAGATCGTTAGTATATATTGTCTCATTTGATTCTCCCCAAAACCCTAACATTTCAGGTGCAGAACGGGAAGCTGAGTCAGGTTAGCAGAGCTACTTCAAATCTCAAATCTTATGACCCCCAAATCCAGGTTCTTTTAGTTAACACATTAGTTCCCTTCTGTTCCTCTTCTGAATTCTCTAGCATTTATCGCACATGGGAATTAATGATGCCATATGCTTTTCAGTAATCAGTACCTTGGCAAAATGTATGCTTAATGTTTGCTGGTGATAAGTCAAAAAAAAAAAAAAAAAGGAAGAACAAAAGCTGTTAATAGGATAGGATGAACACAGGATGGGAGGTGTTCACCCAGCAGGAAAATAGGATTTGTGTATGAAAATGGCCATCAGTTCCCAACACTCTCACAAGCTTGGAACAATTTACCACTGCACCCCCCCCCCAACACATGTCCCTTAAAAAGAGTTAAGAGTGTCAGAACCATGCCATTCAAAACCAATGACACCCAAAAAGAGAAGCAAAAAGATCAGGACTCCTCAACGTGACCATGTATTCATTTCTTAAGTACGTACCGAGTGTCAGACATAGGTAAGTCTGAAAGCTGTTTTCAATTAAAGTGAAAAATCCTGATTATTTACTATATCAAAGGCCACGTGCTTAACATTTCTCATCAAACTGGCCCAGGGCCCTACAATAAGAGAACTGGAAGGGACGTTAGGGTATATTGAGGATAAATCCCTCCGCTCACAGCTGAAGAAACAAGATGTAAAGACAACAAACATAGTTCAAGGTCACTCAGCTAATTAGAGACAGAATCAGTGCTAGATCACAGATCTCTATGCAAATGTTTCTTCCAAGATGCTATGCAAGGACAAGAAGGGCCAACGCAAGAACATAGTTTTCCTTTTTTTTTTTAAACCCTTGTTGCTAGGACTGCAGTTTAGAATATATATATATGGACGGGAAGAGAGGGAAACAGGCAAGCAGGTACAATCGGTAAACTAGTGAATTCAATTCACCTAGGACACTTGGAAGCAGAAAGCAGGGGGAAATGAGCGGGGTTGTGGGGAAGGGTGAAGATAGCAAGAGAAAAGAAAAATCTTTAAGGCTTCCTGTCAGTCCAACAGGGGAAGTCAATACATAAGTTCAGTATCCGGAGTATGGTGATAAAGTGCCTAAAAACTTCAAAAAGAAAAAGACTAAAGAGTAATTTGAAATCTGTAGCGACACGCATGAGTGCGGGGAGTTTGGGGACTACTGACTTCCAACTGCTGCTTACATTCCTTCGGGCTTCAGTTTGCCCCCTTAGTGAAATGGGTACATTCAACCCCCAGCACCACCGAGGAAAAGCGATGGCCCCATGAAAATGTGGAAATGATCAAGTTATCGTAAGAAGCTGTGGTGACCGGCACGAAGGGCCAGGAACACTTCCGAGAAAGACAACCTAAAGAGGAAAGAGACCGGTTTGAGGTGCGGAGAGAGCAGACAGCAAGCGCCCCTAAGTTTCCCATGGCGTACCAGACCAGTACTCCCTTAAGAAACCTGTGAAGAAAAGGGGGGCGGGGACGGAAAGGTGGGATGGCCGCCTCCCGGGCCCCCACTGGCCTGGACTGTCCCCAAGAAATGGCTCCTCACCTTATCCAACAAGCCGCTGCGGCTACTACCTGTCCCGCAGCTTGAGCCGCTGCCAGACCCACTACTGCCTCCGCCACCACCACCTCTCCCGCCCTGTGCAGCTGCCGCCGCCGCCATCTTGACTGCTTCTACGTTGCCCTCCCACTTCTACTTGTCTGAAGCCGATTGGCTGAAGCCGACGTCCTGACGCGCCGCGTAGAGTCCTCGCTGACGTGAGGTTGCTGGCAGGAGTGGCCGCAGGGCTTGCCGGGATTTGTAGTACTCAGAAGCTCCGGCGGCCGGTTGCTACCCACACAGCTAGCGGCCGTGTCGCGGTTACTAAGGGGTATTGGCAGGCGCCACTGTGGAGCGGCTCCGAAATCCCCGTAAATCTCGCAGGCGCGCATCCCACCAGACCGGGACGTCGCCCCCGCGAACGCCTCGGAGGCGGAAGAGACGCCGGAGGCAGGTGCGGCTGGAAACAGTTTGCCTGAGGAGTTAGAGTCTCCTCCATCCCAAACTTAGAATTTCGAAAGGGATGTGAGGAGTTCGTTCTTCATCCTTTTCTAGTCCTGTTACAGCACTTACCAGTTATTCTCTCTGGTGACTGTCATCTTAGCTGTTAATAATGTTTTCGTGTTATGGAGAACTCGTTCACTGAGTGACTACTGTCTGCCAGGCAGTGTCCTATGTGCATTCATTTATTTTTTATGTAAGTATGGTTGGTATGTAATACGATATTCGTTTCTGGCATATAATATATTGATTCGACATTTATATACCTTACAATGTGATCACCACACTAAATCTAGGAATCATCTGTCACTGCAAACTTATCACAATATTATTGACTATATTTCCTTTTACTTTTTTCACCTATCCTCCCTCCCCTTTCCCATCAGTTTGAGTCTATGAGTCTCTTTTGTTTGTTTTATTTTTTAGATTACACCTATAAGTGAAACACTGTATTTGTCTTTCTGTGACTTACTTAGCATAATACCTTCTAGGTCCATCCATGTTGCCTCAAATGGCAAGATTTCATTCTTTTTTATTTTTTAATATATTTTTTGAAATGCCAGATGGCAGAATTTTACAGTTTTATTAACCCAAATACAATGTGCACATAAGCTGTCTTCTATTCATTTTCTTCGCTGAGCAGCCTGACTTTGCAATGGGTGACTCCGATGAGCCCCTCCCGGGCTGCTCTTTCCACAGTGGCTTTACAGTGTCTCGGCACTGTAAGATTTGTTGGATAGCGGAAGCACCTCAAGTTCCTTGATGCTGTGGGCCAGTAACTTCCAATAGCCACTAGGCAGCATGTGCTGTGTTTTCTTGTTGCTCCCATAACCAATACTGGGCCTTAAGATCTGGCCTTTAAATCTTTTTCAGGCCCTGTTGTCAGTGTCTCTGAGTTTTTGCCAGTCATGCTTAATTTTGACATATCAGCCTGACTAGTGCCAGATGAACTTCTTGGTCCTCTTATTGATGATATTGGGTTTCACCAGGGATCTGAGGGTAGCCATGAGGCAGAGTAGAAGATGGCTGCCGCCGTCATAAGCAGCTCTGAAAAAGAGGGCTCATTCATTTTATTGCTGAGTAATATTCTATTGTGTGTGTAGCGCATCTCGATGTCCATTTAGCCCCCTAACAGCCCTGTCAGATGAAGAAAGTAAGGAATTTACCCAAGGCCAGATAACAGGTATCAGAAGCTGATTTAGAAGCCAGGTTTTTGTAAACATCAAAACCCAGGGTATGTAATAGTAGTCTAGATTTTTATTAATTTACTTCTTTCCCACAAAATTTTTTGAACATCAGCATTATCCAGAGCTCTACTAAGGCATAGAGGGTGATCAAGACAGACCTGTTTTCTACTTTCATGGAATTCCTATTCTGGCGACCAAGAGCTGTTGCATGATAGGATTGTACTATACTGTACTCTATGACATCGCACCATTTGTTTTTTTACCCCATAACCCCTCTCATAAGTGTCCAAATGACTGAACAAACATTTGAGTGCTTACTATGTAGCAGTCACTGGGGATATTTCATTGAACAAAAATGTCAAAATACCTGTCTCGATGAATAGCCTTCATCTGGTAACTATCACTAAATAATATTAGGTGAGTTTCCTCACCTCTGTGAAGCAATCCACTCTGATGCCCCTGTAGCTTTTGGTTGTTCATGTTTTCTAACTTTTCATTTTTCAAGACCCAGCTCTAATGTCATCTGCTCTGTGGAACCTTCCTTCATCCTCATGTCTTTCTTCTCCATAGCATTATGTTTGTGGTTCAGTTTGGGTCAGTAAACACTCACTGAGCCTAGTCAATGGCTGTATGAGGTGCTGGGGATAGAGAGACGTAGGATCCAGGCCGTAGAGGGGCTCACAGCCCGGGTTAGGGGTGTTTGGAGTGGGGCACAGGCAGTTAAGCAGACCATTATAATACACTGGGGCATCGTGCCTCCATTAAGAGGTGGGCCTGAGGTGGCAGAACAAAGAAGAGTCAGCCTGAGGAATGAACATCTGCATGAGCCAGGCAAAGTAGAGGGGCAGAAAAGTGTGATAGGCCAAAGGAATGGGACAAGCAAATGTGTGCAGATGAGAAGAATTTGTGTGCATGTATTTGGAGCTAGGACTGATATTACGTGCTTCAAGTTTAAGACAGAGACCAGAAGTAGTTGAAGCTAATCAGGCAGACAGCCTCTAAGTCTGGAACTTGGACCTTCTTTTTTCCACCATCCAGATAAAGTTCATATTTCTCTTTAGGTTACTTTCTAGGCAATGTGACCTGGAGGGTATATGCCCTTGCTAGACCATTAGTTGTAAATCCACACCTTCTCACCTAGTTTTCCTCATAGGGAACTGGAATTTCTATGATTAGTTGTGTGCAGGTCCGTATGCCCCCATGAGCTGAGTCTGATTTATTTTTTATGTTATATACATAACAAATATCTTTTTCCCAGATTGTATCTTATCTTTCAATGTTGTCTTTGCTACTTTTTTGTGCATAACATTTATTTTGCGTAAATGGTTATATAAACTGATCCTTTCCTTATTGGTTTTCCATTTGCATGTCTTATTTAAGCACTCTAGCCCCACCCCAATGTCATTAAATTATTCTCCTCTTCCACCTTCCCGTCTATGTCTCTGTCTCTATCTCTACATCTGTATCAACCTACTTCTCAGCTTTTTAGTCCTGTGGTATTCTTTTAGGCCTTATTTGAGACATTTTGGAGCAGAAGGGTAATAATAGAATATAATTAATGAGAAAGGTCAAGAGCTCTGAATGACAGGCTAAGAAAGGGTATAATATCTATTTTACAGGTGAAGAAACCAAAAAAAAAGAAAGTCAAGAGACTTTTCCTAAGATCAAAGATCAAGTAAGTATACAGACTAGAAGCAAGGTTCCTATATTCCGTAAGTTACTTGAGCCTTCTCCAACAGTCATCATCTCTAGCATTTCCCAGCCAGTTAGTCACTCATTCACTCATTCATTCATTCATTCATTCACTAATCTTGCATACAAGTGTGGTTGGTCACAAGAGAGATTCCTAAAAGACAGATTGACTGAATGGCTGTTGATCTTTCCCTATTTACCCATCTATCCATTCATTTTCCCAACACATTTTTAGTGAGTTCTAGGCTCTATACTAGGCTGTGGCATTACATAGGTAAATAAGGTATCATAGTTCCCATAGCAGGTGGGAAATTAGAAAGAGGAGCAAACAATTATAATTAAGTACTACACTAGGAGAACTAGGGGTTGTCATGGGGACACACAGGAGGGGCCTCCAGTCCTTTTCCGGTGGTCAAGGATCAGAAATTTCAGAGTGCCCCATGTTGGACCAAAGAAATCAACATCACTCATTTATTCCACAAATAATTATGGTATTTATTATGTGCCATTGCTGTGTTAGGAGACGGGAACACAGAAATGAACATCGTAGATGCTGTCTTTCAGATGGAGCTTAGAGTCTAATTAGGGAGCTCAGAAATATGTATAAAAACTCTTGGGCCCTGGGAATATCACCATATTTTTACCTTCATTTGGCCCCCATACATTTATTGGGTGTTTCCTATGAGCATTCCAAAGGTGGGAGAGAGACAGTGAATCAGACGTGGGTCCAGACACAGGGGTTCATAGACCCCTGGAGGAGCCCCCTCAAGGGTGTTATTGATAGTAGCTGTGGAAGGTGGAAAGGCTCCATCCATGACAAAGATTCTCCAGGGTTTAGCTACAGCAGCAGTCTCACCCCACAGGAAGGTCCAGCGAAGGCTTTGTGGAAGAGGTAGCATCTGGACTGGGTCTCAGAAGAAGCTTTTTTTTCTATTTTCACCTTATTTAATTTCTACAGTGCTCTACGGCACAGGTTTTAGTCCTCATTTTCTGTGTGAGACAGCTAAGGCACACAGAGAGGAACCGATTTGCTCAAGGTCACTCAGCTGAATGGTAGAAACTGGACTCAGATTTAAGCCTCCTATCTCCAAATCTGTTGTTCTTCCTACTGCACACTCTACTCTTCACATTTGTCACTTCCAGGAAACATTTCCTGGGGACACTGGATCCCAGCTTCCCCCTCCGCTCCTTCCTTTTACTGAACTCTTCCCATACCCACTGTCCCAGGTCCTGCCTTCCTCCCATGGTGTCCCTGCCACTGGCCAGGGGCTTATAGGCTCCCAAACCTCAGCTGCCTCAGGTTGTCTGAAGCTGTCCCAAAGCAGATTTGGGAATGGCTGGATCTCTTAAATGAAAAATCTCAAATTTCTGAGAGCTTAAGGTTTAAGAAATGTGTATCTCTTGTTAGAGATTTATTCCTAAAGGATGTAGTATTTGAGCTGAATCTTAAAGGATGAAAGTAACCAGATAAACAAGATCAAAAAGGCTATTTTGGGCCAAAGGAACACTAAGAACAAAGGCAGGCAAAACTGAATGTGAGTGGTATGTCTTAGGGACAGAAAATGATCCTGCAAGCCTGACGGGCAGGGCAGACTGGAGCTGGAAGGGTTAGGAATTAGGTCTCCAGGAGCCTTGAAGACTAGGCTCAAATATTTGGCCTGCCCGCTCAGTGGGAATCCAGTCAGAAGACTGTTGCAGTGTTTTGGGGGGTGGGGTTGGATAGAAGTGGAGAGGATGAAAGATTGAATGAATGAAAGCAGTGACAGACATTGAACAGTATTTCTAAGCTGGATTTTTTGTGACTCCGCGACCAGTTAATGGAATACCATTTCACGTAGCAGCAGTTTTGTCAGGTTGGTCTTTGTGAAGCACGGCCTGGCTCATGGCTCTCCCCGGCTCAGGTATCATCCATGGCTCCGGGTTACTTACAAGGTGCAGCCTGAGCTACTAGCCTGGCACTGAAGGCCTTTCAGGAGCAGACACCATCCTTCCTTTCCAGCAATATTGTCCAAGACTGCCAGACACACATCCCCTTCCTAGGTCAGGTTGTCTTGTCACTGTGCCAGGCATGCCTACCACCATGTGCTGTGGCCTTTCTCTTTAAAATGCTTATCTTTCTATCAGGAAACTCAACTCACTCCTCAAAACCTACTTATCCAGTTCAAATCTCATTATTTGCCTATCATCTCACCTGAAACGTGAGCCCCTTCTTTCCTGAACTCTGCTAAAACAAATAACATTACCAGTGAGCACTTAATATGTACAAGGCACCACCATTCTAACTCGATCCTTTTATCTCTGTATTAAGGTAGGTGTTACCCACATTTTACAGGTGAGGAGCAGGCTTAGAGGAATAGAGTAACTTTCCCACTCACAGAGCAAGGAAAATCAGAGCCAGTATTCAAACCACATCTGCCGGAGCCTGAAGGTAATGCTCTTGCTAGTGTTCCACCGAGTTAGGATTAGTTTGAACCCAAAACCCCAAGGCCTTGTCTCTCTCTTCATATAAGGCCAGCCCATGTCTGAAGCAGGGAAGTGGACCTCTAGTCCTTCAGAGGGGCATGTGTGTTGTGTGGTGGCCCTGGGGGACTCGCAAGCCACGCTGGGATGAGAGAGCAATGCTGCACCTTCTCACTCTTCTGCTTCTTCCTTTTCTTTGCTCGGCTCTCAGGGAGATGTCCTCCTCGGGAGTCTATAAGCTGGATGACGGGAAGCCTTTCCTGAACAACTGCTTTCCAGCCAAAAATCTGCTTCGGACACCGGAGGAAGGTCAGGTGCTATATTGGCCTCACAGCCGCCTCCTGCTTTAGATTGCGTCTCATGTCCTTGTCTTCTTCTCCATCCACTTGACTTCTGTTCCTTGCCACACGCAATCCCATCCCTTCCAGCCTGTCTTCCCCCAGCAGCCTCGGGGAGCCTTCTAAAGTGCATGTCTAACCATTGTGTCCCCGTCTGTTCAGTGACTTCTCGTTGCTGGATCCTTCTCCACCTGCTGTTCTGTCTTCAGACGCTAACCTCCCCTTACCCTGTGTACAACCCCATTCCTTTATTTATGCCCCCATTCCATAGTGCTGTCATTTCACATAACTTTTTTTTATTTGACCAGAACATTTCAGCCCTTGTTCCAGTTATCCGAACTCTTCCCGTCCCACACAGCCCAGGTCTTCTCCCGCTTCCTGCACACGTCTAACTACTCCAGCCCTCAGTACCCATTGTCCCTTATGAGCCTTCTTCCTCTCTCTAGTTCCAACTTGGTTATATTCCACCAAACTCCTAAATAAAGTGGCTTAAGCTTAACTCTACTAAGTAGTTTTTCAAACTTTTATCTAGTTAGAAACTGTTCTGCGGCAGGGCCTCCTCGCAACGCTGAGCACAGCCATGCAGGTGGAACACTGCCGAAGACGGACGGGTTCGCAGGATTGGGTTTGCTGCTTTGAAAAAGTGGAGCAGGGGAGAAGTGCCCCTTGTGTGCTCTAGATGAAGCGACTTGCTGGTCACTCCGTACGTTGCATTTTGGAAGCATCACCTCCTCCAGTCTGTCCTCCCCTCTTCTCTCAAGTGATTTCATTTTTCACATAGAGAACTTCTCCGGCAGCCTGCCTATTTAAAACCCTCCCATGCAGCTCTCAGTATGAATTCATGATTTCATACCCATACCCCCTCACACACACAGATGGACAGGTAGAGAAATAAAGTCATGTGTGTCCACATGTGCTAGTATATGTGGGCATATTCCCTAGTCCTCTGAGAACAACGGTATGTATGTCAGTCACACAGAGTGTGCTGGCATCTGTATCTCGGTTTCTAAATACTATTCTCCAATCAAAGAAGCCAGGGCTCTTAAGAGAACAAGTTGTTACTAAGCCTGGGACAGGAACATACAGATTGAGCCTGGAACATCATGTTGTGCCAGAAAGTAAAGAAGCGCTCAGAAGAATGATGGGTGCGTGGCAAAAGGACATGGGAGCCAACCTGGAGGAGCTCCCAGTAGCCAGAGCTGGGACAGTCTGAGCAACAAAACAGACAAAGGTGGACTTGAGTTATGAACCACTGAATAAATATCCATGAGCCCATAATTATAGATACATAATTATTATTTATAATTATAACACTTATTTATAATTATATTACTTATAATTATTAATATAAATATTAGTTTTTATATACATACATACATACATATGTATAGATAGACATGCAAACACACACATACACACAAACACATTACATGTTTAAGGAACTGATGTAAAATGATGGTCTGGCAAGTCTAAAACCTATGGGGCGGGCGGGCTGGACACTTAGGGAAGAGCTGATGCTGCAGTCTTAAGGCAAAATCCTTTTTCCTCTGGGAAACTTCAGGTTTAGCTTTTAAGGTCTTTCAACTGACTGGATTATGTACGATATGGGGTATGGGCTCCTTTACTTAAAGTCAACGGACTGTAGGTGTTAGCCAACGGACTGTGTACACATATTTTGTACATGTGGTACAAAATATCTCCACAGTGACACCTCGATTAGTGTTTGATTAAATAAATCCTCTCATACCCTAACTAAGTTGAACTAAATTTAACTATCACAGATGCTAGAATTAGTGGGTCAAAGTATAATGAGAAACATGTATTTGTCTAGTCTCAAGGTATCTTTATTAATTACAGAGGGAAAAGTAGTAACTTCTCAGTAGAGAAACTAGGTCGACACCACCTTACCTGTGTGATCAAATGAACGTCGCCAGTGGTGACATGTTGATATCAGGGACCCTGTGTTTGGATGTGCTGACAAGGGCTCACCGTCACTTCTGTGGGAGTTTTGCCAAAGGGCAAAGTCTTAGCCTAATTATGGGAAAGCATCAGACTAAATCAAATCGAGGGACCTTTCACAAAATAATTGACAGGTGTTCTTCAAAAGTGTCAAGTTCACTTAAGAAAAAGGAAAGACTGAAGAACTGTTACAGATTGGGGGAGACTAAGAAGACACAATGACTAAATGAAATACGGGATCCCGGATTAGATCCTGGAACAGAAGGAGGATGTCAGTGAGAAAACTGGCAGAATTTGGAGAAGGGCTGTAGATTAGTTACTCATCTATGCCAGTGCTAATTTCTTGGTTTCAATCATTGTATTATTATGTAAGACATTAGGGAAACTGGATGAAAACTGTCTAAGAACTCTGTAATATTTTTACAGCTTTTCTGAAGGTCTAAAATTATCTCAAAATGAAAAATTATGAGGCGGAAAAAAAACCCTTCCCATAGATACTGTGCTGCTATGAGCCGACCCCATTATAACCCATGCTCCTCACTGCAGTCCTCGAGACCCATTCTAATCTGATTCTGCCAACGCCCCAGCCTCACTGCCTTTTCTCACATTCTCTCTGGACACACTCTGGGCCTTTCCTTCCAGGTGTGTTGGGCCTTTTGGCCCCAACTTAGCCTGGAGTCTCCAGGAGTCAGGGCTGTTGGGATACAAGACAAAGGTCCATGCCCCATATGAGGGCAGCCTTGGGAAAGGGGGTGCCTGGACTGTCAGGCTCAGAGGGCAATGGGAACTTGCTCACACCAGACACAGGGCAGGAGCTGCATCCAAGAGGCAGGATAGGCGGCATTGGTAAGTTGAGCCAGGGCAAGCCCCCCAGGCTGGGAGCCAGTGGGCTGCACAGGCAGGGAGCCACTGGTCAGAGGTACCAACCTGGTTCCTGTAGCTCTGTGCTGGTTGTCTGCGGGGTCCCAATCTTTTATATCCCTGGGTACTTGTGCTCTTCCCTCTGCTCAGGCTGCCTGGTATTTTCGTCTCTACCTAATCAACTTTCAGTTCTCAACTTAGATCTAGCTCATCCCTTAGGCTGGTAGCTCCCACTCTGGGCTTCCACAGCACCCTTTATATTTTGGAGCTCTGACATGGACGCCGGCAAGCAGTGTCTGCTGCATTGTGGATGAGACGAGACAAATTCACACAGACTGTCAAGTACTGTGGAGGAAAAGGGACGGCATGGCCACTCTCTCAAGGGGAGAGTGCCTCGACCCTTGCCTTGACAAGCTTTTGTTGCTTTTCTGGGCACATTACATGATGGTCCTCTTTTACTGTGCACAGGTTCGCTTTTGGTGGTTACCTTTTACAGAAAACAAAGGAAAGAATGATGCTAATTACTTAAAGAGAAGGATGTTGCAAACCAAAGGCAAAAGTGGTTGAACTGGTTACACTCCATATTGGGGAGGTTTAGCACAGACTTTAGGAAGTTATAGTAAGCACTTGCTGCCTCAATTCAGGGTGAGGGAGTTTTAGCAAAAGCAAGTCTCAAAGTGGCCTAATACAATGCAGGCCTGATTCCCCACGGGAGAACCTATTCGTGGGTGTGGGTCCTGTGCATCGGACCTCACTTTCCACTGGGAGCTGGGCCCACACCACACAGAATGGCCTCATATAAGCTCTTTTGAGTCAGGACCTCCATCTTACTCATCTCCAGAGCCCCAGCCCCCAGCACAAAGTAGATGCTCAAGAAAAGCCTGAATGGATGATCGTGGGTGGAGGCTGTGGCTCAGGGTTCATTCAGCAACACTCACGGTGTGGTAAGCTTATTGTAAGCCTTGAGAATACTGACATGAATGAATCAAAGTCTGTGCTCTGTGGAGCTGCCATTCTAGAAGGCAAGAAAGACAGTAAATAAGTGAATGAGTAAAATAATTACAGGTTGCAATAAATGCCTTGCAATTAAAAAAATTACAGATGGAGAAAACATTCTATAATGCTGTCACCATTTTTTAAGTGAGTTTACTAGCAAACCTCATGTTCTTTTCGTTTACGTACATTTTCTAGTTCTTTCTGTAGTGAACTTGAGTTACTGGATTTTTAAAAAAGTGACCATGTCCTATCATTTTTTTATCCTGAGCCTTTGAAGTAGTCTCTCCCCTATAATGGTGGGATCCTGGGTAAGATCTGGGAAGATGGAGCTGGTTGAGCTGACGTCATATGTTGAACTTTACCCAAGAGATGCCAAATGGGGTAGTAACTGGCTGGCACGGGAAAGGATGATCACCTCTGCTGAGGAGAGTCAGTAGAGGTTTTACAAAACAGGAAATACTTGATCAGGGGTCTTAAAGAACAGTTAGAGTTTAGAGGCAAAACTGTGGAGGACAGAAATTGGCAAGTCATTTTACCTCTTTTAGTCTTAGACTTTTCATCTGTGAAATGGGCAGTACTATGTCTTTACAGGGCTTGGGGCCAATTAATTGAGATAGTTATGCAGACATTTCCTGCCCTCCCACCCCCAAACCCCTGTCACCAGCAGCAGCGCAGCGCCTGGTGCATAGAAGATAATGAGAAGCCATTTTTTGGTTTGGCTTTGAAAGAGTTTGCTCCTCACTGTTCTGATCTTCTCAACAGGCCGAGGACATTGGTTAGTGGCTCGGAAATGTAACCTCAAAAAGAAGTCCAAGCGTATGATTGAGGCACCAGCTGAGGGCCAGGAAAGCCAGAAAATTTCTTTTGATGTCGGAACAAAGAAAAGATCTCGATGGAAAAACCAAGTGGACGTTCCTGGACATGTGCTGGACTTGAATTTTCTGGTGAGAGTAAATGCATCTTGGAATGGCTGGTGATATCGGCCGATGGCTGCTCTGGTTGCTCTGTTCTGGTACAACCACCCCCGACCCACCCCAAACTACTAGAGTGCGACTTGAGTACACCCAGGAGGATGGAGGGACCCACAGCTTTCTCTGCGTGTGAAGCTTTCTTCACATCCACCTTGAGAGACAGATGTTATCATCCTCGTGATGTTGTTGCTCCTGTGTGGATGGAAAACTGGGGCCCCGAGTGTTCCTTGGCTTTGGCCAAGGTAAATTATGGCTAGTAATTAGAACTCTGGTCTACTCAGGATTAGAACTACTCTGAATTAGAACTCTGGCTACTAGCTCCCAAGCCTGTGCCTTTACATTATATCAGGTAAAAATTCTTAATTGAGCTGGGGAGGCAAATGAGTCAGTCAGGGAGAATGGTAAATTGAAAATCCATTCCAGCTCCTGTAGGGTGTGGAGATTCCCACTCCGCTCTGGGGAGGCCCCTCTCGGGGCAGGGGGGATTAAAAAGCTCTACATGCCTCAACCTTTGTCCTTGGGGTGTAGTGTCTGGCTGAAGGCCAGGAGAGCTGAGCAAATATGACCCAGTGCCAGGGCCCAGCTTTAGAGAGAGGACTGGTATGGCTGTGTTGGAGACCAGCCAGGCAATTTTACATCTGCTGTGTGCAATGCCTCAGTGGCTTTGCAAAGAAAGACACATTTCGTAAGCCAATTTAATGTGCAGTCCAGTTCTCATAGCTCCCTATGAAGAACTCTCTGGCAGCCTGCTTTGTCCCCAGGCTCGCTTATGGTTCCCCAGAGATGGGTTTCTGCACAGATCAGATGTTGAAAGAGGGCTTTGAGGAGACAGCTGGTTGCATCTTACAAGTGGTGAGTTGTAAGCTTTTCGCGGAGTCCTGTGGAATTTCTTTCATGATTTTGTTCAGTCCTCCTTGGGGGTGAGGAGGATTGAAACAACAGTGCTGAGGAGGGGCAGAAACACTTCCCACTGCAGGCTTCTTTTCCCCTGTGTTTCCAGCAACACATACAGTCCCACATTAGTTGAGATGGCTCGTTATCCATGTTGCCACTTTGGATAGTAGAAGCAACAAGGATGTTTTTCAGATAATGGGATACCTACCCACCTATTAGATAGTTCCGCTTGAATGTTTCACTGGCACCTCATATTGACTTACTACACCAATACCCTTACTCCAAGTTGAAAAACACACCTCTTTTCTAGGGCTTGCTATACTGTTTCTACGATGGCACCATTATCTACCCAGTCCCAAAGCCAGCGAGCTGGGGTTATGCTTGACACTTGCCTCTCCGTCACTGCCCCCACCCCCACCATGGCCAAGCCCTGACACTTTTACTTAATAGTTGTCAAATCTGTATTCTTCTCATCTCCACTGGCACTACCTTAATCAAGGTCACCATCATCTTTTATTGGACTAATCAATTCAGTGACTTCCTAACTAGTTTAAACTGAGTAGGAGCTTTTACTTCACATAAAAAGAATTCAGAGGCATTGTTATTCCACAGTAGGTTAATTAACTGGCTAAATGACATCTCCCTAGATCCAGGCTCCTCTGCCCTCCTGCTCCTGTAGCCTGAGCGTGTTAACTTGCCCGCTTGGGCTCCCTGCCTTCAGGATCCCAAGATGGCTGCATCAGCCCTGGTCATCACATGTCAAGGCTAACATGCAGAGGTAAAAAGAGGGATTGCCTGTCACTTTCTTAGGTCTACTTTCAAAAGTATGAAAAAGCTTCCCACAACTGGCCTCTCACCCCCAGCAGCCAGTATTTTATTGGTCAGACTGAGATCACATGTCCCAACAGTCAATGGGTAGGAGAATGTGACCTCTGTGATTGGATGAGACAAGTCAGGATGTATTCCATGGAGCTGGAGCTTAAGGTCTTGACTGCCCAGAGGAATGGGAATAACATCGGATTCTTTAATAAGGAATAAGTAGAGAAGTAGCTCTAGGGAAGGTAATTAACAATGTCTGGTAGACTGGGCTCTCCCCGTGGACTCCTCTCTCCTTCTCCTTCTGTATTTATCAGACACAGCAGTCAGCCCCCTGCCAAAAGCCTCTGACAGCCTTCTGTCGGCTGGAGGGCAAAATCCACACCCTTCACAGAGCTGACATGGGCCTAAATGACCTAATGACTGCCTCTCTCTCCTTGCCTTGTCTTTCCTCCTTTCAAAGCACCTTGCTTTTTCCTGCCTTGATAACTTTCACAACCCCCACCACCCACTTCCATGGGACCAATTCCCGCTTAGCTCTTAGGTCTCAGTTGAAACATTACTTCTTCAAGTAAGTATCTTCTCACATCCAGACTAAGATTAGGACTTCCTATATTATCGCACTTAGCATCTTGAATTTCTCATTTAAAATATTTATTGCATTATAAAAACTTGCTTGCTACTTGGCTTCCATGCATTTGTAAGTTGTATGAAGACATGGAATATTTCTGTCTTTTCTTCATTATCTTCCCAATGCCTAGTTCCCTGTCTAAACATAAAAGACACCATAAATAAATAATTAACAGGACAAAAAGTAATGATCTGTTATACAGAAATAGCAGCTCCAAAGCTGAAATTTTCTTCCAACATCTTAGTTATGAGGGGCAACATACAGTAGTCAAAAGAGCACAGAGTTTAGTGGTTACAGATTTGGATTCAAATCACAGATCTCTTGCTTACTGGCTACAGGACATTAGGCAAAGCATTTTAGCCTTATTTTTCTCATTTTAAAAGGGAGATAATAATAGCTAGGATAAGAAGAAAGTTTGTTGATATATTTAGCATAATGCATGGCCCAATGTAGTGCTTAGTAAATATTTGGTGAATGAGTGGATGAAAGAACAAATTATAACAAATGCATAAGGTTGGTAAAGCCCCAGAAATACAGGTTTTTAAAGAGTCAGATGGAGGAAGTGGGGCCCCAAGAGGCAGAGAAGGAACAGAGAGGAAGGAATCCTCCTAAGAACCCTGTAAAGCCGATGTTACTCTCCCCATCTTACAGATGGGGAGCTGAGAGGGGGAAGAGCTGAGATGGCAGCTTGGTTCTGAACAGCTTCAAAGCCCACACTCTTCCCACTGTACCAGGCTGCCCTCCTCAACAGGGAGTCATTTGTTGTCTGGGCCAACTGTATAAACTTTGCTGGGGCCTTGAGAGTTGATTCTCTGCACTGTATTCCAGCTGAAGCACCATTGTGTGAGGAAGCCGTCAGACCTGTGCACGATTAACGTGAGTGGCCTGAAGCTCTCCAAGGTAAGGCCAGCCAGCAGAAATGTAATCGGGGTGAGCCAGACCTGGGGTGGCTCCTGGCTCTCTGTCCATGGGACCTTCCGAGTCCCTGGGCAATGGGAATCTGGTCACAAGGGAGGGGGTGGGTCAGACAAGGACTCATTGGGTAGAAGCAACATTAAGACACAACCTTTTGCTCTAAATTTGGTATTGTTATTGTCCCATGTGATGTGGATTAAAGGAACTAGCCTTGTAGAGGTAGGTTTGAATTGCTGTAGAAATTCATTGGCATGTGACTTATTATGTGACAGAGTTCCTACCAAAAGAAACTGCAGGAGAAATTTCTGTCAGGTTTTAGTGCCAGGAGTAAATGTTTCTCCCAAGATGCTGGTTTGTTCTTAACATGTAGATTCTGTGACTCATGTAATAAGTCATGTTCTTTCTTTGCCTTTACTAATAGGTACCTCAGAGCCAAATGTGTGGCCTCCCATTAGCCATAGTATTTGGATATGCCATAATACAGGATATTATGGCATATATTTTTGGTTTGTAGGCCTTCTTTGGCATACGAAGAGAGATTGCTTGTGTAATACTATATAGCAATTAAAGTGAGTGAGGTAGAGCTACATGTATCAACACAAGTAAATCTCAAAACCAGTTTTGAATAACAAAGGCAGGTCGCAGAATATCTACAGTATGCTGCATTTAGTAAATAATACTATATGTGGTTTATGGACACGTATATGTAATATAAGTATAGGGGTGATAATCACCAATTCAGCATCCCTGTCATCTATGGGAAAGAGATTGGAGAGTGTGGTTGGGGATGGATATGGGGGAATCCTCTGAAATGTTTTATTCCTTTAAAGAAACTTGAAGCAAGGACAGCAAAATATTCAGATTTATATTAAAGCTGGATAGTGTTACATGGGTCTTCAGAGTATCTTTCACTATACTTTTCTGAATATTCTTTCGGAATGCCTTCACACAGGCTAAGGAAAAGGACTTCAAGTATTTTGATTCTGTGATTTACATCAATGCCTCAGAAAACCTGCTGCCTCTAGGTAAGCCTTTTCTCCCTGAAAGCTGTCTTCTGCCTCTTGGCCAGCACAGCCAGTCACTCATGTTAGAACCTGCCTGTCAGTCCATCCATGACCGGCCACACCTCTCTTTCTGGGGTGCAGTAAGCTGGGCACTGGAGAGCACACAGACCCGGATTCTAACCCACAGTGGGCACCACCTACTTAGAACATTTCTCTGTGAGCTGCTGCGTCCTCTATCTGTAAATGCGGATAATTCCCTTGCTTTCTTTCTCCCCAAGGTAAGATGCCTGGTAGGCTCAGCTGAGATGGGTATGTACAGATTAGGAGCTCCTGGTGGAGCTTAAAGCCTTCTTGTTTATTCAGCAAGCCCACAGCGACCCCTGCTGGGTGACAGGACTATGTGAATGCTTGGCTTTTAAAAATGAATGCATCCAGGTCCTGTTCTGGTGAGTCATAGATTGATGGGAGAGATGGGCTCGGAGTGGAGCAGAATACAGGAAGGGCAATGACAGAGGGAATCACAAAATGCTATGCGAGCATATAAGTAGGACATCAACCCCGGGCCAGAGTGGCAGGAGGAACTTCTGAGGAAAGGAGCACCTCTGCTCCTTTAAAAAATGAATAGGAGACACTAGGGAATTAGAAGATAAGGAGGCATTTCAGGTTAACAAAGTAGAGAAACTTCCTATGTTTGCAAGGGATGCAGGTGATAGAGAATGGACACTAAAACGCTTTATAGGGACTAGATTATCAAGGACCCTGAATGACTTGGACTTAATCCTGCAGGCAAAGAGAGCCTTGAACATATTTTAAATAGAGAGACTGCCCAATCCCGTCAGGGCACATGCCTGAGTTGTGCGCCACGCCCCCAGTTGGGGGCGTGCGAGAGGCAACCCATCAATGTGTCTCTCACACATCAATGTTTCTCTCCCTCTCTTCCTCCCTCCTTCCCCCTCTCTCCAAAAATAACTAAATAAAATTTTTTAAATATTTTATTTATTTATTTTAGAGAGGGAAGTGAGGGAAAGAGAGAGAGAGAGAGAGAGAGAGAGAGAGAGAGAGAGAAACATCAATGTGCGGTTGCTGGGGGTTCTGGCCTGCAACCCAGGAATGTACCCTGGCTGGGAATCGAACCTGGGACACTTTGGTTCCCAGCCTGCGCTCAATCCACTGAGCTATGCCAGCCAGGGCTCTAAATAAAATATTTTTTAAAGATAAAGTAAATAGAGACTCAGTGGTGTCTCTGAGGAGGATGGACTTACAAGACCACCATAACATCAGGTTCACTTTGAAGGCTCTGAGTAATTCCACACAGTGTGCCAGCCATACAGCATCAGCAGTTCCTCTTCCATTTGAGGACATGAAGTCCTCACAGCATTCCGTGTAGCAGTCCAGGTAACCATCCAAGAGCCAGTCTCTCTGATGGTTATGTCACTCCGCACAGGAACAAACAGCTATTGTGACACTCCATAGACATTGCTCATAGAGTTCCTGCGAAGGCCATGTCCAGTTATAGGAGTCACCAGGGAAGCTCAAAGTTATGGTGCCTCCTTCAGATGTTTATTGTCCGTTTATACTTTCTCCTAGTCCAGATGTGACTTCTACCACAGCAATCCTGCCTAGTGACATAGTTATACTGTTTGCTTCAGGTTACCAGGGAACAGGGCTGAAAAGTTAACCCAAGGTCCAGTCGTCACACAGATGGGGAGAAGTGTTTTTACCTTTTTTCCAGATAGCCTAAAAGCTATCAGTAGGTGAATGGTTAAAAAAACTAGGGTATGTCTACATTGTAGAATGTAATTAGACATGATACAGATCTGTATGTTTTGACATGGAATAATTCTTAGGGAAAAAGGCAAGTCATGTTACAGTGTGAATGGGATGCTTCCATTTCTGTGAAAAGAAGTGTGCTTCGGTGCACACCTGAGAGTGAGTCTTGCGATGCATGAAACTTTCAAGAGTTATCTCTTAGTATGGAGATTTAAGGGAATTATTGTTTTTCTGTGTGTTTTGTTTTGTTTACTATTTTGAGCGACACATTCAACTTTTTATTTTATACTTCATTATAATGTTTTAAATGGACTTTGGAGTTAGACAGACTTAGATCCAATTTTTGGCCCTTCACTCACCAGAAATTCTATTGTAGCAAATCACTCAGCCTGGCTGAGCCTCAGATGCCTCAGCAGCAGAAGGGAAGTAGTACTCTCTATTTCCCAGGATTGTCATGTATGTAAAGCACCTCACATAGTGCCTGGCCCAACCCAGTGGGGACCCAGTGAATGACCACTGTTAATATCTTTCTCTTAAGTCTTTCACAAGCTGAAGATTCTCTTTCTCTTCCCCCTATAGAAGTATTTCACACATTTCCAGCCTTAAAGGAGCTGGACCTTGCATTTAATGGCATCAAAACAGTCTATGTGAAAAATGGAGACTTTAACTTCTTGGAAGTAAGTTGGAGGTAGGGAGTTTTTGGTGCCCGCCTGTTTCCCTGTAAAGAAGGGGTGTAGAGGTCTCTCTCTACTGCTTATAACTGTTGGAAAAGGCTTCTCAGGGCCTTTACTGCCAGACGCTTGCTTCAGGCAGTCCTCTGGGGAGGGTGGTAGGGCTGGGGGTAGTGATGGGAGTGTGAGTTTGCTGGTGGCGGTGGTGGCGGCAGCAGTGGCAAATAGATGAGGACATGTTACTGCTATGGCCATGGTGCGTGTTAGGGTGGTCAGTGGCATGGGCTGTGAAAGAATTCACAGAGAAGAAAGTGCAGAGAGCAAAGTTTTATTTGTTTCTACCTTCCCAAGAGAAGGAAGGGCTAGGTGTGGAGAAATGCACCAGCCCTGAGGGGTAGGGGCTTTGAGCTTTTCCTCAAAGACAAGGCGACTGGGGTGGTTGTCGAGCAGGATGTTTCGGTTGGTCTTGTACAGGCTGCAGCTTGTCTCGATGTTATCTTTGGGCTCAGGGTCCCATCCTTGCGGTCTGGCATGTCCTGTTCCTGGCATGTCCTGTTTCGTAAGTTCCCGGAGCCTCTGTGCCTTCAGGGCACTTCCAGGAATTTTCTAGTCCTGAGGATAAAGGCTCACAAAACAATTAGGGTCAGTCATGCTTTATGGGGTCCAGCTAGCCCTGGCAAAGAGGGCCTTTGTCCTGTTAGTGCATGGTCCTGGAAAAAAATGCCAAAGTTCATGTCCAAAGGGTCTACGCAGAAAAGTGAATTTAAACAGAGTATTAAAGGAAGGAGAACTTGAGGGGAGATCTGGATCAAGTGGGAGTTAAGTGCTAGGTACAGCAGCTTGGACCACCCGAACTAGAGGCATTATGGACTGACTCCAGAGACCCATCCTGGACTGAGTGAACCAGACTGGTTTGGGCTTGGATGAAGCAGGCTACAGGCCTAGTCCATAGGCCCAGAGATGAGTGTGAAATAAAATAGGACTCCTGTGAGTGCTACAGCAGACTCTTGACATTTGGACATCTGCTTCTGCTCTCTAAACCCCAGATTCAAAAATACAGAAAAATTAGTTTGCATTCTTGGCTTTCTCCTAAATTAAATTTCCTGTAGTCATGCATTTTGTACATGCAAAATGTACAAAAGTTGTACATTTTGAAGTACAAAACTTATATTTCAAGTTATCTGTCTCTTCAACTTACATGAAAACTTTAGTGCTACTTTTCACAGAGAAACAGAGCTTTTGTCACTACCTGAGAGTCACTGTGTACTTGGAGAGGAGAGGACAGCAGGGCTGGAGCCAGGCATGGGTCTGGGCATCGGGCCAGGCTCCCTTGCTGAGCAGTCTCTTCCCCACGCGTTGGCCTTATAGCAGAAGCGTTTTCTATTCAAACCTTGGGGTTGACCCCAAAGAGTTGGTAACTTAAATTATTTAATCTGCAAACATCAGTAGTCAGCCATACTTCACAAAAGCACCACTTAATCTGGTTTTGGGGGAGAGAGAGAGAGAGAGAGAGAGAGAGAGCGACCTTACACAGAGTTAATTTTTTTAAAACTCGATGTCCTTTATATGCTAAAGTTTTCAGAAGTTTTAACTGCTTGCTTGGAACCTGGCCAGGTGGTTCCATTGTTGTATTGTCCCATACACCAAAATGTTGTGGGTTCGATTCCTGGTCAGGACACACACCTAGGTTATGGGTTCAGTCTCTGGTCAGGGTGCACACAAGAAGACCAACAATGGATGTTTCTGTCTCACGCCAATGTTCCTCTCTCCCTCTCTCTTCCCCTCCCCCTCCCCCCTCCCCTCCCTTCCTTCCTCTCTTAAATCAATAAAATATATCCTTGGGTGAACACTGAAAAGAAAGAAAAGTTTTACTTGGAAAGGCAATCCACCTATAATGGATTATGTATCCTTGTATTTTTAAAAAATGTTTTTACGTCCTCACTTGAGAACATGCTTGGAGAGGGGAAGGGAGGGAGGGAGAGAAACACCGATGTGAGAGAGAGACATCGACCAGCTGCCTCTCGCACATGCCCAACCGGGGACCGAACCCACAACCTAAGCATGTGCCCTGACTAGAAATTGAATCCATGACCTTTTGGTCTATGAGGTGATGCTCCAACCAACTAGCCACTCTGGCCAGGGCTATCCTTGTGTTGTTTAAGCATGCTATACTGAATGTAATGGACCTTCTCTGTGTGTTTTCAAGTCATATTGAGGATAATAAGGATTTCTATGATTTGGAACAGGAGTGGTCCTCAGACTTATCCAGGAAGCATAACTCCTAAAAGTCCAATAAAACAGAGAGAGTAAATTTATAACAACTGATGCAATTTTGTGCTATGTTAAAAACATTTTACACTAGATTTTGGTATAGATAGTGGGAAATAGGTTCCAGATGTTCTAGAGGTACAGGGAGTCATTACCCTGACCTACAAACCTGGGGGCTTTTTATAACCTTCCATTTGTTCTATTTTACTTTTTAAAGAGTATTTTCTGAGCTCCTTCATGTTGTCCTTATATCTACTATTTCAAACCCCTATTTCAAGTGCCAATGGGCTGTGGGGAGGGGACCTGACTATAGGCTCTGACCCCACAACTAACTAGATTGGATTTAGGGGTTGATCATAATTGACTTCTTAGATGTCCTACTTCATAGTTTGATAACTTCTGATGAATAAAGAGTGTTTACCCAGCAGACCCAGCCTTACCCAAGGGAATTTGTTTACATAATAGAGCAGACCAGCCCTGGCCGATGTGGCTCAGTTGATCAGAGCCTCGTCCCATAACCAAGGGCTGTGGGTTTGATTCCTGGTCAGCGCACATGCCAAGGTTGTAGGTTCTATCCTTGACCCTCCATCCCCAACCCAGGGTCAGGTCACATACGAGAGACAACCAATCAGTGCTTCTCTGTTGTATCAAAGTTCTCTCTCTCCCTTTCCTCTCTCCCTTCTTCTCTCTCTAAAAGCAATGGGAAAAAAAGCTGTTGGGTGAAGGGGGAGAAAGAGAGAGAGAGAGAGAGAGAGAGAGAGAGAGAGAACACAGACCAAAGTCATACCGTAGAATATAAATAAGACCAAGCCTCTTGGCCAACCTTTTGTTTCCATCTCTCTGATTTGCAAGGGCACTCTAAGAAAAACAATAAACCTGTCAAATGTCCTGAATTTGCAACTCATAGTGATGAATATTTTGATTTGTGATAAAATTTCAATGTGACTCAGCAGATGCAGTAGCCAGGTTAGGAATCTTCTGCCCTTGTTTGCCAGAAAGGCTGCCATCTAGAGTAGAATTCTTTAGGAGTCAGTGTAGATAAACTTAATTTTGCCATGATGTGATTCTCTGCAAGCAGGTCTGGAAAAGGGTCAGCGGAGCCCCGCCCTGAGAGTCAGGAGAACTTGTTTCTAGTCTTGGTCCTCCCACTACTTGGGCGTATCTCCTTGGCTAAATAACACCTCCTCTGTGGGACTTAAGTTTCCCCTCTGTAAATTCTGGACCAGCTGTGAAATTTTGTGATCTGTGATTCTAAGACTATTCATTTCTTCGAGCTGCCCTTAATTCTATGGAAAGCAAATTTGGACCCAACATTAAATAGCTAAAGCAGCTAGAATAGGGTCAGCAAACTTTTTCTGTAGGAGGCCAGACTGTGAATATTTTAGGCTTTGTGGTCCTCATGGCCATACCTAGTCAACTCCTAGTCAACTCCGCTGTCGTGGGAGGAGAGCAGCCATAGACAATGCATAAACAATGAGCACGGCTGTGTTCCACTGAAACTTCATGATGCAGAAACTTTAATTTCACATAATTTTCATATAGGATTATTATTCTTTTGATTTTTTCCAACCATTGAAAAAATACAAAAATTATTCTTAGCTCACAGGTCAAACAAAATAGGCAGCAGGTTGGATCTGGATCACAGACCTTAATTTTCCAACTCCTGAGCTCAAACAGTGGTAACACAGCTCAGGATGGTTGGTGTGGAGAGTGACTACAGCAGAGTGTAGAAGGATGAGCCTGGAGAGGTGGCAGAAGAAAAACTGTGGAGAACCTGGGAAGTCTTGCTAAGGTGTTTGAGTCTTATCCTGTGGACAGTAGGGATCCATTGAAGGATTTGGAATGGAGGAGTAATAGGGTCAGAACTGTACTGTAGAAAAATTTACTGTAGCTGCCATATGAAAAATAGTTGGAGGGAACTGGCATAAGAGACCTTAAGGACGTAGAATCCATTGTCTATCAACTACCCACATTTAGCTCTAGCTGTTTAATGTTGGGTCCAAATTTGCTTTCCACAGGGAGAGACGTTTCCCCACCTTTACCTGTCCTTGCCCAAGCCAGCTTTCCAGGTCTTCCTCCGTAAAGACTTGCTTCCCTCTTTGCCCCTGCCAAGTGGGATCACCCTTTTGTGTGAACTCTCAAACTTGAAATTTGCTGCTGGCAGCATGAACTTGGCGCTCATTAGGTGCTTGGCACTTCTCATAGTCTATCCAGTCTTATCAAGCTCTCTCTTAGTAATATGGATTCTAATTATAGCCAGACTATTTATAGTTATCAGAATAAGCAAAGCTGCCTCCTGCCTCCTGGCTTCTATATAAACCACTTGCTGCACTGCATGGTTTTTTGGGTTTTTGTTTTTGTTTTTGTTTTTGTTTTTTTTTGCTCTTAACAATTTGGTGAATACAGACTAGTCTCTGAGGATAGCTGCTCTGTGAAGCTTGTCTGGACCCCCGTAGAGCTGACCATTCCTTCCTTTGTGCCTCCATTGGTCTGTGCTCAGTATCTATCCCAGCAGCATTGCAGCAGCAGACACATATGTATTTAGCTATGCAACTAGGTGTTGAACTTGCAGAGGGCAGAAACCGGTTCAAAGTAAACCTTCAGTTTAGAGGGGCCTCGCAGGAAGGGATGTTAATGATGACGACAGTCAACATCAACTGAGCGTTTACTGTGCACTGGACTCCATGGTAAAGGCTTTACCTACAGAATTCCTCATGTGAGCCCATTTGTATTTCCACTTTACAGATAAGGAAGCTCAGATTAGGTAATTTGCCCAAGATCACACAGTTAGCCAGGACGTAAACCCAGGTCTACAGAGCCCATCAACTAATCGCTACAGTGGAGTCAGACCAAACCCAGCCCTCCCCTGCCGGTGACCTGCAGTCAGTTGTAGATGTCTGACTTCGTAACATACTTCAGTGGCTGACCAAATTCCTGGCTCCTGCACCAGCTGCATAAGACACTGAAACTGGCCCCATTCAGTGGGTTACTATGGATGTGTGTAGGTGGAAGGGAGCAGACTGGTACATAAGAGCTAAAATGAATGTTTAGAGAGGCTCAGAAGAAAGTAAACAAAGGCTGTGCCCATATCCTTTACCCCAATTGCCTTTTTCTTTGTAAAGAAAAACTCAGTTTCCTGACTGACTTCTGATCCCACTCAACTATCTGATAAAAGGTGGTTGATGATGAGGTGACAGGTTGGGTCATTATCCTCAAAAGCCAATTCATTTCAGCTGATTGTTTATGTGCACCTACTTAGTGCCAGGCCCTAAGCTAGGCTACAAGGATACAGAGATATAGTGGCATGGCCCTTGACCTCAGAGAGTTGACGGTCTAGCCCACCACTGTGTGCCAGGACTCTGCTAGGCGCATCCATGTACCACTGCCCTTACTCCTCAGACGTGTACCCAGCTATCACAGATAACTGGCCTACTGTGAGAAAGACCCCCAGAACAGTCTAGATAAAGCACTCAAAGTCAGAGGAGAGATTCCATGTAGCTGGAGAATTAGGAAAGGTTTTCTAAGGAGGCAGCTCTTGAGCTGGTCTTTGGGGGCTTAGATTGAGATACATGGAGAAAGGCATTCCTGGTTGAATGAACAACTGAAGCAAAGATCTGTAGGCAAGGTGAGGCAAGGAACGGGGAAGAGTCACTCTGACCAACACTAAAGGATAAATAAAGGTTTGCGATAGGAGCTTAGGCTGGCAAACAGGTTGGGAACTGACTCGAGTAGACCTTAAAGGTTAGTATAGAGATTCAGGATTATTTTAGCCTGTAGGTGATTGGCCACCCAAAAGATAAAAAAAATAGTAGCAAACTTCCACCTCATATATAAAAATCATTGTCATGCATAGTACTTATGTTCCTCCTTTTTTCACAATATCTTTACACCATAGTTCCTGGACCTTTCCTTCAACAACCTGACTGCGGAGGCCATCTGTGATCTGGGGATTCTGCCACACCTCCGTGTCCTGCTTCTCACAGGCAACGGGCTCACCTCCCTGCCACCGAGTTTGGCTGTCACAGAGCAGTGAGTTCTACTTCCTAGAGTCCATCCCATGTGTTATCTTGTGAACCTGCACCTGGTTATCAGTACCCAACGAAACAGTCCAGAGCAGTTCAGAAGTGCTGCAAAGACAGGCTGTGAGTGTTCAAAGCGGGAGAATGCCGTCTACCGAAGCCCCCGGTGATGGCAACCATAGGAGCAGGGTCCTGAAGGATGGAGAGGCTTCAGACGCGTCTCCGCCACTCCTCTGTGCTATTAGGAGAGGCAAGTTGCTTTACCTGCCTCTGATGGGTGACTGATAAATTGTGGGTATTTCTCTAGCCAGACTATGCTTCCTGAACCCTCTAAATAAACTTTGCATATTCCCATTCTGCACATTTGCTGAGGCCATGCCTTCTGGCCACAATGTACTGGTTCTTCCTCTCTTAACAATAATAGCACATATGTAGTGCTTACTGTGTGCCAGACACTTCCCAGCACTTACCACATACTAAGTCATTCAGTCCTCACAACAACCCTATGAGGTAGCTGTCCTATTATTGTCCCTATCTTATGAACAAGGAAATTGAAACGCAGCTAGGTTCAATAACTCTCCCAGGGTTACAAATCTAGTGAGCGGCAGAGCCTGGATTTGAATGAAGCCCATCTGACTCCAGAGATCATCATTACATTCTCTTCTTATGCAGATTCTGTATATATTTCAAGGGTCTCAGGCCTTCCCCCTTTCCCTATCAGAAGCCTTCTCATCTTCACTATTTTTAAGTGCACACGTCAATGGCTTCAGTACATTCCCATTGTTGAGCAACCATCACCATCATCCCACTCTAGAACTCTTTTATCTTGCAAAAATTCCATTAACTTTGATGACTAAACCCAACCCTTCTGAGAAGAATACCAGATAATTTCCAGGATTCCAAACATATTCCTTTCTGCCCTCAAGGTATAATAGCAATCATACCTACTTTTGATAATCAGTATCAGTCACCCAGCCAAAATGGTGAACCTCTTTTTTATTGCCAATTTCTTCAGTGGGACAAGAAACCCAAGTGGCCAGTAGCAAACTCAACCTCCAGTTAAGTGGAACTACATACTCTTGTGTCCTTTGTCAAAGTATTCCTCCTTAGGAAACAAAGACCTCTAACTCAGAAGAGGTCAGCATCGAAGGATGAGAAGCAAAAATGCTGCAAGTAGATTGTTAGGTACACTGGTAAGAGGAGCTGCTCTTGTTTTCATTGTTAATTTGTAGAGCCTTTGTTCTGGTTGTGAGGCTTTCTCAGCCTCTCTCCACACAGCCCTAGTGGGAAAATGCCCCCAAATATTACATGAACCCCTTTGCATCCCTTCTTCCAAATATTGACCCCCTCCACCCATTGCAATTTTTCACAGCTGGTTAGTTCCCAGATGCCTTAAAGAAGAGTGTGTGTGTGTGTGTGTGTGTGTGTGTGTGTGTGTATTCCGTACTTTCTAATTTATACTCGGAAGAGTTGGCCCACTTTATTTAGTGTGCAACACCATGAAATTTTCCATTTATTTTGGCCAGGTTCCTAGGGGTACTCAGTATGGAACCAATTTACACTAAACTAGCAGGATATTTTCTGAGTCACTCTGACGATAAAAAGTTAGGCTAGTTCTGTGAGAGTACTGGTCTGCCCTTCCCACTCGCCTTGGCTGTTCGCTCCGAGGCCGTCTTCCCCGGGCTCTGGGATGAGGAAAGGGGTGCAGTTCTGGTTCCCCCTCTCCTGAGCAGATCTCTGTAGGGTCCCAGATTCATATGGGGGTCTCCAGTTAGAGGGCCGTCCTCCTATTTCAGCAAACGAATGTCCTCAGGGCAAAAGTGGCTTCTTGTGTTCAGTTCCCATCTCTGGATTTTTAGGTTTTGGCATAATACTCCCTTACTCTTCACATCTCTGACATGTTTTTAAGTGATAGACATTTTTTCTGTTTTATTTTATTAGTTATTCCAGTTGTTTTCAACTGGAATAGACTTCGTTACATAAAGTAAGGCACGTCTCCACTACTCTATACTCCTGTTTCCTTATATATAAGGTGGAGAGAATAAATGCACTCCTACTCTCATCAGAGTATCAGCTGAAATAATTGTGCTTTGAAGACTGTGAGGCTCCAGACAAATATTACTGTCATGTTCTTCCCACTTGTCTGTCCACATTCAATATGCTCTGTGGATTCCTCTTCCTCTACCAGCCTCTTAAATGTTGGCAACCCTCAGTTGTTCTCTTTCAGCCTGCTGTTTTTCTTCACCTTTATACTCTTTCTTAGTGGTTTCATCTTGTCCAAAGTCTGCCTCTGTAGCACAGGACCCCCAAACCAGGGAGCTGCTTAAGTGTTCATGATATTCTGAAAACACCTGGAGGACTAGTGGGTGTGGACGTGCCACTTATTACTCACATTACAGGGGAGCGCACCGATGGCGGCGGGTCGGGGTGAGAGAACGCACCCCTTCCAGTCTGAGGCTCATTATAAGGGGTCCCGGACAAAGGCAGCACAGGTCCAGGTTGTGCAAACCTACATGTGGCCCGGAGCTACATGACATCAGTGTGTACGTGCAGATGGAAAAGGTCAAGGAGCAGTCACAGGACAAGAAGCTGCTCCCAGAAGGAGATAAGGAAAGAATTAGATACAATCCATTTCCAAAACAACACACATTCCTTCTGGCCAGGGGCCCTCCAACTAGCCCTCAGTCATGACAGAGGAGAGGGCCACCAATTGACTCCACAGCCTCACTTCTGTCTTCTGAGCTATAAACCCGTATATCCTGCATGTCGTACCAAACTCATCACACACATGCCCACGCCACATGGGCGTCAGTGGAGGGCACTGCCCTCCATCCGATGTGCTGTTGTCCAAGCTAGAAACGTGGGCTTACGCCTGAATTCTTCCCTCTTTTACCTCACATATCCATTCAGTTATCAGATGCTGTCAATTGTACTTCCTAATTTTTTTCCCAAACTTGCCCATTTCTATTATCCTTGTGTTTGGTCTCAGTCTCCAGTTTCTTACCTCCCAACTCATTCTCCTTGCCATCAGCCAACATGGTGTTTCAGAAATACACGTGTTGCTCTACCACTTCCCTGCTTAAAGTCCTTTAGCAGCTCCTCAGTGTGCTAAAGCTCAACTCCCATTAACATTGACCATGAGGCTTTTCATGAACTGGCCCTGCCTACTTCTCCATGCCTTCTCTTCACCTTTTTCCATTTCATGATATACCTGTGAACCTCCATTTCTGGATAGATCACACTATTCTCTCAGTTTGGGTGAGCAAGAGGAATCATATTTGGCCTACTCCATCTTTAGAGTGCTCTCATACTTGTTTTGACTGACAGCTGACACTCAAGCTCTCCCACTAGGCCTCTTCCCTTTCCCCTTGAACCACACCAGTTGGCTCTCTTTGCCTTGAGCAGCATGGAGAAGAGAGGGATTGCTACCTCCTTTTCTCTAATCACTGTGTTCCTAGCACTACTAAAGGAGCACTAGCTTCTCAGCAGCCGCATCATAAGTCCTTTTTCACACCAGCAAACTGTTAACCGATGTCTCCCCCATCCTGTGTTTGGCCTGGTGGGTTTTTGGTATCTTATCACAGATGCTGATCTAACATTTGAACAGCCCTTGGAGCTTGCTAAATTTTATCTTGTTTGCTGCAGCCCTTGGTTCAGTCTGTTGAGCAATATTTTTAGCGAAAGTCTTACATTGTAGAATAAAAGAAATCCCCTTTCAACATAGAGATAAAGGAACTGACCAGGCCCAGAGATGTTCAACGCCTGCGGGAACTGATTGCAAGCAAAGCAGCAGCAGCCCCAGAATCAGAGCCCAGGGCCCCCGACCCCCTTCCCATGCTTAATCTACAATGACACACGAATGTCCCATTCCTGAATTCAGCCCCAGGGGAATACTCCTAGCTTCTAAATAAGTTAAATTCATCAGATTTTAAGTGGTAATAATTCCCTTGGCCAAGAGAAGGTATAAGAAAAAATAGCACCACTCGGAACAGCTGGAAACCTAGGCCTCTCCCCTGCTAACAGACTCCTGCCACTCCAAAGAGCTCTTCTCCCCAGTTGCCATGGGAAGGGCTTAGTGGGAGAGCCTGACACTTTCCTCTGAAGCCTTGCACCTTGTTCTCCTCACTCACCTATTGACTGTCCCTGTATTTTAAAACCTCCGTTTTAGAGACAGAATGAAACTTTTCTGTGTTATAATTAGGGTGAAAATTTTAAAAAGGCAAAGCACTGTAACATGTCACAGAGACAGGACAGAGCCAGCTTCTTCTCCATTATGGGGCATAAGAGGGATTTTCTGAAGGCTCATGTCTTAGTTGTTCCGCATTTCACTGGAATAGAATAAAGGTTGGCCAACTAGTTATAAATCAACAGAGCTGCTGCGTACCTGCCTGTAAGTGCTCTCAGGTAGAAACTAAAAATTCAGTGTATGAAAATTGGTCCTTTCAGGAAGAAATAAAGGGTCATCTGTGACCTTGAAATACCATGAACAAAGGCTTCTTTCCTTCTCTGTGGAGTGTCTCTGGTCTTTGCAAGTCAAGCCTGTTCCCCTTTGTACTGCCAGGGCTCTTTCTGAACTTCCTTCTGGGGTCAGAACTGCCGGGGTTGTGACTAGAACACTGTGGAATCTCACAGCCGTGCCTTCGGGACATGTCCTAGGCATTCTTGGAGGAGCCAGGAAGTTCTGCCTCTCGGCTTTCACACCTGCTCCTCCCTGTGACTCACCTTGTTTTCCTGCACAGGTGAGCTCCTGTGTCTCTCTGGGCCCCGTGGTAGGAAACATGACTGTCCAGAGCTTCCAGATGTATTACAGTTCAGCCACAAACACATCCCTCTTCTCCCTCTCTCACTGTGGTGAAAAGCACAGTGTATTCCCTCTCCATTCTTCATGGTTCACTTAAACACCGCCTTCCCAGGGTCCTCCTCACCAGAGTGGGTGACTCCCACAAGCTTTACACCCACGGGGTGCAGTTGCCTACCTCCTCCACAAGACTGTAAGTGCCTTGCATTCTTTTTCTCTTTGATTCTCAGTACCCGGCTGCATAAATGTCTGTTAAAGAAATTTGTATGAATGGGTGAGTGTATGACTATTATACCCTCTCTAAATTCACCTTTGAGATATTCCTGACTTTAAGTATACTGTTAGAGTCCTTTTGAACTCTCTGCCTATCTTCATCAAGCTCTCTCTGGCCCAGGGAACAGCTACCCTTCCATCTCCCCACCCTTTAATCCACATGGGGCTTGAAGATGTGCTGTGAGAGGTGGGTGCTCCGGGACAGGACCTGGGGTTTCAAGTCAAGTTTGAGCTCCACCACTTTCTAGCTATGGGACTTTCAGCAGGTCACTCCGAGTTTGAGTTTCCTCACCTGAAAAGGAGGTGACACCTGTCCTCCATAGTGCTGTTCTGAGATGACATCCAACATGGTGCCAGGAGTGCAGTAAGCTCCGAAGAAATGTTTCTTCCTTTTCCTTACTCTTTGTGGTTTATATGTGTATACAGGGCCCAGCACAGAGAATGCCCCCTTTTATTACAAAATGTTTTATTACAAAATCATAAGCATGTAATTCTGTAACATAATAATATCATACTCAAGCACACCATATGGCATTTGAGGTGAAATGTTCAAGTTAAAACTATAAATGATTACATCGTATTATTACCCTACCAACCACCCTCAAGCAGGCCTCACTACTATATTTGTTTATTGTGTTTATTTCTGTCTGTCTGTCTAAGTGTGTTTATTTGGGTGTGTGGCAGAGTTGGAATGAAAACATCATTTGAGTCATCTGCCTGTGTGTACCTAAGAATTACCTAGGCCTTATACACCTGGGAACAAAAATGAGGCCACAGTGATGGCAGTACCTAAAATGCCACTGCCTCCAGCGCCATCTGTGTGACTCAGGACCTCAGCCTAGTAAATCCCGCTCTTGAGTATTTCTGGGAATCCTCAAAGAGTTTAAGAAGCCAAAGAACTTATATGTATGACGCATGGACATGAACTAAAGGGGAATGTGGGTGGGAGGGGGTGTGCAGGGTGGAGGGGAGTGAAGGGGGGAAAATGGAACAACTGTAATAGCATAATCAATAAAATATAGTTTTTAAAAGAGAGACTTCTCAATTTTTTACTGATGTGTACATTTATGAAGTCATTCTAGCCTCACTGCAGCCAGCCTGCCTTACCCCGCCCACTTGGTGGCAAAGCTGTGGTCCATGCCAAGGGCATCATCTCCTGGTGCTCTCAGAGTGCTCGTCCTTGGGGTGACACAGCATACCCGGCTATCTGCCCTGGCCCCAAAACAAGCAGTGTTCGCCCTGCAGAATGCTTCCTCCAACTTGGCCATGCCTCATTCACTCTGATATTTTCCACGAGCACTACAGGTGCCCCACCCCCATTCTGCCCCAACCCGTCTCACAGAGCCCATCAGTGAATGTGTGGAACTTTTCCCCGTACAGAAGGCTGTATGTATGAATAGGGTTGGGAGAGGGAGCTACATATTCTGGTCCTTCTCTAAATGACCCCTCTTGGCCACTAGAGAAGTGTCCAAGCTGATCAGACCTCTTGACTGATGCCTTGTCCTCCACTTCTTCCTGGGCTTGGTGGGGTTTGTCCCTTGCCCTTGCTAGATCTAACCTAACCAAGACCTTTGCACTCACAGGGAGGCATCTGCAACATCACTGACAAACAAGAGGTACACCCCAAGGTTCCCAGCACTGGAGACACTGATGTTGGATGACAACAAACTCTCCAATCCCAATTGCTTTGCCAGCCTGGCCGGGCTCAGCAGGTAAAACCACCAGCCCCTCTCTGCAGGGCCCTCTATAACCCCCAGCCTAGCTCACACCCTGAGTGCTGCTCTGGAAGCCAAAAGACCTGGGTTTAAATTCCAGCTCCGCCACTTGTCTCTGCTGTGTGGTCATGGGTAAGCCATTACTCCTTTCTGAGCTTTAGCTCAGCCATAAAAGTGGGGCATTAGTAAAGACAACTCTGATCATGTGACCGGATTAGCAGCTGCAAAGAGAAAGTCAGGATAGAAGGAGGTATTACCAGGGACAGGATCCTGACCCTGAAAGATGAGAGAGAGAAAAAAGAAAAAGAACCAGAAAGATAAATTTAACTGAGTTTTTGGTTGAAGTAACAAAAACACTGTCCCTTAAGTGGTTAAGCTTTAGATCCCTGGAAAATTTACTTTGGCTTCAGCTACCATTTACTGAACTCTACTTAGTGCCAAGCCATTTACCTTGTCTCATTAATCTTCACAAAAACCTTGAAAGGTTAGTAAATATTATCCCCATTTTAGAGATATGGGTATTGGGGCCCAGAGAGGGTAGGTCACTGGCTCAAGGTCACATGTGAGGGGTGGGTGAGTGTCTAAGACCAATTTCCATGTTCCTTCCCTAAAGTTGCCTGGTAAGTGTCCCTGAGGTATGATTACTGCTGTGATTCTGTATTCACTTTCCTTAATTGAAGATTGAAGAAGTTAAGCCTGGACCAAAACAGGATTTTCCGGATCCCATACCTACAGCAGGTTCAACTCCACGACAGGTCGGGGGATTGGGTTGAAAGCAGGGGGAGTCCTCGGAAAGGGGCCCAATCCATGCTACAGCCCAAGTCATGGATGTTTGAGGCCTCGGATGAGCAACCGGATTATACTATACTGCCCGTGAAAAAGGATGATGACCGGACAGGTGAGCGGTGCCCCTTGCTCCACAGACTCCAGCCCCGTGGTGGGAGTACACTCCTGAGAGTTTATTCTGGAAGTCAGTGGCTCCCCAGGGAGCTGCTGCACTTAAGCTATTGGGCCTGGGGTGGTGGAGCTCTCACATGAATTATTTCAGTGACTTCCTAACTAGTTCTCAGTTAAGATGCTTTTATAATCTAATTAAAAGGTGATTTTTAAAAATCTTAAGAAACTCAGAGGTAAGACTTCCCAGAGATGGTTAATTCTGGGTCCATTCATGTTCTTTCCATCATTTCTTCTGCTGTCCTTGGCCCACTTGCTTGTCCTTGTAGGCTGGTTCCCAGTGAGGTCTCAAGACGGCCACCACAATGCCAAGAATCACAGCCAGATGGCCACATCCAGAGGCAGAAAAGCAAAGAAATGCCACCTTTATTATATATTACGTATTCTGCTCCACTGTTCTAGTTTTCTACACTGTGCCATTACCACTCTGGGTTTTTCTAAACATTTATTAATAGAAATAACTTATATGGAGTAAAATGTAGAAACGTTGTATATAACTTGAACTTTTACATGTATACACTTTTTGGACCATGGCTCACTCATATTACAATGTAGAACAGTTCCAGCAGCCCATGCGGTACCCCCCCAATCAATACCTCCTCCGCAAATAACCCTCATTCTGACCACCATCACCGTAAGTGAGTTTTGCCTGATTTGATATTCATGCACAGTTGACTCTTGAATACAACAGGTTTGGCTTAATGAACAGAAATTTATATTCTCACAGTTCTGGAGGCCAGAAGCCTGAGGTCAAGGTGTCGTCAGCTTTGGTTTCCTCTGAGGTCTCCTCCTTGGCATATGGATGGCCACATTCTTTCTTTGCCCTCACATGGTCATCCCTTTGTCTGTGTGTCTGTGTCCTGGTCTCCTCTTTTTGATAGGAAGACCATTCCTGTTGGGTTGGGGCCTCACCTATCCTAATGACCTCATTTAACCTTAATTAACTCTTTAAAGGCTCCATCTCCAAATACAGTCACATTCTGAGATCCTGGGGTCAGGGCTTCAACATACGAACTGGGCAGGGATACAGTTGATCCTGTGACAAGAAATTTACCCACTTTTACCTTATGGTTTAGGCCTTTGGGTTTATAACCTATGAGTCACGCCTTCAGGTTCTTATTTAAGAAGTCACTGACTTTCTCAGAGTCACAAAGATAGTTTCCTTTTGTGCGTTGCTTTTTATTTACAAATAGTAGATTTTTCTGCATTTCTAAAATATCCAATATCACCTTTATTTTGTTGTACTTGAATGCTAGTTTGGTTGAGTACAGAATTCTGGCTCTAAAATAATTTTCCCTTAAAATTCTGACAGTATTTCTTCATTGCCCACTAGATCTGTTGTTGCCAGTGAGAAGTCTGCCTCTCTGTAGGAAACCAGGTTTTGCTCTCTGGAGTTTAATATATTCCCTTTATCCTCTGGAAATTTTACTAAGATGCCTCTCCATGTACCTCTCTTTGTTTATCCTGTGAGGTACTTTAAAGTTTTTTTCAATCAAAGACGTGGTTTTCTTCATCCTGGGGAAATTTTATTTTCCATTTCCCACAATCTTTGTCATCTCCCCCTAGAATTCCAGCCTGTGGATCTACCCTCCGGCCCTCTTTTCTGTTACACTTTCTGTTCCTTTGCCCTTCACACCGTATCCTGAGGGAGTGTCTCAGCTCAGTCTTCCATTATGTGAATTAGCTCATCTCCTGCGTCTGTTCATTCATCCAGCACATTTATTGTCTTTTACTTGATTATCATATTTTAAGTCCACAAAATTGTTAATAGCATCTCTTCCCTGCTTTTGTTTTAGGAATGAAATAGCTTTTGAATTTTTCCGAGGACACAATTATTCTAAAGTTTTTATTCTTTTTGTTAACTCTGTGGTGGTTTTTATTCAGATGCTAGTTCTTCTATTTTTCATACTTAATGACTTTGTTCCATAGTATTAATTTTCTTCAAATATTAGGAGATTCTTAATCGCCCATCTTTTTGTTGAACGATCCCCATTGGGAACCTTAGGCTGCAGGCTCTGACACCTGAGGCTGCTTCTGGTGGGGCAGGGCAGCGCACGCTGTCAGGCACAGTGCGCTGCAGCTCGTCTTTCTGGATGAGGGGGCTCTCTGCCTCCCCAGATGACCGCTCCTCAGCACCCTCACCTGCAGCCATGGCCCATCCTCCTGCTAATTCCTACTTTCTAGCACAAACCTTTCCCAAACTCCTTTCCAGCCCCTCGTACATGTGGTGTTCCACCCATATTATTGTTTACTTCATTGCATGTAACCTTTTTCAGTAAACATCATTAGCATGTGGAAGGGGGTCTCATTAGCTGGAACAGAGGTGAGCAGTGCCTGCACAAGATGCAATCCCAGCCAACGCTCTGATTTATTAGGTTGAACTCAGCTGTTTATTGGCTCATCTCATTCTGATAGTCCCAAGAATGAAATCACTCTGCAACCTCTGCCTTACTGCTGTGCAGCCGATTACTCTTAGTCTTTCTCCTGAATTCTCTGCCTTAACACATTCTGTGACCACTAATATAACAAACAGTACTTCCAAATTCTCTGACAGAATATATTTTATCTACATTTCTCTCTTCTAACACATATTGGCTTGCCTTCTGATCAATACTGACTGCCTAGTAGTTCTGAGGCTACAAAGAGCTTGCATGTTGAAAAGTCAGAAGAAGGTCAGTGTGGCTGAGATGTAGTAAGCGAGGGGCACGGGGCAGCGTGAGATAAGATTGGAAGAGGAGGCAGGGGCCAGGTCAGACAGGACCTCAGAGGCCTTGACGAGGAGTTTGGATTTTATTTTAAGGCAATGGGCGTATTACCTGACAGATGTCACAGCCAGGTCCCCTTCCCAGTTAGCATTGGAGTTGAAGCCGGGTGAGGACCCCCTGTAGGAGGCACCCTGCTGGACACGGTGGGTAACAGACCCAGACTCAGGCCTCTCTAGAGTTACTCCATCCTCTCACCAACCTTTCATTCTGTTTCTTTTTTGTTTCAGAGGTTGTGTTTTCACCATACCCTGGATTTTCAGCCTCAGAGGTAGGAACCATTTATGTTTTTGTCCTTCAGTTAGAACATTAATTTTAATAAACAAAAATAAGCTAATGGAGCCATGAGAGACATTTATACTTATCACATGGAGTAAGCTGATTCATTGAACAAATACTTCCCAAGTACCTATCACATGCTGGGCACTGTGCTGGCCTATGGGATGCAAGTGGTGGACCAGACAGGCAGGTCCCCGAGCTCAGGCAGACCACAGGCTGGCTTTCCCTGTGCTCAGCTGCTACTCAGTAGGTGGAGGTTGCTGCTGCAAGTGATCAGGCTGGCATCGAAGTGAGGCTGCCACCAGGATGCATTTCATTAGCTCCTAACAAGAGCCCCCCAAAGTGAGTGATCCTTGGACATATATACCACCATCCAGGGTCTAATCCTTGGTTTCCCTGGCTTAGACATTTTATTTTTGTTAGCCCAGAGTTTTGGTTTTCTCTCAGTGTAGACACTACCCATACTCACAAAGATCGATGCACTAATTTAATGTTGACTTGTTCCCTTCCAATACGCAATACAACTACACAGTAGTCAGTGGAGCTTGGAGCAGAATCTAGTTCATTTGAACCTAGTCATTAGCCCAACTTCTAAATTCCTGTGGTTCCATCTAACTCAAGGAATCAGTGAGTGAACTAAGTTAGGCACTGTTAATCCAGCAATTTCAATTTCCTGTGTTGATCAAACATGTTGACTCGGAGGCAAACTGGGTTGTACTGAGAGGCCATGACCCTGCAAGTTCCCCAGATGCACATTGTGCCACACGCAGGCCCCACCGCCCACCTGAAGTAATTAAGGATGTAGCGGCTGTTCTGTGCTGGGATGATGGGACGTGAGCTAACCCATCAGACCAGATGTTCAAGGCTCGGGTTACTCTTCTCCATCTCCCCACTAGCAAAAGTCCCCTCAACGATGCAAGCAACTGCTCCTTTGTCCTCTGGAGAAATTTTAGCTCTACTGTATAGAAGGAGTGTCCAGTTCAGGATGAGCTGCTATATGACAGAGTGTGGGAGACGGGGCACAAAGAACCTCGGACGTCTACACCAGTGCTGTATCGTCCTTTGGCCTCAGAGAACCCGGAACTGGAACTTTGGGTGCCGGGGAATTAGCTCACACGTGACCTCAGAGAACTTGGAGCCAGAACTCTGGGCCCTCAGAGACATCTCCCTTTGTAACCCCACATGTATCTTTTGGCCAAGCCTCCCTGCAATGGTCATTCTTTCCACCACATGCCACAGGGAAGGCCTCTTGGCCCTTGGCAACTTTTAACTTCTTTATCATCAAGGCACTTTGACTTTGAGTTTTCTTTTTCCTTCTAAGACACCCAAGGTATGTGCACTTCCTCCCATATTCGAGATTCTTCCTGTGAAGTCACTGAAGGCCAGGAACCAGACGCTGGCCCCACCCTTCCCAGAGCTGAGGTACCTTAGCCTGGCCTACAACAAGGTGACTCTCTGCTTCTCTACCTGTTTCCTCAGGGACCCAGATGGGAGGGCGGGATGCCAGCTGCTCTGGCCTAAAGGCCAGCCCTCTAACTCCCTGCATTACAGGCATCACAGCCTGTAACGGGGCTCAGGAATTCCCTGGGCAGGGGAAGCGGAGGGAATGGAGGCTAAGGCAGGAGTCCATTCTTTCAGTCGCACATGTTCATTTAGCACTCACCATGTGTCAGGCTCTGTTTTAGGCGTGGGGCATACAGCTGTGTGAAGAAAGATCGGGCCTCTGCCCTTGTGGGGCTTGTCGCCTATAGGGAAGACTGACACTGGACAAATGATCACAGTATAAGCGTGGTTAGTGTTATGAAGAAACTCACAGTGCTGTGAAGTACATGATGGGGGTGTGAGGTGTCTAACCTAATACTTGGGATTAGGGAAGGTTCTGGAGAGAGTAGTGTTTAAGCTAAGACCTAAATCAGTGCAGTCAGTGAGGTGAAGAGTAAGGGAAAAGGGTAGAGAAATGTTCTAGCCCTAAGGGTAAAGGAGATGCAAAGGCCATAGGACAGATTTAGCATGTTTTTCTTAACATGTTTTATGTTAGTATATTTTCCCAATATCCCGTCCTGTTAGAATTCCTGTGAACCCCACTACCTGAGCCCTACTCAAGCCTGAAATGCGGGCCTCTGTGAAGGCGCTCTGCTTACTCCCTTCTAAGGCAAGCAGTTGGTACAGCTAAGCTCCCCAAGTGTTTTCTTCTAAGAGTTTTATAATTTTAGCTCTGACAGTTAGGCCTTTGATCTATTTTGAGTTCATCTTTATATATGGTGTGAAATGGAGGTTTTCTCACTACCATTTATTGAAAAGACTATTCTTTCTGCATCAAATGACCTTCTCACCCTGTATGAAGTGAACCACAGATATGTTCTGGGTCCCTCTTTCATCCTTGAAATTGGCAATTTGTGTCTTTTCTCATATTTTGTTGATCCAAAATAATTAAAAGTTATCCCTTTTATTGAATTTTTTAGTTAGACTGGCTGCTGGTTTCACTGGATTTTTCTGTTACTTGTCTCCTTTCCATTTTACTGATTTCTGCTCAAAACTTTATTTTTGTCCCACTCACAATGAATTCAATTTGCTCTTCTTTTTCTAGTTTCCCAAGTAGTATAATTTTAGGCCATTGATTTAGGCCTTTCTTCTTTTTAATATAAGCGTATGAAAGTCAATTTCTTTCTAAGCACTGTTTCAACTGCATCCTACAAATTGTGATGTGTGTTTTTGTTTTCATTCAATTAAAATATTTAAAATATTTAAAATTTCTGTTGTGCTTTCTTTTTTGACCCATGGGTTGTTTAGACGTGAGTTAATTTCCAAATGTATGGAGCTTTTTTACACGTCTTATGTTTGTCAATTTCTAAATTAATTCTGTTGTAGTCAGATAACATAAGCTGTAGGATTTTATTCTTCTGAAATCTGTTCAAGCTTGTTTTATGGTCCACCCTATATCCTATCTTCGTGAACATTCCATGCCCATTTCAAATATGTGCATTCTGCAGTTTGGGGGGACAGTGTTCTATAAACACCAATTCAGGTCAGGTGGTCGGGAGTGCCGCGCAGACCTTCTCTGCACTGTTGTTTTGTCCAGTTGTTCTGTCAGTCACTGAGAGCTGTGTGTTAAAATCTTCAGTCATTATTGTGGGGTTTTTCTCCCTTAAGTTTTCTCAGTTTTTGCTACACGTGTTTGAAAGCTCTACTATCAGGTGCACATACTTTTAGAATTTTCCTGTCTACCTCATGTGTTGATCCTTTCATTGTCACGCCTGTCACTCTATGTCTCTGATAAAGACTCCTTGTCTTCATGCTTATTTTGTTTGATTTTAATGTAGATGCACAGCATACTCCTACTATCTATTAGCGTGGTATATCTCTTTCTGTCCTTTTACTTTCAGCTGATTTGTAGCTTTATATTTAAAGCACTTATCTTTGCGACAGCATATAGTTGGCTCTTGCTGGGGTTTCAGAGCATATATATCCGTGTTTCTGCTCTAGCCTCAGCTTGCAGCCTTCCCTAGGTTCCCGCATCTGAGAGGTTTATCTCCACACTCTTGTTCCTTAGCCATCAGTAGACTGTTTTTGCTTGTTAATTAGTGCTGGCCAGTCTGGTGGGAGCAAGGCCAAGTGGAGGTAGCAGGGCTTAAGTAGGCCCTGTGTTCCTGTGTGTCAAGAATGAGCCCCTCCCGGTAATCCTACCCCTCTCCCAGCAGTAGAAGATCTTCCAGGTAGTGGACCCTGGTTGGTTTCCTGTCCCCTACCCCAGAAGAAGTAGGTTTTAATTTTTTCTCTCTTCCCTCTCCACCACACCCGTACCCCACCTTCCATGCAGAGCCCTGGGCCCAGGAGAGTTTGCTGACCTTCCTCAGCAACTTAAGCCTTTTGTTTACTAGGGAGAAGGGTTGGCAAGAATTCCTGCCTTTCCTGCAGGGGCAGCTGCTCAGCCCCTCCAGGCCTACAGCCTGAGGAAGCCATGCTCCAGCCTCCCTTCCTGGCTCAGGCCTTCCACACACAAGTGGGTGCGGATTTCCCTTGTGTCTGCAGCCTGGTCTCTTCCTCTAGCCCATACTTGGCCTTTAGCAATTATTTAAAACTTTCAGCTGATCTCTTCTTAAATGCCCGTGAGGCACTTGCCATCTCTTCCTCCCACCTTCTGCCACGGATGAGCCAGTGTCTGTGTCCCATGTCTCCTTTGAGGTGTCTATCCAGCTTTAGCTTTCAGGCCACTTGATTGCCCTGAGACCTTAGCTCTCTGTTGGACTAAAGAAAACTGATAATGTAAATTATTAAGTTTTTTATTATATTTTATTGATTATGCTATTACAGTTGTCCTGATTTTTCCCCCTTTGCCCCCCTCCACCCAGCACCCTTCACTTCATCGGCAGTCCCGCCACCATTGCTCATGTCCCTGGGTCATGCATATAAGCTCTTTGGTTATTCCATGTCCTGTACTGTACTTTACATCCCCATGGCTGCTCTGTAACTGCCTGTTTGTGCCTCTTAGTCCCCTTATCTCTTCACACATTCCCCCACATGGCCCCTCTCTCTGTATCCATGATTCTGTCTCTGTTCTTCTTGTTTGCTTAGTTTGTTTTTAGATTCAATTGTTGATAGATAATGTATTTTTGTCACTTTGTTGTTCAGAGTTTTTATCTTCTTTTTCTTAAATAAGTCCCTTTAACACTTCATATAATAACAGATTGGTGATGATTAACTCTTTTAGTTTTTTCTTGTCTGGGAAGCTCTTTATCTGCCCTTCGATTCTAAATGATAGCTTTGCTGGGTAGAGCAGCCTTGGCTGTAGGTCCCCCTGCCTTACATATTGTTGAATATTTCTTGCCAGTCTCTTCTAGCCTGCAAAGTTTCTTTTGAGAAATCAACTGACAGTCTTATAGGAACTCCCCTATAGGTAACTAACTGCTTTTATTTTTATTTTTTTATTTTGCTGCTTTTAAGATTCTCTCTTTATCTTTAGCCTTTGGCATGTTAATTATGATGTGTCTTAGAGAGGACCTGTTTGCATCCATCTTGTTTGGGACTCTCTGTGCTTCTGGACTTGCATGTCTCTTTCCTTCACCAAATTAGGGAAGTTTTCTGTCATTATTTTTTCAAATAGATTTCCAATTTCTTGCTATTACTCTTCTCTCACCCCTGTGTGAGATGTAAATGTTGGATCTCTTGAAGTTGCCCCAGAGGCTGCTTACACTATCCTCATTTTTTTGGATTCTTTTTTCTTCTTATTGTGCTGATTAGTTGTTTTTTGCTTCCTTATGTTCCAAATCATTGATTTGATTCTTGGCTTTATCCACTCTACTGTTGTTTCCCTGTAAATTGTTCTTTATGTCAATTAGTGTATCCTCTGTTTTTGACTGGATCTTTTTTATGCTGCTGAGGTCCTCACTAAGCTCCTAGAGCATCCTTATAACCAGTGTTTTGAACTCTGCATCTGATTGCTTATCTCCATTTCATTTAGCTATTTTTCTGGAGTTTTGATCTGTTCTTTCATTTGGGCCATGTTTCTTTGTCTCCTCATTTTAGCAGCCTCCCTGTGTTTGTTTCTGTGTATTAGGTAGAGTTGCTTTGACTCCATGTCTTGGTAGTATGGCCTAATGTAGTAGGTGTCCTATAGGGTCCAGTGGCACAGCCTCCCCTAACACCCAAGCTGAGTACTCGAGATGTGCCCTTTGTGTGGGCTGAGTCCACCCTCCTCTTGTAGTTGAGCCTTGGTTGCTGTTGACAGGTCATTGGGATTTACCCAGGCCAGTCAGTGGCAAGGATTGGCTGTGATCACTTACCACCAACCTCTGCCCTCCATGGGAGATCAGCTATGCAGGGGCAGGGTGGTGTTCTCCAATGTGATCTGTACCTGTCTATTGGGTATGTTGGCCCTGGGGTTCCCCAGGTAGTGCAGGCCAAGGTCAGCCTCAACCTGTGTTTTTCCCAGGGCCATCCTGCATGAGCAGTAAGGAAATCTGAGATGGCTGCTACTTGTGCTCAGCTTGGAGATTCTCAGGCAAGGCCAAACTGTGAATCTAGGCTGGCTGCAACTGGTGCTGGGGCCCGAGGCTCACCGAGACCAGCTGTTGCTTGTTTGAGAGGCTTTAGGAAGTTGTGAAGCATGAGCCAAGACCAGCCATTCATATGGAAAAGCAGCTTAGGTGGGCCCATAAGTTGGATGGAACAAGTCTTCAGGGATCTCCAGAGGGGGTCAAATATTGTTAGCCAGGTTGATGGAGTCTCAGGTATGGCACCATCTAGCCAGCTCTGTGACTCTGTGGGAAGATGGTTTAGAAAAGGGACAATGGCCTTTGTTTGCCTTGATAATAGACACTTCAGTTTTTCCCTATATACCACTGGTGCCTTTCAAGCTGCTTTCCTGGTGCTGAAGCTCAAAGGGAATGATTCTGGGTACATCAGTCCATGTGTGGGTTCTTTAAGAAGAACTGCTTGTGGTGCCAGAAGTTTCTTCCACTGACTCAATCCCCGCTGGTTTTTGCAGCCAGAAGCTTTGGGACTTCTCTTCGTGGCACTGGAACCCTGGGCTGGGGGGCCTGGTGTGGGGCTGGGACTTCTCACTCCTGAGATGTCCCTCCCAAATCTTTACCCACCACACGTGGGTGTGGGACCAGCCCATTCAACATCTATGCCCCTCCTACCAATCTATATGGATGTGGTTTCTTTAATTCCATAGTTGTCAGGCTTCCCTTCAATTCAATTTCTGATGGTTCTGAGTGATGGTTGTCCTATATTTTAGTTGTAATTTTGATGTGGTTGTGCAAAGAGGTGAGCCATGTCTGCCTACACTGCCATCTTGACTGGAAGTCTTCAGTATTTTTTTCTCATTGTGAGGAGAGGAACAGCTTCTTTCCCTTTTTTCTGTATTCTCACTTGAGATTTTAAATGATATTTCCTCTATGACAGTTACCACCTAACTTTTATATATATGTGTGTGTGTGTGTATATATATATATACATATATATATATATATAATCTTTTTGTTTATTATCATTTGTCTACTGCCAGAATGCAAGGGGTGTTGTTTGAGATCTAGAACTTTGTTTTGTTTACAACTATATCCCTGTCATCTAGAATAGCACCTAATACATGATAGGTGCTTAGTAAATTTGTTAGATGAATGAATGATGTCTTGATCATATCAAGGAATGCTCAGAGCTGCCTATGCTGAAATTGAAATTAACAATTCAACATATTAAAGTTACAAATCTTAAAACAAATTCTTCCTTCAAGCAGAATAACCACTAAAAAATCTAGTAATTTTTTGTCAAAAATTAAAAAATGACTTTCAATCTTTTTAAAATAGTTTATTTTTTCAATTACAGTTGACATAAAGTTATTATATTAGTTTCAACTGTACAACCCAGTGATTAGACATTATATAACTTACTAAGTGATACTCAATAAACCTAGTACCCCTCTGACAACATACATAGTTATTACAATATGATTGATAGTCTTATGGAAGCTCTCTTGGGGGTAACTAACTGCTGTTCTCTTGCTCCTTTTAAGATTCTCTCTTTGCCTTTAATCTTTGACATTTTAATTTGATGTATCTTGGTGTGGGTCTCTTTGGGATTATCTTGTTTGGGACTCTCTGAACTTGTATGTCTGTTTCCTTCACCAAGTTAAGGAAGTTTTCTTTCATCATTTTTTCACATAGGTTTCCAATTTCTTGCTCTCTCTCTTCTCTTTCTGGCACCCCCGTGATGCAAATGCATCACATGTACACTTGAAGTTGTCACAGAGACTCCTTACATTATCATCATTTTTTTTCAGATTCTTCTTTTCTTTTTGCTATTTGGATTGGTGTGTTCTGCTTCCTTATCTTCCAGATCTCCAATCTAATGTTGATCTCCTCTAATATGTTCTTCTTTCTGACTGGAACTTTTTATGTTTTGTCTCCATTTTTATGTTTCCCATGTCTTTGTGAAGTTTTCACTAAGTTCACCTATTCTTCTCCTAAGTTCATTGAGCATGCTTATAAGCAGTGTTTTGAACTCTGTATCTTATAGATTGCTTGTCTCCATTTTGTTGGTTCTTTTTCTGGAGTTTTGTTCTATTATTTCTAAGGGTGTTTCTTGGTCTCCTCATTTTGGCAGCCTCCCTGTGTTTGTTTCTACATATTAGGTAGAGTGGCTACATCTTCCAGGCTTGGTGGAGTGGCCTTATATAGTAGGTGTCCTATAGGGTCCGACGGCACAGCCTCCCAGGTCACCTGAACTGGGTGTCCCAAGTATACCCCTCTCATGGGCTGTGTACACACTCCTGTTATAGTTGAGCCTTGATTGCTGTTGGCACATCAGTGGGAGATATTTACCCCAGGATTGATTGGCTGAGAGGACTGGCTGTAACCACTGTAGAGGATCAGCTGTGCAGAGGCTGACCCCACAAAGCAGAACTTACTTCAGCAGAGTTCTGGCACCTGCTGAGTTCTCCCCTTGAGTGTGTCACTTGTGGAGGTAGCTGGGTAGTGCTTTGATGTGGTCTGAAGTTGTCCACTGGGTGCACTGGCTCTGGGACCTCCCACAAGGTACAGGTACGGGTTAAGGTTGGCTACCACCTATGCCTTGCCCAGGGCCACCCACTGTAAACTATAAAACAATCTATAGATGTCAGCTTCTTGTGCTGGGCTTAGAGGTGCCCAAGAGAGGCCAAGCTGCAAACCAAGGCTGGCTGCCACTAGGTTGGGTCTGGGGCCACTTATTGAGAAGTACAGGCCACACTGAGGCCAGATGCTGCTTGTTTGAGAGATTTTAGAAAAGTCTGAAGCATAAGGCAAGAGAGGCCATTAGTATGGATAAGCCACTGGAAACAGGTTGAGTGGACCCACAAGTTGGTTGAGGCCAGGTCTCAGGGAATTATCAGGGTGAGTCAAACAGTGTAAGCCAGGCTGACGGAGTCTCAGATATGGTTCCCACCCACCAGATCTGTGTGGGGGGGCTCAACAAAGGAACATGGTCTCTGCCAGCACTGCTCCCTGGGAGAAAGCTGCCCTTCCAGCCCTCACCCTGAAGCCAGACAATTCAGTTCCTCCCCGTGTGTCCCTGATGTCTTTTGAGCTGCTGCCCCAGTGCTGGAGCTGAGAGCAAGACCATCAGCAGGTCAGTCAGTGTGCAGGCTCTTTAAGAGGAATGCCTGGGACTCTAGAGGCCCTCCGTCTCCCTCAGCCACAGTCTCCACTGGTTTTTGCAGCCACAAGTTGTGGGGACTTCTCTTGCTGGCACTGGAACCCTAGGCTGGGGAGCCTTGTGTGTGTGTCTGGGACCTCTCACTCTTCAAGGGGACCTCCACAGCTCAGGCAGCCCTCCCGATCTTTATTCACCACAGTTGGATGTCTCTGCCCCTCCTACAGTCTCCTTGTGACTTTTCCTTTATATCCTTAGTTGCAAGAGTTCTTTCTGTTCAGCTAGGTTTCAGGTGTCCTGGATGACGGTCATTCTGTAGTTTAATTGTAATTTTGATGCAGATGTTGGAGGATTCAAGTAATGCATTTCCCTAAGCCACCATCTTAACTGGAACTGCCACTTTCACTCAACCTTTAACTTAGTTCATAAATTTGACATACTAAGTTATACCCCCTTAACCCAATGAAATGGGGTAGAAATTTCAAGTTGTTATTGCTACCGGAATTTATTTCCAGGGACACTCAGCTCACCTTGCAGGGAATAGGCTAGCCTGGTGGCCAAATTCTTCTTACTGCATCAGCCAGAGTCTTAAGCCATGTCTTTCAGCTGGGACTTAATTTCACAGAAGATCTGATACATGTGCCCTGGGTATCTTTTAACTCTTTACCAGTTTTAATTGTACCTTTCTTCCATTTTTTTTAGCCACCTGACTTGGATGGATGGAATTTTGCATCCTGACAAAGTTAAATTTTCCATCACCCATTCTTTTTGAGTGCTTCTGGACCACCTGATTTGCATACCAGAGATTGCACCCTCTTTAACCACCATTCTGCAGTCATTTATGAACACATATTAGGCTTCTTTGTAGGTTCATCCCCCCTCCTCCGTTTTCTAGTGTCTAGGTAAGAAATGAGCAAACTTTTCTGTAAAGGGCCAAAGCGTAAATGTATTACTCTGTCACAGCTACTCAACTCTACTCCTGCAGCACAAAAGCAACATGTAAGTGAATGAGCAGGGCAGTGTTCTGATGAAACTTTGTGAAATAGATGGGAACTCAGGTTTAGCCCATGGACTGTATCTGCTGCCCCTGGTTTTGTACAGCCTTCAAGCTAAGAGTGATTCTTACATTTTGTAATGGTTGTAAACAATCAACAGAAGGATAACATTTCATGACACATTAAAATTATATGAAACTCAAGTTTCAGAGGACATAAGTTCTGTTGGAACAGAGCCGCCACACTTAGGTGTTTACGAACTGTCGGTCGCTGATTTTGCGCTACAACAGCGGAGTTGGATGGTTACAACAGGGACTGTATGGCCTGGAGAGCCTAAACTGTTTATGACCTGGCCCTTGACCAAAAAGTTTTGCCGACCCCTGATCTAGATGATCAAAGCCCACTCCGAGTTCCTTTTTTTCTCCCACCCTGTGCTCTCTCCCTAGGGATGGCCTCACACACCCACTGGCCCATGAACAGTGACTCACAAATTTACCCCCAGTACCAACCCCTCCCCCACACCCCAGTGTACCCGCTGCCCACATGCATCTCTGCTTGGAGGTTTCAAAGGTACCGCCAAAATCCACATGTCCAAAGTGAAGTAATAATCTTTCCCTTCAAATCTGATGTTCTTCTGTTATTCCATACCTTGGGGAATAGCTCCATCACCCACCCAGGTACTCAACCCAAAGTCTGGTTGTCATCCTTGATACTTCTCTCTCCCTTACATCGCTCCTCTCTGCCCATGTCTCCTCTATTACCAAGTCTTATTAAATTTAGGACCTCATATTTGTAAAAATTCATCCAATAGGCTCCCCAAGGACCTATCAACTAAAATCTTTAACCAGCTTTAGTCTGGCCCGTACTTGCATCATCAGCCTCATTTTGCAAGAAGCACCCTTTTCCTTGGCTGGAGTCACACCCTCCTTTAAATCCCTCCAACAGGCTTTTCTTCTCCTTGCTGTTAGGACTTTCACGTGTTCTTCCCTTTGCTTGGAACACTCCCTCTCTGCGTTAGTTAGAGTAAGTAATATTAGCTGCTGCAAACTTTAAAATCCCAATGACTTGACACAATAAAAGGCTATTTCTTGCTTTTACAAAATCCACTGTGGATATTTCTGGTTTTCTAGTGGCCTTCCACATGATCATTCAGAGACCAAGGTCCTTCCTGGCTGTGGCTCTGGCATTCCATAGGGTCTTAAGAGTACTTTATTGGATTCTGTGCATCTGGTGTCTAGGGGGTTGAGAGACGTACAGAATCGTGCAGGAGGTTTTGAACAAGCTATACCTGGAAATGGCATTTATTACTTCCACCAAGATTGCTTTGGCTAGAGCTGAGTCACATGACCACATCTGGCTGCCTGGGAGGCAAGAAGATGCACAGTCCAGCTGTGTGCCCAGCAAGTAGAGGAAGTGGTTTGGGCTGGCACAGAGGTTTCTGTCACATACTGTATTCTCCACTGCATTCACTAATTACCTTCCACCCACCCTTCAGCCTCAGGAACGCCTTGTCTCCCTGACTCGGTCAAATCACCCCAGTGTTTCGTGTGCCTCTGTTTTATGGCACTAATCATAGCTGTGAATCAGCTCCCCTTTATGTTACAGTTTCTTCCGTGCTAGACAGTGCTCCATGGGGACAGGAGTGATAATCTGTTTTACTCAGTTCCAACCCAGTGCTTGCCCCATGTAGGCATTCAGTAAATATTTGATTGAATGAACACAAATGACAGGCAATGACTGGGTAATTGCCCATTGCGCATACTGTCCAGCAAAGCTCCAGGGGAAGCCAAACCGAAGTGTCCTCCTCCTTCCAGTACCTTCTGTGGGCCCCAAATCTGGCCCAACAGTTTTCAGTGTTTCCAGGCATCTAAACAGTCACTGGCCCACTCCTGGCCTCTGGGATACTGATGCCTCTGATACTGTTCTGTTGCTAAGAGACACCCTCCCCAAGGTTGTCCTCAGATGTTGCAGCCACTCTGCTCAACAAGGATTGTGTGTTTTCTGCCCTTCGGAGGCTGGCCTCGTGGGGCAGAGCAGCCTCTGGGCCCCAGGCAGCCATGAGGTCTCCCTTCCCACGGGCTCTGCCTATCCCTGAGACAGGCGGGTTCCCCTGGCCTCCCTCCCTGTCCCTCCCCAGATCAGAGCCCAGGGCAGGCCCAGTGAGAGAGACCATCAGGAGAGCTGGGGACAGCCTGACGGGGTGCGCAGGTAGAGTTTGCACTGAGGAGGGTGAAGTATCAGACAGACCGTGTCCCAAAGGCAAAGTCAGTGCCATGCCGTCCTTCCAGACTTCTTGCAAGACGAGTGCTGTATGTGTTTGTTATTTTTTTTTTTTTTTGTTACCAACATCCTCAGTACTTGGGACAGCCCACATAACCAGTATGGAGAAGGGAGAGAAATTTCTAACTTTCAAGCATGGACAGTGAAGTGATGGTAGGATTTTGGGCAGGTGTTCTGGGTGTGAGCAGGTGAAACTGCAGGGACGTAAGCCCACCCAGCGTGAGTCCTGTCCACAGCAGCGTCACTCCCCCAGCCCCAGCCCAGCCTGGCAAGCCTGTAGCCCTGCTGTGTGGGCCTGGAGGCACCTGGGCAGAGGTGAGGGGCACTGTCAACTCGATGCTCTCTCCCGCATGCTCACAGATTGCAAAGGAAGACGCCATCCTGCCAGCAGCTCTCTTCCCGTCTCTCTGTGAGCTCGTCTTTCATAACAACCCCCTGGTGGCCCACAGAAAAGGTATGGTTCCTGCAAAGCTGCCCACCCCCACGGGTGTGGGGCCCCTCATCCCCGCCTCCCCCATGCCATGCCCTGGGCTCTGCTCTCCATTGGGGTGGACAAGGGGGATGGAGGAAACAGCAGACCCTACAGAGCACCTGCTCCACACCCGCCATCCCGACAGCAGCCCCGTGAGGCAGGCGTTCCTGTCCCTGCGCACGCAGAGGAAACTGGACCGGGGAGGTTCGTGGTCTATCCAAGATCACACAGCAAGGAAGAGGCATAGCTGAGAGTGGAAGACAGAATTATCTAGATCCTGCCTGGGCTATTTAAGGGACACCCTGCTTTGTGGACCAAGTCCGTCGTGACCTCATTTGCAGCTGGGAGGGCGCAGGGCTGTCCCGTCCCAGACCACACTGAATGCAGTGGCTGCTGTGTCAGCAGCGGAATCCAGGGTTCAAGATGAGGCAGCTGAAGGCATTTTAGAATCCTGGGCCCATGAAGGATACCAGCAAAGTTCTAATCCGTGCCCCACACTACCTTTGTTGCGCTGGGCAGATTCCTCAACCTTTCTGTGCCTCGGTTTCCTCACCTACTGAATGGGAACATGGGTACCTACTTCCTAGGGTTGGTGTGAAAAAGTAAGTTAATATATGTACAGCAATTGTGGACAGTCCCTGGCCCATAGTAAGCCCCCAGTAAATGTTAGCTAACTGTAATCTTATTTTCCCATCATGGCTCCAGGGGTCCCTCCACTGCTAAAAATCTTCCTCCAGGAGCGTCTGGGGATCCACTTAATTCGAAGGAAAGTAGTGAAGGCTAAGCATCATATTTTGATACCTCGGAAGGCCTCGAGGAAGGTGAGGCTTCCAAGGTGGGACCCCCACCCCCAGAGGGAGCGGAGCCCCTGTCGGTGCAGGCAGACCAGCCTGGCGGCAGAGCTGCACCCTCCCGCGGTGCAGCGGTGTCTTCTCCTTCCCTCGCTCTGTTAATGCGGATAAACCCAGGGGGGATGAGAGAGAGAGACTCAAAAGGCCATGTCCGCAGGGGCCTTGCAGGTCACTGAGTCCGACCCCCTGAGTTTACAGAGAAACTGAGGCCCAGAGAAGGAGCTGTCGAGAGGTGGGGAGAATCAGAAGACCCCGGTATAAGCCAGGCCCCATCACTTCACATAGCTGTCTGAACTTGGGCAAGAGTTTCACTCCCTGCATTTCAGCTTCCACCTCTAACACCTCTCTGAGATGCTGAGAGAATTGGATGAAGCAACACAAATGAAAATAGATGACAAACTCCCAGACCCGTGCCAGTGCAAGTCACAGTCACCTGTGCAACCACGGGGGGTGTGCCAGCCTGGAGTGCACACCTCCTGCCTCGGTCTTAAGAAGCATTTCCTCATGTTGAGAGCTGTCGGCTCCCTCTGGGCCTTCCCCACCCAGTGGTCTTAGACTTGCCTTCTGGGGTGCCATAAAACAACTTAAATCCCTCCTTCATCTGATGAATTTCAGAAATTTCTGTGGCCTGCACCTCCCACCTGAACTTTAGTCTTCCTAAAGCCAAGAGCTGGACTGAGCGTTGCTGGTACGGAAAGTTAAGCACATTTTCCCCTCGCCACCCGCTCTGCAGCCTGCCTCTGCCACCAGCCAAGTTCTTTCTTGTCTGGAGGCCTCATACGACCAGAGCAGCATTTAAAACCAGAAAAACACAGACATTCAAAGGGGTTCCATCATTTCCTCTTGTCTGTTGCCTCTTCTAAGGATCCTACTACTTCCCTTCTAGTCAGCAGCTGGGGAGGGCGGAACCAGAGTGAGCCCAACGCTAAGCCCACGTCCTCTCCCCCGTGCCCCGGGCACCGCTGCCCCGCCCTGTGCCCTGCTGGGCACTTGCACACGTGCTATCCCACAGCCCGCACCGCAGACAGGGAAGCAGGCTCAGAGAGGTAAAATAACGTCCTTGTTAAAAGTTAGTGTTCAGGTCCAAAAGAACCTGTAAGGTCCGGACTGATAGAGGATAAACACAAGTCCAGTGTCCAGGTGAGAAGCCCATCAGTGCTTTGGAAATGTAGGCCAGCACCATCTGACCTCCAGTGCAGACTGGGCTGGAGAAGTGCTAGGCCTGTAGCTGGATCGGAGATGCACTATGCCCCAGTGTGCTCTCGGAGACGGCCTGAGGCGCACAGCAAGCTCTGGGTCTCTCACTCGGTCAGCTGCCTGGGCGAAGACTGCCGGCCGTCCCTCAGGCCTGGGCACGGGCAGAACGGGGTGGGGGACAGAAAACCTGCCGGTGCAGGCCCGGCCCGCCCAGCGTGGCACCGAGAAGCTGTGGGAGCCGTCTGCGGAACCGTTGCTCCCCACCCCAGCCACAAGTGATAAGGCCTGGTGTTTCAGAGGCTCTGAAAAAAGACTCTGGGTCCTTAGGCTTCAAGTCTAAACACTAAAGTTTTACATATTTTCAAAAATGAAACATTGTTCGTAAAACAGCCATCCTTCACACTTTTTAGTTTGTTAGGAACATCTGCACACATCTTCGCATTCGGGAGACCTCTGCGGTCCGGGCAGGGCAGACGGACCTCCATCCCCCAGGCGGACTCCGAGGCTCAAAGGGCAGCACTGCCTCCCAGCCCGTCTTTTTCTAACAACCGTGCTTAGGACCTTTCCGCTCGCTACATCGTCTGTCAGAGTGCAGATTTAAGTGGACCACCAAAGATTCTGTTCTTTGATGGGGAATAAAATCAATCCGCCATGTGACTTGGCAGGGAAGGAAGAGCTCAGCCCAGCTGGGGAAACTGAGCGCCTGGCTCCCTCCTGGCAGCTGAGGCGAAGGAAGAGGGAGGAAGGATGACAGGCTTTTGCTAACAATTTAAGGAAGCTGAGCAGTTCCACAGGAAAGAAGTTACTTCCCTGGCCCTGAACCCTGAGAGAGATACGCCTTGTGGATCTTTATTTAAGGTGCAGGGACCAGCATCCCTAACGGAGCCTGGTGCTGCCGCCTTCCAGAAAATGCAGGGCCATCGCCCCCGTGCCCTCCTTGGAGTCCCTGAGGACAGGCGAGGGTGCTGCGTTAGACCGTGAACAGAGGAATAAGGCTGCTGAGGGCCAGAGTGATATGGTCGGGGGTTTGGAATGAGGCCTGGAGCCCAGGAGGGAATTAGGTAGCCTAGGCTCTGCCACTGAATAACTCTGTGACGTTGGACAGGTCATTTCACCTCTCTGAGCCCATTTCCTCATCTACAAAATGAGGATAATTATTCACTGGGTAGTTTTGAGATACAAAAAAAAAAAAAAAAAAAAAAAAAACAACGTATGCCATGCACAGGGCACATTGTAGATGCCCAGTTCAGTGTGATTTTGCTCTCTTCCCGCCCCTGTAAGTCCTTACCTGGTGCTGTGATCACTATACCAAGTGGCCTCAGGGGGCTGAGGTCTTAGGAGGAGAGATTCCAATTAGGAAGCAAACCAATCCAGCCCTCCTCCCGTGACAGGTGAAAACCCAAGTCCCAAAGGTGCCAAAGCAGTCTCTGATTCTCCATCACCTACCTGCAACTACAGTCGGGTCTCCGTCAAGGAAGATATCGGAGCCACAGGTGCCTGGAGAGCTGCCCATCGCCAAAGGCACTTCTCTGATGCCAGAGATGCCCATCGAGGGCCCGGGGGGCCCTTGCGTGCACCGCCGTTCCTTTGTGCCACTTCCTCCGATCCGCTCCACCTCCACGGTGCACAGTGAAGAGACCACATCTCACCAGAGCGACACTGCTGCCCACATCAGCCCAGAGAACCCGTCAGATGAGGACACCAAGAGCACAGAGTCTGTCTTCTTGACACAGGTGCCTGGATTCTCCTGCCCCTGCCCGCCTGTCCCCAGTTCCCCCGGATGGCGCAGCCCTTGGCTGGCTGGACTGCTGTAGGCCCCTGGGAGCCAGCACTTGGCCGGTCTGTAAGTCCCTTGTGGGAGATCTACTGACCCATGGCTTCTGGCAGGGACACCTGCAGGGACAAGTCATAGTCCTGTGGCACAGACAACACCTGGGGTCTGGCTAGGATGTGGTTCTGACCAGTTTTTAGCAAGGGTTGCTGCTGCCTCTGCTTGTCTGCTTAATGCCACCTCATGTCTGATGCTGCCTCTGAATCCTGGGAATACAAATGGATGGGACGTAGTCCTTAGCTAATGGGTGGGATGGACAGGAACACAGTCAGTGCTGAGAGGGAGAACCCCAGGAGCTGGAAGCCTGGAGGAAGGGGGATGCCTCTGCCACGGGCCGGGAGGGCAGGCTTCCTAGGAGAGGTTCAAATGGGATGAGCTTTGCAGGCCAAGTAGGAGTTAACAAGGCGAGGACGCAGGCAGCAAGGGCATTCAGGGCAGAGTGAACAGCCCGAAGCAGGATACAGAGGGAGAATTTTTAAGTGGCATGTGCAGGAGCCACGAATGGTTCCACATCGGTGCGAGGGATGGGTGACTTGTAGGAAAAGGAAATACAAGGCTGGAGGAGTTGGCAGGGTCCCCTTAAACTTCAGTGTTGTGCCATTGCCCTCCTTGATCTCCCCACCTCCAGCCCTGCCCCTCCAGTCTGCCAGAGCTTTCCAAAACGTGTATTCACCCACACATTTAGGGCTGCTATTCCAACCACCCACTTCTTCGTCCACAGGGGGCGTATAGTGACACACGTATCCATATGGCATAAGAGTATCTTTCTGAACCTTAACAGGACATTTTTGGAGTAGAGTGTAAACAAACAAGCATTAAAAAGAAACAACTGAGAGTGTCGTATGAAGGGAAGTTTGGACAGGAAAAGGATCAGTCTGTGGGCAGTGCTGTCATTTAGACACTCTCATGGCACGGCCACTCTTGTGAGAGAGGGGCACTGCCGACATCAGTTCTGAGCTTCCTAGCAGCCAACGCAATACAATTGAGTCACTGTGACTGAAAAAAAAAATCCCTTTTTTTCTTGACTAAATGCCAAAGTTTTAACCTCCAGTACAATGTTGAGTCGAAATGGCAAGAACTGACATTCTTGTCCCACTCCTGGTCTTAGTGGGAAAGCTTTTAGTCTTTTCAGCAGTAATTATAACGTTTGCTTTGGGTTTTTCATAAATGTCCTTTATCGGGTCGAGGGAATTTCTTTCTATTCCTAGTTTGTTGGTGTTTTTGTTTGTTTGTTTGTTTGTTTTTTAATCATGAAGGGGTGTTAGATTGGATTCCCTCTGGTTCCCAGGTACGGAATCCGCCGTGCATGCCTGGGATAAACCCCACTGGTCACAGCATATAATCCTCTGCGTGTGTTGCTCATTTGGTTCGCTAGTTGTTTTTTTTTTTAAGGATTTTCTGTTTATATTCATATGGGTATGACCCTGTAGTTTTCCTTTCTTGTGATTTCTTGCTCAGTTTAGGTTTCAGGGTAAAAGTGACCTCAGAGAGTTAGTTGGATGTGCTTCCTTTTCTGCTAGTTTTTGGAAGTTTGTGAAGGATTGGTATTCTTATATTTTTTAACTGCTATACCAAAAAATCTTCCCGGAACACACTTGATTTTTTGTTATACTCTTCATCTCTGCTGTAGTAAATTTAGTGTTTTTTTTCAAAAGTATTTTATTTTTTAAACTTTAAACTTTTTCTATTGTTGTTCAAGCACAGTTGTCTCCATCTTCCCCCCCACCACTACCCCCCACCCCAGCCATCCCACTTATTTTTTATTACTTTTTTAATCCTCACTGGAGAACATGCCTATTGATTTCAGAAAGATGGGAAGGGAGGGAGGGAGGGCGGGAGGGGAGGGAGAGAGAGGGAGAGAGGAACACCAATGTGAGAGAGAAGCACTGATCAGCTGCCTCCTCTGGGCACCCCACCCAGGGACCAAACCGGCAACCTAGGCATGTGCCCTGACCAGGAATCAAACCCACAATCTTGTAATTTATGAGATGACTCTCCAACCAGCTGAGCCACACCAGCCAGGGCTATTTTTCAATTACATTTTACTTTTAATAATACTTTGTATTAGTTTCAGGTGTAATGCATAGGGGTTAAACCATCATGTAGTTACAAAGTGTTCTTCCCGTTATTTCCAGTACCCACCTGGCACCACACACACTTATTAACAATATCATTGACTATATTCCCTGTGCTGTGCTTCACATCCCCATGACTGCTCTGTAGCTACCGGTTTGTGCTTCCTGACCCCACTAGCGCTTTCACCCGGCCCCCTGCACTGCCTCTCCTCTGGCAGCCGTCAGTCCGCTCTCTGTGTCTAAGTCTGTTTCGGTTTTGTTTATTTTGATCTTTAGGTTCCACATATAAGTGAAATTATATGATATTTGTCTTTCTCTGACTGACTTACTTCTCTTAGCGTAACACCCTCTAGGTCTTGCAAATAGTAAGATTTCATTCTTTTAATGGCTTAGTGATATTCCAGTGCGTATATGTAGCACTCCTTCCTTATCCAGTTGTCTGCTGATGGGCACTTGGGCTGCTTCATATACCAGCTGTTGTCAATAACACTGCAGTGAACATAGGAGTGCTTATGTATTTTTTCAAGTTACTGTTTTGGGTTTCTTCAGATACATACTCAGAAGTAAAATGTCTGGGTCTTAAGGCAGTTCCATTTTTAATTTTTTGAAGAACCTCTATACTGTTTCCCACAGAGACTGCACCAAGTCTGCATTCCCATCAATGGTGCGAGGGTTCCCTTTTCTCCACATCCTTGCAAACACATGTCATTTGTGGATTTATTGATGATGGCCATTCTGACAGGTGTTTGGTGATATCTGATTGTGGTTTTAATTTGCATCTCTCTGATGATTAGTAACATTGAGCATCTTTTCATGTGTCTGTTGGCCATTTGTATGTCCTCCTTGGAGAAGTGTCTGTTCACGCTCTTTGCCCGTTTTGGCATATAGGTGTTCAACGGATTCTTTGGGGGGCGGGGTTTGGTGTTGAGTAATATGAGTTATTTATAAATTTTGGATATTTACTCCTTATCAGATGTATCACTGGTGAATGTGTTCTCCCATTAAGCAGGTGTCTTTTTATCTTGTTGATGGTTTCCTTTGCTGTGCAAAAACATTTTAGTTTGATGTAGTTCCATTTATTCTTTCTGTTGTTTCCCTTGACCAAGAAGATATATCAGATAAAACAGTGCTAAGAGAAATGTCAGAAATTTTGTTACCCATGTTTTCTTCTAGGAGTTTTATGATTTGGAGTCTTACATTTAAATGTTTAACCCATTCTGAGTTTATTCTTGTATATGGTGTACGGATGTGGTCTGGTTGCATTTTTTTTGCGTGCATCTGTCCAACTTTCCCAGCACCATTTATGGAATAGGCCATTTTACCACACTGTATGTTCTTACCTCTTTTGTCAAACACTAATTGATCATATAGGTGTGGGTTTATTTCAGTGCCATTGACCTATATATCTGTTTTTATGCTAGTACCATGCTGTTTTTATTACAGTGGCCTTCTAGTTAGTTTGATATTCAGATAGCATGATACCTCTGACTTTATTATTCTTTCTTTTTCATTATTGCTCAGGCTATTCTGGTGTTTTTGTGATTCTACATACATTTTCAGATTACTTGTTCTAGTTCTGTGAAAAACGCCATTGATATTTTGATAGGAATTATGTCGAATCTGTAGATTGCTTTGGATAGTGTGGACATTTTAAGGATGTTAATCCTTATTGTCCATGAACACAGTATGTGCTTCCATTTATTTATATCTTCAGCTTCTCTCTCATTTCATGGTTTATCATTTTATAAGTACAGGTCTTTTACCTCCTTGGTTAAATTTATTCCTAGATATTGTTTTATGTAATTATAAATGGGATTTTTTTTAGTTTCCTTTTCTGATAGTTCATTATTGGTGTATATTGGTGTATAAAAATGCAACTGATTTCTGAATGTTAATTTGTATTCTGCTACTTTACTGAATTCATTTATTGGTTCTGGTAGTTTTTTTGGTGGAGTCTTTAGGGTTCTCTATATACAGTATCACCTTATCTGCAAATAATAACAGTTTTACTGCTTCCTTCCCAATTTGGAGGCCTTTTATTTCTTCTTGTCTGAGTGCTGTGGCTAGCACTTCCAGCACTACGTTGCATAAGAGAGGTGAAAGCAGACATCCCTGTCTTGTTGCTGACCTTTGGTATGTGGTCATTGTCTGTTTTCATGTCTGCCTCCTCTCACCCGAGTCTCGGTTCTTGCCCTTAACAGGGCCCAGCACGGGGACCCACACAGACATGATGATCAGAAGTGTTGGAGGAATGAATGAATGTGTTTTTCTTTCTGGGTACAGGTGAGTGGGCTGCCTTACTCGACCCTCCATAGGGATGAATCAGAGGTGGAGAAAGACCAAAGAACACCACCACCACCACCACCACCACCACCACCACCGCCGCCCCCGCCACCTCCAGCACCCAGAGAGGTGAAGAGGACTCGGAGGAAGCCTGTACCTGCGTCAGTCTCCAGCAAGTACCGTGGCTATGAGGAGCTGCTGACAGCCAAGCCTGACCCGGCCTTCATTGAGCCAAAAGGTATGTGAGGAGAATGCCTCCGAGGCAGGGGACCCTCTCCGCAGCCCAGATCAAGCCGGGGCGAAGCTGGTGCTGGCGCTGGCGCTAAGGCTCTTTTCCAGAGCAGGGTGCTGTCTTCTAGCTGAATGTCTGTCAAAGGGTCCCTGAGGGTGACCTGATTTGGGGCCCTACATGCAGGACCCCTGGCCTGGGCCTTAATTGGCTTCGGGGAGTCACAGCTGTTTGGAGATTCCAGGCAGTCTGGGCCTCGCTGTGGCTGGAAAAGCCTCTCCAGGAAGGGTTTGATGAACAAACATCCGACTGGCCAGATTCCCAGTGAAGTTCCATGTTGAACATCCAAAGTCCTCTCTATTTGGTTCAAGGCAAGGAAACCCGTGCCCTCTCTGAGGCCCTTATTTCAGACTGCTCTGTTAACAGTTTTGGTTCTTTCAAAGGAACTGGTGCTCAGCTGTGCTCTCCTGGGTGCCAGTCCCTGCAGTGTGACCCCCTGAGGCCGACAGAGTCACCCTGGGACCCACCCCTGCCCCCGCTCCAGTGCTCTTCCCATCGGGATCTTTGCTTATAAGGGCCCGGTACTCATTGCACCACTGATGGGACTGCAGCAGACCAGGGGGAGATGGGGGCTTCTCATCCTCTTGCCCAGGGCCTCTATTCTGTGGGGAATGAAGAAACCGGGGGAGGCATCTAGGAAGAGGTGGGGGGAGTGCCTGGACTGCACCTCGCCTTCGGGCCCTAGGGATCCAGAAGAACACACAGGCACTACAGCACATGCTCAAGCACCCGGTCCTGTCCTGCTCCTCCAAGCCCAGGCGGGACGCTCTTCAGAGGCACTACGTCCCCAAGGAGAAACGGGTGAGCCTGCGCTGCACTGAGTGTGCAGACACCCCTCCAGACCCCATGGGGACAGGGGCAGCTGCCACCTCCAGGCCTTCTAAGGGCCATGCTTTACCCGTACCCGCAACTGCTTCCCTGCCTGTGGCTGTGACTGTGTGCGGAGGTGAGGCCAGGAGGGACTGAGCGCGGGACCGGGAACACTCTCCTCCCTTCCCTCCTGCCAGGCCCAGAGGATCCCTATTCCGCCCCCACGGAAGACTCGAGCCCAGCTGCTGGATGACATCCTCATTCGCATGCGGGACCCCCGGAACATTACAGAGGCCCCACTAGGTATGGCTCTGGCCCCCCAGTCCTCAGTTGCCAGAACCCGGAATCTAGAGCAGGGGTGTCAAACCCATTTTCACTGGGGGCCACATTAGCCTCGAGGTTGCCTTCAAAGGGCCGAATGTAATTCTAGGACTGTGTAAATGTAACTACTCCTTAACTAGGGGCAAGGAGCTCGGCACTGGCGCCGAGCTGACGGGCTGGATAAAACAAGGTGGAGGGCTGGATTCGGCCCACAGGCCTTGTGTTTGCCACCTGTGCTCTAGAAGTTTACGCACCTGCTGGAACAGGGCAAAGGGCTTGTGTCAGAGCAGGAAGGGCCCTTAGGAGCATGTGCCCCTGCCCTTCCCATGTGCAGATGGAGAAGAGGAGACCTGAGTGAGGCAGGGAGCTGCCTAGAGTCACATCGCCTGTTCCGCACTGAACTAAGGCTTGGGATGGAACCAGGAGGGGACACTGCTGGCTTCCTAATGCCCCTGAATGCTCTTCTTACCCCATCCCAATTTAGGGAGCAGGCAGAGGGGAGGGTCTAGACCCAGGCCCACCTCCTTGAGCCAATGACACCCTGAGTGAGCCTGCTGCCCTCCTGGCCCCTCTCCCCACAGGCGCTGTCCTGCGCCGGCGCACTGAGCGGCGGCTGGTGAACCAGCAGCAGTACCTGGAGGCCAAGCGCCTGCTGAAGGAGTTCCGAGCACGCTACCGGGAGTTGGTGCGGTGCTCGCTGCAGAAGGTGTTCAGGACCCCAGCGCCACCCGCGGCCCAGCCGGCCCTGAGCGAAGGCCAGCCTGAGTTCGGCCGCTTCCTCCAGTTCATGGATGAGTTCTGCCCAGAGCCCACGACCAGTGACTCAAAAGGCTAAAGCTGCACACAGGGCCACTCGCACCCCTGGCCTGTGCCCCACACCCGCCCTGAGGGCACCGCACCTTAGACAGAGCCTCCAGGCCGGCTCGGGTGGGTATGGCTGGGTGCTGGTCTCAGGGCTCAGCTCAGGCTTGCTGGCTGGCCACAGAGTGGGGAGATCGTCAGGACCTCCCCTTCCTAGGCCGGCGGGACCCGGGGCCTGGCCCAGCAGCAATAAAGAGCGGGTGCACAGCGCGGAGTAGTCCACGTTCTTTCCTGGAGCCTGTGCCAGGCTGTCCCACTGGGGAAGGGGCCCGGGCTTGATCCATAGCCCGAGAGTCCTGTGGGAAACCCGCCTGCATTATCCGTGTCCAGCAGAGTTGTGCTGACCTCTAGGGTAGAAAACGGATGATGGGACTGAGAAGCAGCACAGAATCTAAGGCTCAGATAATGACTCGCCCACAGCCAAGAAAGTGTGTGTATGTTGGGAGGGGGTGGCAAAATTAAGGCCACCAAGGTCCAGAAATGGTGCTCTTTCTGTTGTGAGGGCAAATGTGGAGAAGGGAGGAAGAGAGGACTGGGAGTTCCCTTACCAGATAACCATGGCTGCAAAGTTGGGACAAGCAGAGGAGCAGGCTTACATGGAGTTTCCCAAGGTACCCTAACCCAAGACACGAACTGAAGTCCCATGTGCAAACGTGGGTGGGCTGTGCAAGGTCACCCTGGGCACACGTAAGTAACTGGTCTGGCCAAGGCAGCCTGTGGGTTTGTCCATTCTTATGCATGCCCAGGAGTCAGCACCCACTACAGAGGAGGATCTGGAGAAGGCCACTGGGGCTAAGAGATGTGCTTCTGGGGATAGATCCTGGGTGTGACCTAGTCACCTGGGCAACCCTTGCTCCTAAGACTACTCTCCCCAGAGGTGCCTACAGTGCAGACCTGGAGAGCAGGCCTGCCGTTCCCGGGGACCAGGAAGCAGTGGCACAAGAATTAAGGGTCCTCAGCAAGACACAAACTTCTACAACCTAAGCTGTAATTACAGTGATTATAGAAATACAGTCTTGTAGCCACTGATCGGATAGGAGAAGCATGGAGTGTATGCGATAGTTTCGAGTGTGAGATTCTATCAGGACACAGATTATTTGTGTACTGTCATACTCAACCTGTCTCTTGCATATGACCAGTTAAGTATTTACCATACCAGGCACAGTCTCATTTATACAGTCACATACGCATAACAAGTGATAAAGTCATCCATGTCTCACTCATTCACACGGGCACCTGGAGAAATACAGGTGACACAGTGTTGCCCATGGCAGCCTTCCTGTGCAGGCACATGTTACTGCCTCATCACCGTGGGTCTCCTGGGGCCCCAAACCACCCTTTTTCTAATGTCAGGAGGGAGAGTCGGTCCCATCATTCACACTAAACCTCACTATGTTCCAGGTCTGGAGAACTGGACGGCTCCCTTCAGCCAGAAACACCACCCAACTCTAGGCCTTCAGGTCTGAAAGGCCCCTGGGAACATCCTATCCCAACCTCAAGTCAGGAAGACTTTTCTAAACACAACAGCAGCTTAGTCATCTTTTGCTTGCACATCTAGTGACAGGGAACTCATTCCCTCCAAAGGCCAGCCCCTCCTCTGTTGGGAAAGCGTTAGGAGAGGTCTAGTCATTGGGCTGTCTACCAAAGTTCCTCCTTTGTCCAAGCTCTGATTTTTGACCAAAAGTGTATCTGCTCTCTGCCCTGCCAGGCCAACCCTTCGCCAGTGTGAAAACACCCTGAAAAGGTTACACTTATCCAGGCCGAACACTCAACATTCTGTTATTCCGTAGAGATTGCCTCTCACAGACTTACTAAGTTTGGGGGCTTTCCCCTCCTCATGACACCTGGATGCAGTACTCCAGCGTACTGCCCACTCCCTTCTCTGGGCAGGACATTTTTATACACTCTTAAAACCAATGGCATCACCTCTTTGGCTTTTATGAAGCCTTTATCCACAGTCTACTAATATCAGAACTGCTTTTCCTATTTCATACTTGAAATTGACCTTTGATATCTGATACATGATTCCTTACATTTCTTCACCTTCATCTCAGCCCAGAGTCCCAGGCTGATCAGGAATCATTCTGCACTCCTGCTCATCAGCTGTCTACAGAGCGGGTGTAGAGTGCCAGCCCCTTTTCCCTCGAGTGTAACTAAGTCATGCCAACGTACACCTCCCAGGAAGGAAGCTCACAGCGACCCTGCTACTAATCCAGGAAGACAACTAGATAAGACTACATGGGAGCTAATATCTCCTATTCTTCCTTTCGGTCTCGGCTCAAGTATGTCCTTGAACTCTCTTCCCAAACTGAACTGGGCTTTTCTTTTTTGTGACCTAGTATGACCTCAGTGTGCATCACACTGCACTACACCAAGAAATGGTACCACTGGTGTTCAGTGTAGGGCCTGAATCCAGGAAATACTCAGTAAGATTAAATTTGTGGGTGAAATGGGAAATAACTCGGGCTGGATATCTTAACGGTGTTATGCACAGCTATGGCTAAAACACTGGAAGCCAGTGCTGGGCACATTCCCACAGACACTGCCTCAGACTCCCCTTAAAATGACCCCGTTCCTACCAAGAAAATACAGCGCTCCAACCTGCCTATTTTAAGGCAGGGTCTCAGATTACTAACCCACCCTCCCACACTGTGAACTGCAGTGTCTCTGGAAGCCATATGATCATTTACCACTTGTGTCCAACTCTCTTCTCTCTCTGGATTATCCGGACTTAGTCACATTACCAGGTTCAATTTTCAACCTTCTTCTGTGCTGTACAATACAGGGCAGCCCATTTAACCTTACTCATAGCAGCAATGGAGTTTTCAGTCTCTATGGGTCTTTATGGTGTAAAAACACACTTTGAGGGAAGGTTCTTCACTGAGCAAACTTCAGTTTTGTGCTTTGAAGAGATATGACCTAGTCCTTATCTCAGTGAGTAAAGCCTCAGACTAGATTTGTGAAATGAACCGGCATTCATAACTAATCAAGAAGGCCCTTTGGGTGGCAGCCACCATCCCCCGTCGTCAGTGTGGTCACTCCCCCCAGCACATCTGATCCACCATTAGATGCTCCAACCCCTGGGCTGACTCACCCACAGCCCTGTTCCTCCTCCACGAGCAGATGGGAAGCTGGCTGCTACTCTTCCGAGCCTTCTCCAATCTTCAAACGAGAGCAAAACAGAATAGTTTCTCCTACCAATTCTTCAAAATTAGGTAGGCCCATCTGTTTTCCTAATTGCTTATCTAAGGTGCCAGTGAGCACCGGGGAGAGTTGATTGTGGCCACAGGAGAAACTGATTTAGATGCAGATTGTGCCTTATAATGCTTGTTGCCTCAGGACACCTCCCACCCCTGCAGTGGGTGCAGAGGAGACTCTGTTCTAGCCACACAAGGCCCGGTCCAGGAGGAAAGGCAACCCAGGAAGCAACTGGAGCTATATGTTAGCCAAGGCCAGTGAAGGAGGGTGGCACCTGCCTAAGGTTTTGAACCAGGGCAGCAGAAAAAGCAATCAGTGACTTTGGAGTCAGAGGTCCCAGCTTCCAGGCTATGTCAGGACCAGTTGCTCACCTGTAAATGCCCACCTGTAAATGAGGCCACCCCTTTCAGAGCACCGGGCCATCAGGTAATTAACAAGTGTGGGTATAGAACATTTGCTATTTTAGGACCAAGGGACAATCAGCATGTTCTCATATTTCCAACTAGCTGCATTGTTTCCTGCAAATAATCATTTTTAGATTTTATTTAGAGAGGGAAGGGAAGGAGAAAGAGAGGGAAATATCAATATGTGGTTGCCTCTCATGTGGCCCACACTGGGGACCTGGCCCACACTGGGAATCGAACTGGTGATACTTTGGTTCTTAGCCCACGCTCAATCCACTGAGCTACACCAGCCAGGGCATATTGCTTGCAAGTCATTTTAGCAACCCTCTTGGGAAGAGCTTGGGCCAGATGATTTCAAAGGTCCTTCAAATGCTGGTTTACCGTGGGTGGCACAGACGCTTACATCAGTCCTTCAAATTGGTTTTACAAGTTTATAAGAAACAGGGATACATTTGTTCTCTGGTGGATGAGAAACTGACAGCAAGGGGGTTTGGATGAGTTCCTGAGTGATGGTTCCAAGAGGGTATTTTTAAAAATCAGATGTTCTGAGTACAGCCCTAATGTGCAAGGACAATGTCGCCCCGTACCATTTGTTCTTTACTCAAATTCTGTCTTGGTGCATTTGTTAGAAGAATGGTTGACTATGAGAATAAACATTGTAAATTGGAAATAACTTAGAACTCAGAAGATGTAGCTGTACACCACAGAAACCCCACCCTACCTAATTTCTCCCATTATTCTGAATGCCCAAGCAAGACATTCTCATGGGGGCATCTACCAGAGCAAAGACAGCATCAAAAGTCAAATACACACAGTCTAAGCTTCATCCAGATTTGCCTGAGCTTGCTCTCCAGAGACGAGAGTTTTGACTAGAAACAGAACATTTTCTTTCATGAGTTTGCTTTACTGTATACTTTCAACATGGGCCTCTCCTCAAGCAGGTAAACATGCCCTGAAGAATGCACTTTAGTACTGCTTAAACAACAATCATCCCATTTGACTTTGTGCCATTTCTTTGTTGGCACAAGCATCCCCAACAGGGCATGCCCTGTTCTAAGTCCTCTGTCTTCGTCAAAATGTTCTGTATGAAGAGTGTGAGAGGTGGCCAGTGGCAGCAGTCCACAAGCATCAAGCCCCTTCTCCAATTCTAATGTGCACAGCAGGCTGAATAAAACCAATACACAACCCATGTTTTATTTCTAGGTGGGAGGGGGACAGGCCCTAATGACAACAATGTTTGTATAAAAAAAGTGAGAGTAAACCCCATCAAGTGCCAAAAAAAGCTGGCACTTACAATAACCATTTTCTCCCTTGCACAGTTACCCATTCTCTCCTTAGGACCTGAAGTGCTCTGCTGGAGGCTAAGGGTTGACCTCACCGAGGCAGAGCCCCTGCTCCCGCTGGTGGCGCAGCTTGGATGGTGGGCAGGGCCAACAGGGAGAATCTGACCACTGCCTTCAGGAGCCAGGGCCCAAAAGCTACTCTAAAGCTCTTAGCAGCTTGATCTTTGAGGGGTGCGTTGCCTGTTTTTACCCCTTACTAGAGGAAAGGACGATAAGCCTCGGCTTTGTCAAACAAGTTCTTGATTTAAGACACCAGAGAGCATAGCGAGGGAGCCTGCTCCAAGTCTGAGGTTGTCTCCCACACTTATTGACAAGACATTAAGGAAGCATTTACTCACAAAGCAAAGTGTGTAAATATTTTTCTTAGGAAGAAAAAAATACTGGTAATACATACAACAATGTGCACATACAGTCTTGGCACTTTTCCTTCATCCAATGTAACCAATCTCTAAAGTGGTGATCTCTATATATCTCAAAGTATCTTTTTCTGTAGCACAATCTTCAGAAAATTACAGTGAACAATAACCATGTGTAAAGATACATTTCTAGATTCTCTTTGGAGAAAAAAATCTATTTAGCAGCCTCTTTCCCTAGAACCCCACTGCGCTCCGACACCCCGGAAAGCAGACCTGCTTCCTCACTGAGTCCCAAGAATGTTTAAGCAGCTATACTCAATTCTAAAGACTAGGCCGAAAGACCACTCTGTGGATTGAAGGAAAAGGCTGGCTTAGAAAGATTTAAGTCCCTAAGTTCTTGATTTTCAAAGAAAAATGAAGGGCTGGCTGGGTTTTAACCCTTGGTAGTTAAAGTGGCTGTTCCAATAAAAATGTCACTTCCCCAGATTCCACAGCCACATTACTCACGCTACGGAGGCTTTCCCTGTCTGGATGTGTATTCAGGGGGATATAGGTGCATTTTCCTTCTAACTGAAAAAATCAGGAAGAAAAGCCAGTAAAACAAAGTCTCCTAAATCATTTGGATGTCCCCTCATTATCAAATTGTGAGTATGTGTGTGTAACTTAAATGACTATTCAGACCTAGAAAATTATCATATAAAATAGGGCACAGGGTACTGGACATTAAGTTCCTAATTTCTTAAAAAAAAAAAAAAAGAAGAGGGATGGAAGGGGGAAGAGTTTGACTTGAATGACTTCCATGCCCATTCCAGCTACATATTTGATGATTAGGATCCAGCCTTCAATTTTTCTCTCCTTCCTCATGCTGGCCCTCCGTGTCAGTGAAAAGCCAGGCAGGAAAAAGGAAAAAGACCCAGCTGCTGTCAGCCCCAGCTGAGAGGCCTGACTGCGGAAGAGGTAAGGAGGTTACTAGTGGAGATGTGGACCTCTGACCATGTCGGTGACCCTCAGCCTGCCTCATTTCTTGGGGGCTCAAACTAAAAGCAGCTTCTGACGGGATCTTACTGTCCTGCAGTCACTGGAGGATGAAATTCACTCTCCTCTAGTAAAATCACTTAGGCAATGGAAAGCAACCAAATTGCAACCAAATTCACAAATACTGATGGGAATATTTAAAATGTTCAAGGCAGCCTGCTTGGTGCTGGACAGCATCTTGAGTGGGACCATCCAAGATCTTCGCTATGGAAGAAGTGGCCTTTCACAAGACCATTCACAAACTCTCCAGCCACATACACATTCAAATACATTCCGTCGGACACTGAGCTCCACAGAGCAGGAACCGTCCTTTCCATCTTTGTAGCTCCATGACCCAGCACAAAACTGGCACAAGTCCGAAGCTCAGGAAATCTGTCGGATGGAGCAGAAAGGACGAACAGCACAGCCTTCGGTCATCAGCTTCACCAGTCAAGCAGTGGCAGCTTCCCATTGTAATCAGTTTGTCAGTTTGTAATCATACAGCAATTAATTAAGCAGCTTTGATCTCTTAAGGGCATTTTTCTTTTAAGAAAATCGAATAAAAAAACACAGAGAAAAAGCATTTATCACCAGTGCTCCCTCCAGGCAAAAATTTTAAATTAAATTTTAAAAAAATGAAGCCACTTACAAAAAGTTTTCCTGGGAAGCCTCAGCGGAAAAGAATTAATCTTTTAAAACAGGGGCAATTACATGAAAGGGGCCATGGGGTGGACCCACACTTCCCTGATCTGACACCGACCGAACACCGATGACTTCTTCCAACAGGTAGCAGTCAGCAGAGTCATGAGCACGCCCCCACAGGGTCTCCCCCCAATGGAAAAGGGCTGAGAGCCCCCTTCCCAGGGCAACCACAGTTCTTATATTCCCCATTGAATCACCTCCATCCTCCAACCTCTCATAACTTCCCCTTTAATAACAAAAACTAAAAATGCATATACACAAGGAACAGAGTTAGTAGGGCATGGGGAATTTGTATGGTGAATCAGATGCCAATGATTTGTGAGCAGCATGTTTGCTTTGTAAAACCGTGTGTGTCTCATTCTAGCTGAGAAACCCTCCCCAGCATTCTATTTTCCTACCTTGTCTTTCTCCCTTTTTTCTCCAAAGGATTCAGGTCAAGAACTCCACTTGTAACCAACTTCACAATCAAGCAACAAGCGAGGGAAACTTTTCAGAAGGAAAAAGTGTTCGGGTTTTAGTTATTAAATATGGAAAGCATCTGAAAATACAGATACCTTAGTGGTTTTGCCTCCTCCAAAGCCATGCAGATTAAAGATTAAGCCTCCTCCCTCCTTAACCTAAACTGCTCAGCTGGAAGCGTGGAGAACCACTGTCAGCGCGCTGCAGGCACCGCAGTGGGGCCCAGGGCAGTCAGGAAGCTGGATTCAGAATTCAGAATGTTTGTTTAACAAGAAGTAGCTTTTCACTCTTGAAGAAGAGTGAAATCAGAAGTTAAAATGTGTTGTTTCCACTATGTGATTTCTTATTACTCTGGGGACATATTTAAAATATATATCTTTTCCTATTAAAATATTTATCTTTTTTTCAAAAACAAAAATTGGTTCCAACTGAAAAGTATTTTTTGAATTATTGGAGATATAGAAAAAGGTGGCAAGTGGAAAAATAAGTGTCTTTGCTACTACCAATGAGACCAGCCTCCCAATAACATTGACAAAGATCAAAAAGGAACAATCTGAAATGGCAGTAACTGGTGTTTTCTCTAAGGGCCTTTAGGGAGTCACCCTCTCTGTCTGCCACAGACCAGTGCCAGCTCTTCTCTCCTGGGTGCCTATACCTTCCAGCAGCCTCTGGAGGGCACGTGTTGCTGGTGGGACCTAGAACTGAAGTGGTGTGAACACAAAGTAATGAGACTGATGTATGTTTTTAAACACACATCTGCATGTGTGCACACACAGACACAGGGAACACGGAATACATACATTCAGGTGAGTGACACTGCCCACCAAAGTAGTCACGGAAGAGGATCCACATATCTCAGTGATCATCGAAATGCTTAAGACATCTCTGGAACTTCTCTCTGGGAACCGTTCATGAGTTGCCCGAGGAAATGGCTCTGCTTTATAGCTGCACCTCATTTATGACTCCACACCCTCTTGTCAACCCACCTTCTCTTCCAGAGGCTTCAAACAGCTTCTGACTGGTTCCAAATGTGAAATTCTCTCTCCTATAACTCCAAATGATTGCAAAGATTTGCTCAGAGAAAGGAGGCAAATCTCCTGAGAAGGAGCAAAATAAGGTGATACAGTAAATTCCTAGGGACTTGATCAGTGAGTCACTGCTCTGGATCTCAGCTTCTGCCTTAATAAGAGGAAGAAATTGGAATCGATGACCATTAAGGTCCCTTCCAGTTCTAACATTTTAGGAGTCTATGTTTCCAGATGTTTCTAGACTTTGAGGACAATTCCAGAAGTGTTTTCAACTGGAAAATGTGCAGTACCCTTCTGGGGCCACTCAAGGGGACAACATACATTGGGATATAGAAGCTCTGAAAGGTTTGTTAAATGCCAGTCACATGACTTTATAGTAACAGCTCATACATGCACAGGGAATGCCAGCCCATTTGAGATTCCCTAAAATCCTATCTTAATCCCTATTCTCAATGAGCCCAGATGGGCAGAAGCACCAAGCACCACCAGGGATGCAAAAGACACATGGTGTCAGCTGTTAAGGAAAATAAACCCCAAAGGTCCATGGGACTGAATTTACCAGCTGCATCCAGCTAGATACCTTGTTTCCATAGTATGGAGTTTCAGCATTGTTCTTGCCTGACTTCTGGGCAAACTATTTGGACTTTAGATCAACACTGCAGATAACCCTTGGCCATGTGGAGAGTAATGATGTCCAACTGTCCTTTATCTTACAGGGTGGAACAGTGGCGAAAGGAGGCTGTAAACTGTGGGGGTGGGGCTAGCTGCACACTCTATGTGTAGAGTTCTAGCTGATCTCAATGGTCTGCATGTGGATTTTGCACAATGGGTACTCGATGCCTAGCCAGCTTTCCCTAGGCTCCCGTGGCATGACCTTGGGCTGCAGTCCATCATGGCAACCTGTTAGTGTGGGAAATCCATGGGATTTGTGGTCGGGAGACCCAGTGGTCAGGCTGGGCCATGCCACTTAGTTGAGAGAGCTTGAATACCTGCACTGCAGTTTCATCATCAAAAAATGGGGTCAATCCCACTTACATGCCAGGTCTCCTGTAGGACCAAGTTAAACAATGACTGTGAGATGGTTGTCAACAATAGAGCAGTAATCAAATGTTATTTTTTAAACAGAGAATGTTAATTAGCTTTTGTAGAAGCATAAACTCAATTGATTTCATTAGGAATATTTACTTGTGACAGGGGTCAGGAGAAGGGCTAACATGATCTTTTTGAATCTGCCAAAGAACTATACTGTTCCACTTCCTTGAAAATCACAGAACTTATTTTTATCTGCAAAGCTGATTTAAAAATACACCCTGTGAAAAGAAGTCAGGGGGTCTATCAGTTTGAGAAGGTATCCCTCTTTCCTCTACCATTTCTAACTCTGGCCACATGCTCCTGAATCTCATTCCAAGTGGGTGCCACGAGATCAGGCCCAGAAGCACTCAGGCATGGGTCACGTAGGGGGTGGGGAGTGCTTCTGGCCTCGGTCACAGGGAGGCAAAGATGCAGTTTTCTTGGACATAGACTACAAAGGCCCTGGAACCTCTCAGATTTTGCCATTGAAAGAAACCCAAAGTGAGAACGCTCTGTTCTGGAGGACAAATGACCAAGCCCGAAGACCTCTTAGAGACAGGTGACACTGTTCACAAGGCGTTACTTGGACCCAGCCATGCTGCTGGATCGTAGGAGATACTGGTCCACGCTTCCTTTTCGCCGACTCACAGTCCGCCTCTCGTTGTCAAACATGCGCTGCAGCTGCAGAGCCAGCTGTCGGTCCTCTTCCTCTTGCTGCAGTTTCTGCTCCACCTCTCGCAGGACAGGGTCTGCCGGGGCCAGACCCATCTCATCACTGCTTTGTCGTAGTTTCTTAAGGGAGCCATTTTGTTCCAAGTGCTTGGTCTTGCAGTGTCTTTTCCGGCCCCGACGCAAGGAAGGAAGAGGCTCCTCACCTAGGTTGTCTGCCAGGACACCATTAGGCAGATCGAAATGATTCACTGTCTTCAGCTGTTTCTTTGTTTTGAAGGCACCACCCAAACCACTGTTTTTGGACAGCACTGAATTAACTGCCGAGATTTTCATGGCTGTACTTATACAAGCCTTGTCTAACTTGGCATCTGAGCTTGACCCTGACCCTTCAAACTGCTCTCTCTCCAAAGGAGTCCCACTGGCTCCCACTCTAAGTTCTGAAGAAGAGCAGGTTTCCATTGAGATCTCAGTGTTCCTTTTACTGTCACTGCCCTGCTCTCCTTTTGTTTGGCTAACAGAGGGGAGATAGTCCAGGTCAGCGGGGGTGGGTCCAGTACACTCAGACAGTATATGCCCACTGGACAGTCTTGTATTTAAAGTCGAAAGTGGCTTCTCTTTGCTAGAATGAGTAACTTCAGAGACTAGCAAATCATCCCCTGTTTCTGGAGCCATGGAGGTAAGGGTGGCTTTCGAAAGGGTTTTTTTGATCTGCCGCTCCTGAAAGATCTGTTCCCACTTTTTGAGGATCCGTGGACTGGCCTCGTAAGAAGTCTGTTTCTGCAGGCTTCTGTTTAGGTTGCGGGGTGTTGATTTGATGATGAGGGGACTCAGCACACGGCCATCAGGGAGTCTCTTGGGAGGAGTACACGGTGAGCAGACAATGGGCTTGAAATGGTTGAGTTCCTCGGAGATGCTGTCATTGCTCTCAGGGCTAATGGAGCGCTCGGGCTTCTGCAGGGAAGACAAGGATGAGAGGGAGCTGAAGGGCAGACGCTTTTCAATGGTCAGGTCAGGGGCGGAGAGGCAGCGGTTGTTCTGAGTGGACAAGAGAACACCAATGATGGGGTTGGTGGTTGGGGTTATAGTTGTCACCTGAAAAAGATGAAAAAGAGTATACATACATACACACATACATACATAGCTTGCTTCATAATTCCTTCACAATGATAGAGGCATAAGGAGAGAAAGAGCAAGAAAATGGAAAAAGAATGATGTGAGCCTAAGAAAATAGGGGAAATCACTAACCTACAATGTACACTGTTTCCAGAAATTCCTATAAACTTGAAATAATAAAATTGAAAATCTATAGAAAAAAGTCACCTAGAATTTTAAAAACATTATTATACCAACCCTTTCTTCACATCTATTTGTAAAATTCTCCAACATAGTTAGCATGCCCAGGACCCATTCTGCCCCTTCCTGTCGCATGTTTCTCCTGTGGCCGTGGCAGGGGTTGTGGCACGGAACGCGGACGCCCGGGGCCTGCGGTATACCTTGGCTTTGCTGGCGGGGGCCGCTCGGAGTCTGCCCTTCGTTCTGTCCTGAGCGGTGTCACTGCAGCTTTGACTCCTCTCCACCTTTAGGTTCCTAACGAAGAATAAATAAAAGAACAGATAGTCAGGGACAGCCAGTAATGCTAGCTAAGAAAACAGAAATAAAAATCTCTTCTGTGTTTTCACAGCCACTCACTAAGAAAGACAATTCCCTTGGGCAACTACAGTAGAAAATGAGTTAATTTACTAACAAAACACGTCCTGAGAGCAAATCCTGTCAAAAGAGAAAGAGTTCTCCAGAGAGGGCATTTGGTCTAAGCCTCTGTCTCCAAACCAGACCTGCTTAATTGACACAAGACCAACGACTATTTTGCTCATGCTTTGAGAGATATAGGGATACTTCACCTTAACAGGGTTCAACCACCTTTGCAAACAACAGATTTTTTTAATCCTTACCTGAGGAGATTTTTATTGATTTTAGAGGGAGAGGAAGGGAGGAAAGAAACACAGATGTGAGACACAAACATCAATGGGCTGCCTTCCGCATGTGCCCCGACTGAGGATCGGACCCAACTCCTAGTGTGCGGGATGCCGTTCTCACGGCGGGAGACGGGAAGGGGCTGGAGCAACAGAATTTCTTTTCCTCCAAACATCTCCGCAAGCAATCTAAATCAGCCAAGAAATAAATATTTAAGTATCTACAAAATGCACAGCAGAGCACCAGATTTTCATGTAGGGAGTCAAAATTAACTGTAGACTCTCCCTTAATCCATTATGGTTGAGCTTCCAAAGGCCTAAATCCTGGTAACTTAAGAGACTTCAGGGACACATTTTTTTTTTTCTTATGTGTGCATTACACGACTTTACAACCCAAATCAAAACTCACAGTGCCTGTATCAGAGCATCAATCCTGCCATGTAAGAGTTATGTGTGATGACTGTCACCCACCCCACAGATTCTCAGTAGGAATTCTTGGTTTTCTTATTACTACCTTTGTTCTCTACTCTTCACCCCTTACCTAATACATGTGTGGCAAGAACAGTGCTTCTACAAAGGTATGCAACTGATAGACACCTGTGCTACAACTCTATTCAACAAGCACTTATCATACCCTTTCTTACGCTACTCACTACTGAGCACTATCTGGGCACTGAAAATACAAAGAACAAGATACAGCCTAGGTCTTCAAGGAATCAGAGTCTAGTGAGGCACACAAATAAATAATCCAATGCAATACAATAAAATGGTACAACAAAAAAGTATGCCAGAAAGACAGACAGGTAATTGATAGCTCTGGGATGGAGTGAGAGTAGGGCTGGAAAAGCCAGAAGTCGAGGTGGACACACAGCCAGGCAGATGATACCAAACAGAAACAATTCCCTATAATAGCTTTGGAATGGAATACATCCTATCTACTTTTTGTAGCAAAAGATTTACTTTTAAAGTTGTGCTATGCCAAGGGAAATTTATAAAGGTGGTAATAAGGGGTACTGCCAGGGTACCTCTCCTCTCCCTAATATCTAGCAGAGGCCTGTCCTGCCTCCACAGCGGCTTCCATTCCCACATTTCTGTGGTATTCCTCCCCTTCAAAACTCCCTCATCCTATGTCTCTCGGCTACACCGTCTTGCTGGATGGCTTCAATCTGATGAACTAATCTATGCTATGTTATTATTAGGATGAAGTGGTGGCCAACCTGCCCTACATGCCTGCACTTTACCAGAAAATTCAACATTGAACCTAAACAAATAATGTGAGAGTTGTCCTACCTAGAGAGAGGTTTATTTTGAAACAGGTAGGAAACTTCAACATCACCCTACAAAGGCAGCTGCTTAGAAATCAGCTTGGTTTGTATTTTACCTGGAATAGTACTGAAATTCATTTGCATTCCAGAACTTATACAAACTGTCAGTGGTGTGAGCCACCCAGAAGTAAACAGGATGGCAGATTAAAATGCTGGGGCAAATAATGTGCACTTTGGGTCAGGAGGAATGGAAACAGAGCTGAAAGAGGCAGCATTATTATTTTCAATAGATGACTTGTTTGGCATGACTTCATTGGAGAAACACGTAGACATTTAGACACTCATGTACCTAAGTAAGAACTTTGTAACTTTCAATAGAGCAGTTTACTGATAGCCTTAAGAGGTACTGACCTGTATGTCAGCAAAGGTGTTCAAACTGAGGCTAGACCTATATGTTAAAGTCCAAATAGTCCATAATTAAGAATTAGCTTAATAAAATGTTTAAAAACCGGCTACGAATCCATTTTGTCAGCAGTAACAGAGTCAGACTGAAAGACACTGGCTACCTGCCCAAGTTAGTCAGATGCACAAATGACAACTACCTCCTGCTGCGGAGCACCTCTTCACACTCCCCCGAAATGCAATGTGTAATGAAAGAAAAGGCCCAGGGAGGAGACCCACACTTGCACTCAAGCACACCACAAAAACACCCAAACAGTTTCTGACCACTTCAGATCTTTTTGATAAGCCTCAGTATGGCTGAAACTGTCCTTGTCTCTTCCACTCATTTGGTCAGCAGACTTGACTGGGCACCAACTCTGTACGAAGCACTAGAGACAGACTGATGGGAAGATAATGCTGACCCACAGGAGGGTCCAGTCACTCACAGCATGAAAGTGCTGCAGGAGAGTGGTAATTACACAGCTGACCTCTCCAAGAGTCACCTTCTAAGAGTTTTATAGTTTTAGCTCTTACATTTAGGGATCTGACCAAATTTGACTTAATTTTTATATATGGTATGAGGTTGGGGTCCAACTTTATTCTTTGGCACGTGGAAAACCAGCCATCCCAGCACCATATGTAAAGAGACTATTCTTTCCCGCACCGAAAGATCTTGGCATCCTTACTGAAAATCAACTGACCACAGATGTATGAGTTTACTTCTGGACTTTCAATTCTATCCCAAACATTGATATATCTACCTTTCCCTCAGTGCTACCCTCTTATGATTACTGTAGCTATGCGGTAAGTTTTGAAATCAGAAAACTGTGAGTTCTCCACTTCTGATCTTTTTCAAGATTGTTTTGGCTATTCGGCATCCTTTACAATTCCATATGTGATTTTACTATCAGCTTTTCATTTCCACAAAAAAATGAGGCTGGAATTTTAATAGATATTGCAATGAATCTGTAAAACGAGTTGGGGTGTACTACCATCATAGACTTCTAATGTCACAGACTTCTAATCTGTGAGCACAGCAAGTGTTTCCCTTTACTTAGGTCTTGTTTAACTTCTTTCAACAATGTTGTATAGTTTTCAGTGTTAAGTCTTATGCCTCCTTGGTTAAACTTAATTGTGACTGTTCTATTCTCGTTGATGCTACTGCAGATGGAATTGCTTTCCTAATTACATTTTCAGATTGTTCATTATTAGTGTGTAGAAATTCAACCGATCTTTGTGCGGTGATCTTATATCCTCCAACTTTGCTAGTTTGTTTAATTCTAATAGTTTTTTCATGAAATCTTTAGAATTTCTTACGAATAACATCATGTCACCTGTAGAGACAGTTTTACTTCTTTCCTTGCAATCTAGATGCTTTTTCTTTTTTCCTAGCTTTACTGAGATATAACTGACATACACAGGGTAGAGAAAATATAGGTTTACAGTTGTGAGTACATGAAACAGTTTAATCTTGTATAATTATTTATTAATACCTACTTTTATTAATACTGACTTTTGCCCCATCCTGTATTATAATATTGTGTAAGTTTAAGTTATTTTCTTAGTGGTCACACTGGGGATTACAGTTAACTATTTATAACAATCTATTTCAAATTGATATTAGCTCAAAACTTTGTGTCAAATAGTGTACAAAAACTTTGATCCTATATAATGCTATCTCCCCATTGTGTTATTATAGTCACATGAAGAAACACAAAAGTCATGAATTAAAAATACCGTATAAACAATATATAATATATAGATATTATTACTGTAGGAGTTGGCCATCTTAAGAAGTGTCAAAGTTCTGGCTGAGAAGAGTCAAGAGCAATAAACCTGATACTGTTCTTAGCACTGAAAGAGCTCAAACACACCTTCACTAAAAACAGAGAAGTGACTTCTCCCACCTCTGTGTACACCCTTCCGTATCCCCAAACCCTGCTATGGTGCCTGGCACATAGTAGATATACTCAATAAATCTATTGTACATGAATAAAAATATGTACAGAAATGCCTCTCTCTTCTTTAAGAAAACTTTAATTAGGAATTTAAACATTCATTAGGAATGTAGTATCTGTCATACACTGTGCTAAGTGTTTTAAATACAGTGTATCTCATTTAATCCATACAGAAACCCTACGAGATATGTACCATCATCCTCAATTTACAAAGAACTGAGGGAAGTGATCTTTCCAAGGTTACACAGCCAAAGCCAAGATTTGACCCCAAATCTCTATGATTCTAAAGCCTATGCTCTTCCTCCCACAGCATACTGATTTACATGCTACTCTACTCTGCCACGGAACAGACCCAGAATGTCTAGGGAAGCTCTCTCTTCCAAACACATCATGAAGTCATAAACAAGAGAAAGCAGCATTGTCTGAAAGGCAACTGGTTTAAAATTTCCACTGCCAAGAGGCCAGATGGTTTCTGGGATGTCTAGTTAGGCTAAAAATACCTATAACCACAATGAGTCTGACTTACAAACAAAGAAAAGGAGGGACAGCCAGTATATGCAGCTAGAAAGCTAGAAGATTTAATCCTTCTAAAACACTGCTTAAAGAGTTTTCAAATGTTAACACATGATATAAAACACTAGAGAGCTCAAGCTCTCAACTGCTCACCCATCTATCTCACCCACACCACATTAGTTTCTTTTAATCAAATTCTCAGGTCTAACAGAGCTGAGCCCCACCAAGAAACTAAAGGCTGGAGAAGACCCTCCTCCCAGCCTCTGGCCAGGGTGTGTGAGCCCCCCGTCACCTGCCTCCCCAGATACTTGAATGAAACCAGCAGTTCCCTTAGGTCTCATTGTAGCTGCCAAGCAGAAATGGATGAGAATTTGTTAAAATCCTTCCCTTGTGTATTTATGATCTGGATTATCTGTGTTGTACATGAGTATTCTTTATTTCTTTCTTTTCTTTTTTTTTTAAGATTTTATTTATTTATTTTTAGAGAGGGAAGGGAGAGAGAAAGAGAGAGAGAGAGAGAAACACCAATGTGTGGTTGCTGGGGGTCATGGCCTGCAACCTAGGCATGTGCCCTGACCAGGAATCGAACCTGCGATGCCTGGTTCGCAGTCCAAGCTCAATCCACTGAGCTACGCCAGCCAGGGCATATTTCTTTTTTTCTTAAGTGTACAATTTAAGTTTGTAGTATAGTCACAGAGTTATTAACCATCACACAATCAACGTTAGAATATCTCCATCACCTCATAGCCTTTAGCTAATACTCCTTACCCTGCCCTTCTCCTCCAGTCCTAAGCAACCACTAATCTGTTTTCTGTCTCCATGTATTTGTCTATTCTGGACATACACCAGTATTCATTTGCAGGTGGGTAGGAACACTGTTTCCACAGCATAATGCAAAAGGATTGAGTCCCCTCAAATAGCATGATAACTGGACAGCTTCTTAGATCTCTGTAGCAACCTTGTATCTTTTTAGAACACACAGCAGGGTATACATTATCCAGCAAAAAGATGAAAGGCAGCTTTCTGTTACAAAGGTAGATCATTTCAAGACACAGATCCAAGCAACAGGGCCTTTTGTCACAGGGCGCTGAGAATGGTTTAATAGAAAGAGTATAGGTTTACAGGTAAGAGAGACCTGAGTTCCAATTCCATCCGTCACTTTACAGAGGTGATAAGTTCTTGCGTGAGTTACTTAACCTCTTTGAACTGCATTTTCCTTAGCTGTAAAGTGAGAATAATATTACATACAGGTCACGTAGGCTTAATACAAGAATTACATGAAATGAGGTATGTAAAGTACCGAACGTGGCAAGAAGCACTGGGAACAGGCTAGTTCCCTCACCATCTGGCCAGGCACCTCTGGAAACTACTAGGATATTTCTATTCTAATATGTCAGGGGTATTACTGACACCTCTAAAAACTGCCATTCTTCTCAGGTTCCACATCACTTCTGAGGCTATTTCATTTTCTAACCATATTTCATTACTTTTAACAGAGGCAGCACAGGGATCGACAAGAAGGTCCTGGGGGACAATGGGGTATAGTAGAAAAATCCAATAAACCTCAGTTGTAACTCAGTTTTCTACAGTCTACGATTTGGCAAGTCGTATTCTCTCTCTGGGCTATAATCTCCTCATGCGTAAAACAAAAGAATTAGATGAGACAATATTTAAGGTCCTTTTTAGCTTTGAGAGTCTGTGGTTCTAAAAGATAACAAAATAGCAACAGTGCCTTATTCTGTATGTGCCAGCAATCCTGCTAGGCACAACTTACTTAAGATACAACTTTGGCAATACTAACATTACCAAATCACTTTTTTTTTTTTACTACATTAAACTGCAAAGAGGATAGATGGTTTGATTTTTTATGGCTATTCTCTATTTACAAGAATAATTTCAAGTAACTTACAGTAAAAATTTATAAAGACTGAGCCTTAATGGAGAATAAAGACTATGTTAAGTAATACATATGGGAGGAGTATATCTAAATTATTTTTTAAAACTTATAGGCCATGTGTAACTGTAAAACAGCTCAAAATCATCCTGTCCTATTTAATGAGATACTGAGCTCCTTTGGAGAGACAGCAGGCCAAAACCACAAGTGACGCAGCTGAAGCATGCGCAGAGGACAGAACTTTGACCGGAATCAAAGGAACACTTCCAGAAGCACACGGTCTGTAGTCCAGGAAGATCCTGTGATGACACTTCTCACCATAAACGGCCAAGCTCCAAGATCCTCCAATTAAAACTCACCCCACCAACACTTCCGCATACCTGTTGCCGTAAACTCTTTGAAACCGACTCAGAAACCTGGATAGGGGGAGTTCAGGTTTTAGAGGATTAGCTTATCATTCTCTTGAGTGGCGCCATTTGCAATATAATAGCCAAAATTTCCTCATTGCAATTCTTGGTGTTTCATGTTTGGCTCCGCTGGCACCAGGTGTGACGAACCTTGTTTTGCAATAAAAATGGCGACTACAAAGGAACTTAGCCCTGCGTGGGCTTTGCGCCCACGATGGAGTGACTCCTGGCCGCTGGCAGTCTCATCAGGTTGAGCGGCTGCTTGACTGATTGTTCCAGGGACAGACGTGCGTGCAGCGCTTTGCCTTCGCAGTGGGAGAAACTGCACACTGGGCTCGGAGGAGGTCTCTCGGTGAGTAAGGCCACGCGTACTGACACCAGAGGAACTTTCCCGTTGGTGGTCTGGGATTTCCCACTGCTTACATAAGGAAACACGCTTTGAGAAGTTACCTTGGTAATTCTGATCGAAATTGTTTGGTTTGTTTGAACCAAGCCTTAGAATTTTGTTTTTAACTTGAAATGGGTTTTCATTTGGTCTAGAGCTGGCAAATTAAGTTCTAAAGTTCCGTATGGTGGTGGCGGTCGGGGTCGTATGAATGTGTGTGAGGTGTGTTGTCTGTTTCAAATGATTTGACTTTTAGGAACTGAATCTCGAGGTGACCATAGCGACTTCCTTCATGAGACCCTTCTCACCCGGTAGTAGAGGGGGGCGCGGCTCTCTCCCGGTCCGAGAGTTGTCCCAGGGCAGTGCGCACTCACACTCCGCTGGGCTTTCGTTGTGCAGGGTTACGCAGCCGGCGGCAGCCTGTGGGCACTCAGCCCCCTGAGCTGCGTGGGGTGCAGAGAAGCCCACCCCGTGCTTAGTCAAAGTTCAACCTTCAACTCCTGAGTTCCAGTGCTTAGGATTTGGCCCCAGCTCAATTCCCAGAATTTATCCCTTGCCTTGTTCACTGTGGCCACCCTCAGAAGGAGAATACCCTGTTCTTTCGTGGTTTGCCCCCACTGAGAAGACCAAACACAGGGCTCTAGTGGCGGTTGAGACTGGTTCCCCTCCCCCACCTCCTCCGTGGGAGGACGCAGGCAGCCACCTGTGCTGTGGCTCCCGTGCGCCGGCAAACCTGCGGCTTTAACTTGAGGCCTTCCAAAGCTGCGCTCTTACCTTCGGAGCTACCCAACGTGACTGTGCACACTCGCTTTCCATTCTCCGTGGTTGTGTTTGTTGACAAGTCCACCTTAAGGGGCACCCTTGTAGGAGAGGGCATAAGGCCTCTCAGAGACAAATGAATTCTATGATTGATTTTAATTTTTAAATGGCTTTCATACAGCATGTAAAGCTTTGCCCATCTGAGCAAAAACTTAATTTAGTCCATCTGCCAAAATATTTTGATCAAGTCTTTCCTCTGAGTGTATGTATTGTACCTGGAACACAGACTAGCATTTTATAATGAAAGCTATGAGATCTCTGTCTCTGTTTATATATGTCTATGTTTGATCATTGGATGGAATTGCTGATTTGTGGTATTAAATTGGCTTAGACAAACAAGCGCTTATATGACAATGCTAAAAAAAAACCCCGCAGTGCTTTTCAGAATCTCATGATCTGGGAAATGTTTGATATTAAAGATGATTTGAGTTTGGTTTGGTTAAATAGACATCTTTAGAATCATCAATGAAATAATACTTTTATTCTACTGGAGTTTACTAGTCAAATTTGTGTTATTTATGTTGCAAAATTTGTCAGCAAGAAAATTAACTTGATATAATAAAACTTCCATAAGTAATCTAAATTTAGTTGTCAGGAGCAAGTAAATTAAGTGGGATAACAAAGTTCCTTTTAGGTTAACTCTAGCAATAATTATATTGCATGTGTTCTTTAATGGTTCTCTAAACCATCTAAGAGATGGTTTCCCAAATCTCTTTGGTAACTTGAAACTTTAGAGTTTTATCAAGTTAAATAATAAAAGTTATTGAATATCTAGATACTTCCAAATAACATGAAATGCTGAAGTATTAATTGCTAGGTAAGTCTTAAGGCTACTTTTTGGCTTATTAACAGAGAAACTAAAAGATAAATTTGGATTTGTCAATAAATGTCTTGAACTTTATTAAAAAACATGTTTCAAAAAATGTAAATAATTGCCAACAAAAGCCTGTTTCTAGAAGTTATAAAATGCATTCACATATTTGCAAATCTAAAGAATGCTAATTGACTACTCTTTTAGTCGTCACTAGAAATTAAGTTTTCTAAGAGTTAAGAATTGTAAATTAATCTAAAAAAATAATGTTTTCAATAAAAAGGTATAAGGTATGGAGATAGACATATATATGTATATATAGAGAGTGGTTTTTTTTAAGGGAAAAGAATTTTGATTCCTGAAGTAAAGCTAGTTGTTTTAGAATGGGAAAGGAAAAAATCTGAATGTAAAAAGGAATGTTGTAGGTTTATGGGACAGGAATTCTAAGACAGGAAATATGAAAAGTAAGCTGATGCAAAATTAGAGTTTTGTTTTCTCTCTGCTAAAAAAAGACAGTTTCTTGCATTATCGGTCTGCTGCAGATACTGCAAAAAAGTTGGCCACCTATAAAGCAAAAATTCTGTGTTTTCTGTTGTCTTAATCAGGTCCTTGATTACTTAAGAAAACTGAATCTCCTCAATAGTAAGAACTAAGTTTTGCTCATAGTTATGTAAGCTTCTGTATTTGCCTTTTATCATCACTTTAGTTAAATGGGTAATTACTTATTGCTCCATAATGACTTATGACCCTATTTAGTCAAATGTCCAAACCTTTGATATATTTTGACAAACTTTTCAGGGTTCCGGTATTCTGGTGGACCCCTGGAATGCCTCAAAGATTTATTCTTTCTCTCTCTCTTTATAAGAGAAAAAAAGTTACACTAATCAGAGGCCTATTATACACAAAATTACATGGCAAGTTCTGTCAAATAAAGAAATAATTATGTTGTATTTTTATTACTAAATGAATATTCCAGAAATTATAATCTCCAGGAGTCTACAATGTTCTGTTATACTATTTTCATTTGGTATCTTAAAATATTTTAGAGAAAAGCAAATTTCACTGTCCATTGCATTTTAATCAGATCTATAACCATGCCAGCTTAAGTTTTTTGTCATTTATAGGTAGTACTTAGGTCTAATTTAAATAGCTACTCATAAGCTTGCTTCTAGAAGGATGATATACTTGATGTACCTCTCCATCACTCAGTCCCAGAGATAGGTATTGTCAAAATCATAGAAGAATGGGCCCTGACCAGTGTGGCTCAGTTGGTTGGGTGTTGTCTCACAAAGCGAAAGGTCACCAGTTTGATTCCTGGTCAGGACACAGGCCTGGGTTCTAGGTTGGGTTCTAGGTTAGGTCCCCTGTCCTGGTGTGTGCAGTAGGCAACCAAACTCTGTTTCTGTCTCACATCAATGTTTTTTTTTTCTCTCTCTCTCCCTCCCTTTCCCTTTTTCTAAATAATAAAGAAGTAAAATCTAAAGTAATTAAAAAAATAAAATCAAATCATGAAAGAACAAACATCCTGATAACCAGTTTGAGCACAAATAGGTGGGACCCTACCAGGTTCTTTTAACAAGCCACTCTTCTGTTAAATTGATTCGGCTCTCCTTAAAAACACTGAGGGTGAGCCCTGGCTGGCATGGCTCAGTGGATTGAGTGCTGGACTGCAAACCAAAGGGTCGCTGGTTCAGTTCCTTGTCAGAGCACATGCCTGGTTTGTGGGCCAGGTCCCTGGTAGGGGGTGTGTAAGAGGTAACCATACATTGATGTTTCTCTCCCACTGTTTCTCCTTCCTTCCCTGTGTCTCTAAAAATAGAAAAAACCTACCATAGGGGAAATCAGAGGGGGGACATGAACCCCAGATATGTCCCAACAGTCAGACAGTCAGAATACTCATGCAAACTCTTAATGGATGTCAAGTAGTTACTGATTAGAAGACAACCAACAAAAGTAAAGCACAATTCACTTCTGGGCCTCCTTGTCTTTAATTTATTTGTCTGTATTTTTAATATTCTACTCACTTTAAACCATCTCCTTTGTACATATAAAATTTAAGTAGCTTCCTTTAAATGTATTCAGTCGACTTAAAAGGGAAGCTCCCTAGTATTCTATCTATTTACCACCTAGGAAGATGGTTTTTTGCCAGTGATTGGCAGGACTTTATCTCCTGGTGGGGAGAGGGAGCCCATGAACACATGATTAAAAATCTTTCAATAACTTTGGGAATAATAGCCAATGAGACAACATATCAAAAGGAGGCCTTAGATCACAGGTGGCAAACATAAGGCCCATGGGCCGAATCCAGCCCTCCCCCTTGTTTTATCCAGCCTGTCACCTTGTTTCTACCAGGCGGCAGTGCTGAGCTCCTTTCCCCTAGTTAAGAAGTAGTTACATTTACACAGTCCTAGAATTACATTTTGCCCTTTAAAGGCAACTGCGAGGCTGATGTGGCCCCTGGTGAAAATGAGTTTTAACACCCCTGCCTTATATGCTGGCCAAAGTTGTATTAGGTAACTGAATTGCTTTGGATTACATCCTTATGAACAGAGTGGTATCTGTGCACTGGCCAACTATTGCTCAAGAGCTGCAGACCAGGGCATCAACATACTAGTAATGCAGGAGAATGGTGTCTAACCAGGCACATGTAAATATTTGCAGTCAGGTACAAAGCAGTTCCATTCCTTAAGCCCCTAACCAGCAGCTGTGGACTCTTTCATAATTCTCTCCTGCAGGGTCAATACATGACTCTCCCACTACCTGTGATGCAGGCTGGCCAGGGGGCCCCTGGCCAGAGGAATGTGTATTATTTTGGGAATGGATTGTAATTCCCTCCTTATCTCCTTTTGGGAGTGGCTTCTTGTCTTGTGACTGCTTCTTGACCTTTTCCATCTGCACGTACACACTGATGTCATGTAGCTCTGGGCCACATGTAGGTTTGTGCAACCTGGACCTGTGCTGCCTTTGTCCAGGACCCCTTATAATGAGCCTCAGACTGGAAAGGGTGTGTTCTCTCACCCCAAACCACTGCCATCGGTGCGCTCCCCTGTAATGTGAGTAATAAGCAGTGTGTCCATATCTGCTAGTCCTCAAGGTGGTTGGTTTGTGTTTTTTTTTTAATATCATGAACACTTAAGCAGCTCCCCAGTTTAGGGCTACTGTGCTACATCTCCTTTGCATGGGTTGGCCAAGGTTATTGTCTAGGCAACTAGAAAATGAATTTGGTCAATAATAGTATGGTACTGACTCCTTACCAAGGCTTAGGAACTGCAACAAAGTTCCTCTGGCCATGTCTGTTAAAGGCTACAGCCAGATGCCTAAGTACCAGAGCTGACAAAGGGCCGACGTCAGGTACTGTTCAGAGCTCCTCGAGATGATTGAACCTTGGTAAGGACTACTTGAATGGGGGTTAGACTGGCAACTTCCCCCAAGTTGAATAGGATATGTCTTGCTAGGCGAGACATATAGAGCGAGGTGTGCCCCAGCCAGCTAAAGTGGTCCCTGTTGATTCTGTTTAAATCTGGGCTCAAATGCTTTGTGGGCAGCAACTGACGCCAAGATAACCTGAGGCCACTTAGCATGGTCTTTTGTCACCTTGCTCTCATTGCAAATGATCCCAGCAACTTCATCCCTTGTACAATGTGCCTGATATTCACCTCCTACACACAACCCACAAAGCGCACACAGTGTTCATTGAGATGATGCCATGCTACTGGTTATAATTAGAGGAAAGAATCTCAGAATACATTGGAGACCTCAAAAAAGAGAGGACTTTGCCCCAAACTATAGGTATTGTAGAGATCCTTTGATAGCAAGTTCTTACCTTGGCTTTTCTGGCCTTGGAGGATTTTTTTCAAAAGTTCAATCTAAAGATTGCTCATAAAAAAAATTTAGCAAAGCACAGTTTGAAGTGCCTATATGGTTAATTACTATTCTTGCTGGACTTATACACATAATCAGGCCAATTTTATTGAAACCAGACTTATTTTGCAAATAAAGTAGTGTTAGCTATCTTTGGTAAAAATAAGGGTCATTTTTAGAGAGAAAAATTATATTTCAGTAGAAGTGATGTTCATTGTCTTTTGAGTTTTGTTTTGTTTTCTATTTATAAAGTGGACTGGATCCTGAATTCTTCTAGTTTCCTTCAGTATCTCTCTGTGACTCTCCAAACATGTTTCCAATTTTTTTCCCATCCTTTGACTTGGAATTGTCGAGAACTAAAACTGCCCTTTTCCTGTGTGTTGCAATTATAAACTGCAGCTATACTACATGCTACCTAATAATCAAAACGATGATCATCATTATGGCTTACGTACCAGGGCATAGAACAATAAAATTTATTCTTTATTCCTTATCTCAGATTATGGTACAGGTATCCTGGCCTGCTGCTACCCCTACCATAGCTCTGGTCTCTGCTTCTAAAGTGAACACCCGGAGTGCCCTTGGTAAGACTCAGGGACCATTGTGGATGAGGTGGGCACATGAGATAGTGAGAGCCAGATAAGAAGGGCACAATGGGTGGACAAATCTGACTCCATCTTGAAGCTAATCCTCCATCTTAATTGAATCTGGACCCAGTTGCCCTGTTAACTTCAAGATTGAGGAAGGAACAACAAAAGGGGGAAATATGTAACCACAGAACCAGCTCAAAACAGTCCTATCCTGCTTAAGGAGATACTGAGCTGTTTTATAAAGACAACAGACTAAAACTGCAAGTCATGCAGCTGACGCATGCGCAGAAAAGAGAACTTTGACTTCCAGCTGCACCCAAAACCAGTGGACCAAGACAAAACCAGAGCCTGAACACCAGGACCCTTTCAGAAGCAGAAGGCTCGTTGTAATGACATCCCCTATCATAAATGGCCATGCTCCAAGGTCCTCCAACTGAAACTCACTTTGCTAGTGCTTCTGCGTACCTGTCCCCCTTAACTCCTTAAAAATCCTCCTCCATGTCTAGATCAGGGAATTCAGGCTTTTGAGCAGCTTCCCCTGCTCCTTAGTGGCGCCATTCATAAATATAATAGCCAATCTTTCTTCACTGCAATTCTCAATGTTTAGTGTTGGGCTCTGCTGGTGCCAGTGGACAAACTCTTTCTGTTCTGTAGTACATGTTGACTGAAGCTATGATGACTGAATTGAAAATACTATCCTACTCTTCAATTCCCTGACAGCCAAAGATGAGAGGAAAATGAAAGTGACCACGTAACTCTCAGAAAAGGCACCAGCTCAACAGAGAGTTATCTAGGGTTAGCTTTTAGAAAAACATGCAACCAGGTCCTTTGTTTGTTTCTAGTGGGGAAGAGGAGAATTAGGAGAAAGGGAAATAAATTTTTAAAGGAAACAAACCAACCAGTTTTTCAGATATAAATAAATAAATAAATAATAAAACTTAACTACAATTATATATCAAGTTAATTTTTTTTCAATTAACATATTTTGATTAACTTAGAAATGACCTAGGGTTAACTATTATTCTGTCTGCCTATTCAGAGTAAGTTTCATTTTTGAAGGACTGTAGAACTTTATTGATAGTGCTGCAAAGCCCACTTCACTTTCAATTTTTCAAATAAAAATAGACCAAGCTGTTGGCAAGACTCATAGCTAGAATCCATTAATGGATTCCTTCCAAAATAACCATCCTATCAGGCCTACTTATTCTTACCTCCTTGCTTTTGGGCTTAAGAAAGAAAAGTTTATAAAGTAAATAAGTAAAACAAATACAAACTCATTTGATTTAAATATAGTTGTAAAAATTTAAAAAGCTTTTACATAGGAACACTCTTTAGGAAAAGAACTTGCAGAGAAAATCTTTCCTTTTGTTGCTGCTTAACAGACAGAAAACATGTATTTGTAATATCAAAAGACTATTAACAATGCTAATTCCTTTTTTATTGTGGTAAAATATATGTAACATAAAAGTTATCATTTTAACAACTTTAAGTTTACAGACACATTGTATATAGCCATCACCAAGCTATTGGCTCAGCCCAAAACTTCATTTGTTACCTACCCGCCACTGCCCCCCACCCCCGGCCTTCAGGATGGCTCTAGTAGCACTTAGTTGTCTTTAACTTCATCCTAAACTATTTCGTTAGATTGCATTGTTACAGCTGTCATATCAGTGTGTATTTAAAAAAAAACTTATCAAAAGTGGTGATTTTTTGTGTAGCCATTTTAATATTGAAGATGGAAGAAAATAAGCAACATTTTCGGCATATTATGCTTTCTTATGTCAAGAAGGGTAAAAATGCAACTGAAACACAAAAAAAGATTTGTGCAGTGTAGGAGAAGGGGCTGTGACTGACTGAATGTGTCAGAAGTGATTTGTGAAGTTTCTTGCTGGATTATCTCTCTCTGGGTGATGATGTTCCAGGGTCAAGTAGACCAGCTGAAGTTAACAGCAATCAAATAGACAATCATTGTTATACCATGTGGGAGATAGCTGACATACTCAAAATATTCAAATCAGTAGTTATTGGTGAAAATGAAAAATGTGTCTTTTATTTTATGGAAAAAAACACATGGGCTTTTTGGCCAGCCCAGTACTTTTTTTTTTAGCACATCCATATGTTACATCTCACTGTCAGCACTAACAGCTCCATATTGTTTTCCTAAATAACGTTTGCCACTGGAGCTTCACATTTTCTTACCTAACGGAAAAAGCATGTTGACTAAATAAAAGACTATTACCATAATAGATTTTCTAACCTAAGGTTTCTATGACATCAGTAACCAAATCCAATTTTTTAATGACTATACTAATAACTGAACTCAGGCTATAAACTTGGAATTATTTTTACAAATGAGTACTGAAATCCAGATATGTGTAATATGATCACAAATGTTTCTTAAAAGTAAACTGTTAAGTAAATATTTTCCTATAAATAATTCCCATTATGGTTCAATAATATAGGCTGAGGGCAAAGATGGGCCAAAGAGCAAGAAAAGAAGATATATTACAGATATTTCAGAGCCATGTATAATCAAAAGCATACCCCATCATATAGATGCTTTATGTTTTGCTCTTCAGAGAAGAATCTTCTAAGTTCCTTGACAGGCATTTCTAGGTAATGACATATTAACCTGTAGCTAGCATTAAATGAATGAATTGTAAGAATAGAGACTGGAATTGGTAATAAGTAATTCACCTGTTTAATATCCACTCCAACTAATTGGAGCAATTTGGCCTTGGCATCTTACTTGAGTTTTAATAAAAATGTCTTCATTTCCAAGTCATTCCAAATTAGGAGATATTAATTAATCAGAGATTGCCTAAAGCAACATTTATTTGTTTCAGGAAGTATTTAGTGTAGCTTGTTTGGAAAAGTGATATGATCTTTATTCTTTTCAGTAGATCCCTCTAATAATCACTAAGATATGCCTGCTATAAATTGGGGGTGGGGGTGATCCACAAACACAACCAACAGCTGACAATCCTCAGTCAGCAGTCTTTTTCAAGTTTAGAGGGCATCTACAGTTCAACTCATATACTCAAAGCAAGAGTTACGTCTTCAACATAAATGAAAACTACTGTCATTGAAAAATAAAAATGGCATGAATTAAAAAAAAAAAGAGTTCATACTATGCAGGAATTAGTACAATCTTACCATGAGGATACCAGAAATGGGTAAAATATACTTTTCTCCCCCACTCCTACCTCCCCCAAAGTGACTACAACAAATGCTTTTGCTCCCCCAGTCCCTTTTGTCTCATACACCAAAATGAAAGAACCCTGACTGAATTCAGTATCAGTCTCTTCTTACCCTGCCAGGAAAGCTAAGGTGTAGGAGTTGTTCTTAGAAACAAATGCAGAGCGATGTGTCTGTGCCATCTTGCCTTGGAAAGGCTCTTCATTCTCTGAATCTGAGAGACGTGCAGGACACTGGCAGGAGAGAAAGAAGACAACACTGTCCATTTGGGGTTCCCATTGAATCTCCAGTAACTGTTGTTTTAAATTTCGCTATTAACTGTCACTTCTGTCTGAGCTACAAACTATGTTTAGGTTTCCAACTGCCTCCTGGAGATCCCTATCTGGATATCCCAATGTAGCTCAAACTTAATATATGCAAAATCAAACTATGTATCTTCTCTAAGCCCCAATACCAATCCAGCCAGAAGCCTCAATGTCATCCATGACTCTTTTCTTTCCCTTCCTTTGAAGTCAATAATAACATTGTGTAGAGGTTTTGAGTACTCTAGCACTAAAAAACACATTATTTCATTTACTGTTTATATCAGCTCTATTAAGAAGGGGTTATTAGCTGTTTACTACAGATGGAAAACTGAGACTCAAGAGTAGTTAATCTGTCTAGGATTGCAGAGTTAGTGAGTAGCTAACACTGGTACTTAATCTGGAGCATCTGTCTCCAAACTGCCTCCACACTACTTCCACCACACTACTTCCACTCTACTCCACTCTGCTGATACAGTGTCTCTCAGATCTAACTCATCCCACGTATGCTCCATTGTCATTGCCTTTCCTTACATTTTTATCATCTTCTGCCTGGAATATTGCAATAATCTACTTTCTGGTCTCATTTTCTTTGGCCTTCTCCCCCTCCAATCCCCTCCATACTATCAAGCACACAGACAGAATCCTGCTTAACTATTGGTGACTTCAGGATAAAGTCTAAATACCTCAGCATAATACAATAACCTTCAAAACTAGACTCAACTTTCTTTCATAGCTTTTTTCACACCAGTTCCCACACAGGGAACTCCTTGAGCTCTAGTACAACCAAACTACTTTCTATTCTCCACATGCAACATTAAAGTCTTTTAAAACCTCTATTCTTTTGGACATGCTATTCCCTTTGCCTAATATTCCCCTGCCTAATATTCCCCTTCCACATTCTCTGCCTATAAAATATTCATTGGCCTTTCAGATGCATCTTAAATGTCACTTTATCTGAAAGGGCTTCCAAATACCCCCAGAGTCAGCTTTTTCCATCTTGTTGATATTCCTTTACCTTCATTTTATATGAATTTCTTTTTGAGTCTTTCAGTTTACATTTGAGGTTTTTTTTACATGTGCCTTTTACATCCAACATACAGTAAGGAGATGACTCATGGTTCAATACAACAGTCTTCTTTTTAGAAACAACTAATCACACTGAACTATAGCTTCTTATTTAAGACCCTGTCTTCTGCTTTAGGCAATAAACTCTGTGAGAACAAGTGACTATCTTTGCTTTAGGACTCCCAATACCATTATAAAGCAGGTAAATAAAAAATGTCTAATCACCTGATGATTGACCAGTTATCTAATGATCAAATGACTACCAATGTGAGAGTTATAAACAGAGGCACGCAAGGTGTCATCTTGTGGCTCAGAGTACACAGCATTCCTTAAATGCTTTGTTATTCTCTGGGCTGACAGGCACATACATACAATAGGCTATTTTTTAATAGTTAGCCTTTGAGAAATAGTTGAAGAATTACAGTTTATAAGGAAGCTTTCCAATTTTGTAGGGTAGCACTCCTTAAAGAACCCTACTATACAAACTGTTCACTGGAGAAGCTTTTTAACAGTACTAACCCATTATCAAATTTTATAAAATATTCTCTTCTCAACTCTGAGAAAAAGGTTTGACATCTATAGACTCAACAGGGAATAAATAATGGCAATTTCTATTTAGGTGTTTCTACATAATCAATTCGGTGCCAAATAAAAGAATGTTCAAATCCCAGCTCTCTTACTTATCATGGTCACTGTAGGTAGTTTAAACAACTAAAGATAAAATCTGAGCCTCAGTTTCCTCATCTACAAGATAAAGATTGCTCTACCTACCACAAAGATTGTGACAAACCATTAAAAGCACTTAGAACATTAACTAACAAGTAGGAAGTAGTCAACAAAATATAGACTTTATTTTTGTCCATTTAAATACTATTAATCTTTTAAGAAAAAAAACTTCAGCATTATAATAAATATACACTAGGTTCCTTATAATTATTGAAAAATAGATTTACATTATTATAAATAATTATATAAATAAAAGTTACCCCTCATCCCTCTATATTTCCACCCTGATAAATCTAGAACCTTAAGATAAAAAATTTTTACCTCTTACCTTTCCCTTTAGGTAAGAATAAGCCAATAGCATTATGAATTCCTAAAATGGTATAAAACATGCATAATAAAATACCTTAAGTGATTTTTTTTAATTTACCTAAAAAAATTAAAAGAATGGTAATACCCAGAGTTGACAAGGAAGTGAGGAAATTAGTACTTTCTTAACTATTGGTAGAAGTATAACTATATAAAAACTTTCAGTAGGTCAAATGAATAATAAGTACCAACAGCCTTAAAAGGACACTCCCCTTGACCTGGTCACTTGTGGTAATTTATTCAAAGGAACTAATCTCAGTGGAGGTTTAAGACAGCAAAATATCAACAGGAGATTAATTAATTAAATTAGTTCTACAGTAAAGAATACTAAGACCAGCCCTGGCTGGCGTAGCTCAGTGGATTGAGCGCGGGCTGGGAACCAAAGTGTCCCAGGTTCGATTCCCAGCCAGGGTACATTCCTGGGTTGCAGGCCATAACCCCCAGCAACCGCACATTGATGTTTCTCTCTCTCTCTCTCTATCTCCCTCCCTTCCCTCTCTAAAAATAAATAAATAAAATATTAAAAAAAAAAGAAAAGAATACTAAGACCACTAAATAATGATGTGAGATTTTTTATTTACATGGAATGATATCCACAGTTTAATAGTTTATTTTAAAAGGTTTAAAACAGTATGTACACTGCATTACATTTTCTAAAAAGAAAAAATATATGCAGTATATAAGCTCTTAGAAAAGAAGTCTGGCAAAACATTTACTCAAATACTCATAAGGGTTATCTCTAGGTTATGGAATGACAAGCAATTTATCACTTTGTGCTTTGTAATATTTGGTACAGCTAGAATTTATACCAAACTGTTTTCTAACAATTCACATTATCATTTATATTAATTGTACCATAACGATTCATAAATTAAACATTGTGCCCATTTTATTTCCATTCTGAACAAGTTAACATGATAATCTGATTCCAGAATAAACACTTTCCTTCCTCTATTTGAATTCAACTTGATAATGTATATCAAATGCGTGTGATATATGAGGCACTGCAAAAAAATTTAAAGCAGCTAAGACATTTCCTATACTTGAGGAACTTACAAATCTAGTAGAGAAATACAAACACACAGATAACCATAATGTAAGAGAGAATGAAATAAGTCCTGTAGTCCTGACTGGTATGGCTCAGTCAGTTGGGTGTCACCAGTTCCTTCCAAGTCAGGGCACATGCCTAGGTTATGGGTTCAGTTTCTGGTTAGGCATATATGAGAGACAACCAATCAATATTTCCTTCCCTCTCTTCCACCCTCCAAAAAAAAAAGTCCTGCAAAGTTGCAAAGCAGGGGGAGGGAAGTTTAGAGGGGAGAGTGGATGATGAGAGTGAAGAAACAAGTGAGAAATACCTATAGGTTCCAGGAATATGATGAGTTTTGAACTGGACATGAAAAGATAAATAGCCTTTCAATAGGTAAGTTGGGTGACATTTCAATGAGATGAAGATGTGAGATCAAAGACTCTAAGGAGGGAAAATACAGGATATATATTTGGGGGCAAGCAAACAGCTCCATTCTTTAGAGTTTTGGTATGTAAGCAAGGTAAGAAATAGAAGCTAGAATAATACTAAGGATCCGAATGTTGGGGTGAAGAGTTCTCATTTAATTCCACAGGAAACAGGGAGTCCCTGAGGTTTTGGGTGCAGAGAGTGAAATATTCAGTCCAGCCCTATTCATAACATTCTCTATATAAAATACAAACCTTCACCTGCCTTCCCACTGAAGTCTCCCTGAGCTTCTCTTTGGTCCCCATTTGATTGCAGCCTTAGCTCAAATAAATGAAATTATCTGTTCAAAACCAAAAATTCTTAAGACATATTTATAGCAAAGTTGGAGCCATTTAAAAGTCCTAAAAATATAAAAGCACATAGAAAAAGGGTAAAAAAAATCACAAAAATGTAAAACTTGAAGTATTCATAGATCAGATTTTATTCAATGTGTTTTTACATAGGAAATTTTCCTAACTGGCTATTACCAATAAAAAAACAGTCTGAGAATTTGTACTTACTGATTCCTTTTAAGATGAAAATTAGATTGATGCAACTGATTTCTATTTCAAAAATGGCAGTTGTAAAGGAAAAAATCATTAGAGCAATTTCCCAGTCTTAACATAAATTAATACTAGAGATAATTTCCTGGAGAAAATCTGGATCTGGTAAGGCCAAAAACAGCAGGTTCTTTCTATTAAAAAAACAACAACAAAAATCCTATAGCAAAGGTAAGCGTGCTTCTGGACTGTTTTGCAAGACGGCCTTAATGGACAGTGCTGTTGGGGTGAAGTCACAGGCAGAATTTTAGTCTTTAGAGACCACAGACCATAGCTGGGGTTATTAGTCAGAACACATATTGAGTTGGCCAAAAAGTCTATCGTATTTTTTTTCTATAAAATAGAAGACACACTTTTCATTTTCACCAATAATTTTATTGATTTAGGTATTTTGAGTATATCAGTTATATTCCACTATTGTCTTCTAGTGGGAAGAGGCCAGGGGTGCTGCTAAACATCTTCCAATGCATAAGACAGCCCCAAAGAAAGAATTATTTGGCCAAAATGTCATTACTACCAAGAAACTTTGCAAACCACTTTTGACACGATCAGTCACAGCACCTTCTGTATACACTGCACAAATCTTTTTGTGTTTCAATTGTGTCTTACCTTTCTTAAAATAATAAAGCATAACATGCCAAAGCTGTATCTTCTTACATCCTCAATATTAAAATGGCTGCACAAAAATTCACCAATTTTGATAAGTTTTTAAAAAATGCATACTGATTTTGATGTGACAGCTGTCACAAGACAATCAAACAAAATTGTTTTGAACGAAACTAAAGACAACTAGGTACTACTAGAGCCATTGTACAGAGAAAAACTAAAACATTTTGGCCAACCCAATACTATATGCACAAGACTACCATGTATTTTACTCTTGCCTTCCTAACCAAATATCTTCCTGGTAGTAGTCTTTTGCCTTTTGTAGTTCCCAATGAACAGTGCATTAAGAATAACAAGCATTTTATGTTTGTTAAATGGAATCTTTTAGAAGGTTGAAACTGTATAAAAAATGCAAGTGGTTGTTTTTAGTAATAACTAAAAAATTAAAATTATTATTATAGCTGGATCCAAAAAGCTCCACATGCCTGTTGATAATCAGCAAATACAATCAATCCAAGAAAGCTTAAATAATTTAACTTTCTGAAATTCAGAAAATGCCTTTACAAAGAGTACATCAAAAGCACAGAGCAATTAAATAATCTGGCCAAGGTTATACAGTCTGTTTTAATGCTGGGACCTATCTGAGACAGACTTCTGAACCAGAGATTTTTCCCCCCCTATTCTGCTATATTGTCAGTCTTTATATACAGTAAAGCTTTATTAACTCTGGTTAATTAGAAAAATAAATGAAATACTAACAAAAACTGAATCACAAAATATTTTAAAAGATATGACTCTACAGATATGCTAAGTACATACAGCAAGCAATAAAAAGATGTACAGTCTGATAAGACTTACTAAGGAAAAAAACCTCAATTGTAATGACCGATCTGAACTAATCAGTAGACTTCGCAAAATGCTTTCTTCTTTGAAAGATTTTATTTATTTATTTTTTAGAGAGAGGGGAAGGGAAAGAGACAGGGAGAGAAACATCAATGTGTGGTTGCCTCTTGTACACCCTCCTACTGGGGACCTGGCCCCGCAACCCAGGCACGTGCCCTGACTCGGAATCGAACCAGCAACCCTTTGGTTCACAGGCTAGCTCTCAATCCACTGAGCCATACCAGCCAGGGCCCAAAAGTGCTTTCTTATGTAAGTTAAAATATACCACTTACAACCTTTTCCAGTAATTTACTTGGTAAATAAGTAATGAAAAAAATTCAGGCAAGATTTGGTACAATTAAAAGTCTAATTAGGTTAACTTTAAGCATTATAATACAATCTAATACCTTATGTCTAGCACTGTGCTGCTTAGGGCATTATAAGGAATAAAGGGAAATTCAAGCTTTGAGGAAATCTAGTAGAGGATATAAGATACATAGAACTCAAATATCAACACATAAGTCAAAATGACAATATACATATAAAATTTATCACAAGTAGTATCACCATACTAGGTTTTTCCTCTTACCTTTTCACCCCATTGTTCCCTTAACCTTTCCACACAAGTCCCTTGTCCCATTCATAAAGTAACTTTCTCCAGCTCTCACCTGGGTGCTAAGTTTCTCACTACTCTTGAGCTTCAGTCAGTTACTACTACTGGTCTCCTAGTTCACCAACATAGGTTTTTCAAATGCATGTCACCTGGGCTAACTGCTGATTCTGAGGCAATTGTCCCTCAAAAAAAGTGATCCACTTACACTCTCCAGATCTGTTTTCAGTACTAATGGCTCATCTCTTTTTTTCTGCTCATCCATTTTCCTTTTCCCTGTTTCTGTATCCTCTGGTAACAGCTTCTGAATTTGATCTTCGGAGGTTTTCTCCTCTTGTAACTTTTCTTCTTTCATCTAAAAATACAAATCACACCAAGACAATAGAGTTTTAGGCAACTATAGACTTAAATTTTTTTTTCCTCAATAGTGTATCAGAACAAACACCACATGGCAGTTTTGAGACTATTTTTTTCAATTGTATAATATAAAGCCCTATTAAGTATTAATTAAGTCAGCTTTTATTTGACTCTTGCTAAGCAAGAGTCATATGTTTCATGGCTTAAGATTTAACTGCTCTGCATTCTTGAGCAATATGAAACCATAAAAGCAAAGGTAATACACAATCACAAAATGAAAGTTTATTTACTTAGCTAGAAGAGGCTGAACCTAAAAACTTTCTTATTCCCATAAACCAGATATAAATGTATTGGACCAGGAGAACAGCAGAGATGTAGGCTGCAGAGGGCTAGAGAAGCTGGCCTAAGCAAGACAGATGGGTCTGTAGGCCTAGTAGCAAAAGTTCTAAAACATGACTTTATCACAGTTCTCATGTCCTACAATTTATGTCGTTATCTTGTGGTCCAGAGAATACGTCAAGATACATGACCTACAAAGAAATTTAAGGCAGAGGCATATGCGTCCTCATTTGGGAGAGGTAGCATGGCATTGTGAAATTAAGATGCGCTTTGGCTCTGGCTGTGAGGCTGAGTTGGTTGGAGCATTGTTCTGTGCATCTTTATAAAGCTTTCTGGTTTGATTCTGGTTAGGACACATGCCTAGGTTGTGGGTTCGATCCCTGGGTGGGGCATGTATGGAAGGCAACCAGTCGATGTTTCTCTCTCACACTGATGTTTTTTTTCTCTCTCTCCCTCTTTCTCTCTCTAAAAAAAATCAGTAAAACACATCTTCCAGTGAGGATTAAAACAGAAAAGATGGGTTTGGGGATGAAAACCTGGGTTTTAATGGTTCTGTAACTTATTTACCAGCTAGATGATCTTTGGCAAATGAACCATCATATGCTCACCTACAAAACAGAGATAATGCTTATGGAAACTTTGCAGATACTGTTATATAAGATAGTAAGTGTACATGTTGTATCTTGCTATGTCCTTATAGTATATAAATTTCTTTTCCTAATCTCCTTTTTATTCTCTTTTCACTGCCCAGGGTTTTAATAAAATTTAAATGACAATGTATATTAAAGCAATTATAGGCTACTAATATTTTTTATCATACTTGCAGGAAAATAAAGCTAAAGAACAAATAAATATTTTTCATTGGCTGTTGCCTTAGGGTTAGAAAAACAAAAAGCACAATAACAACAATAAAGATTTACTCTTATCTTTCTAATTTCTATAGGTCTGATTCCTATAAGCCTGAACTAGTCTTTAACACACTGAATCTAATTCATGAGATTATGAATATTTAGAGAACACTATACACAATGTTATATCAGGAGGAGATTCAAGTGAAATAACATGCTCCCAACTCTTCTCAAATCAAATGAGGGAAAAGAAGCAAATCCATATCCAGGGAAAAAGCAAACCTAAGTCCATGCTAACTGCCTACATGAAAGATCAGTGTCTTTTGTGATCCTCTATGAGAAATTCTTCTTCGACAACTTAACTACCAGCTAGCTACACAAAGGGGCATTTCACTTTTAGAGGATGGATAGGCAGACCAGCACAAAAGAGAAAAGGTTTTAGCATCAAAATAATTATCATTTACTGAACTTTTATGTGTCAGGTACTGAGCTAAGCACTATATATACATTATCTCACTTAAGAAAAAGAAGGTTAAGAGTTAGGTTAATGTGTTCAAATTCACAGACTCATAGCCCTAGAGCTGGCACTCAAATCTAGGTTTATCTCAATGGTTCTCAACCAATGATTTTGCCTCTCAGGGTACATCTAGCAATGTCTGGAGACACTTTTGGTTACACTTAGGGGTGCAGTGTGTGCAGCATCTAGTGGCTAGAGGCCAAAGATTGCTACTAAACATCCTAAATGCAGAGAATTGCCCCCATAATATATACACAGATGTTACAATTTTAAAAAAACTAAGTATTAAATTTCCTTTTACATATTTTAGTGTTAATTTTGTTTAGTGCTTAATGATATTTATATACTATGCCCTCTGGCTTTTCTTCATGCTTTAGAATGTATTCTTATGCTTCCCAATAATGTTTACCACTCCTCTCAAAGTTCTGACAACAGGCCTGTGTTTCTAGCAAACCCACCTTTTCATTACTGTGCTGAGTCTCTGCTAACACAACAATATTCTTAACAAAGCTAAAAATTTACACAACTGAAAAACCCATGTATCCATTTAAATCTTCACATGAGACTTCCAGCTAAGACGGAGGCATAGGTAGACACACTGTGCTTCCTTACACAACCAAAAGAAGGACAACAACAATTTAAAACAAAAAACAACCAGAACCGATGGAAAATCAAACTGTACGGAAGTCCAACAACCAAGGAGTTAAAGAAGAAACACTCATCCAGATCAGCAGGAGGGGTGGAGATGAGCAGCTGGGCAGAGGACTTGCAGCAAGGCTCCAGCTGGAGGACCCAGCAAGGTGGCAACTAGTGGAGCAGGTGGTCCCACATTCGTGTGCAGATAAACCAGGAGGAACAGCTGAGGAGCGAGACAGACCATGCAACCCAGGGCCCCAGCATGGAGAAATAAAGCCTCAAACCTCTGATAGAAAACACCAGTGGGCATTGAGGCGGCAGTGGGAGAAACTCCCAGCCTAACAGGAGAGTTCCTTGGAGAGACCCACAGGGTGTTAGAACGTACACAAACCCACCCACCTGGGAATCAGCACCATAAGGGTCCAATTTGATTGTGGGTAACACAGGAAGTGACTGAAAACTGGCAGAGAGCGGAGCAAGTGCCATTGTTCCCTCTGGGACCCCTCCCCCACATACAGCATCACAAAGCAGGACATGGGTTGCCCTGCCCTGGTGAGCACCTAAAGCTCCACCCCTCACTACGTAACAGGCACGCCAAGACCAAAAAAAAAAAGAAAGAAAGAAAGAAAAAGAAATGGCCCAAAGGAAAAAAGAGATCAAAGCTCCAGAAAAAATACAACCAGGCGACAAAGAAATAGCCAACCTATCAGATGCACAGTTCAAAACATTGGTAATCAGGATGCTCACAGAACTGGTTGAATTTGGTTGCAAATTAGATGAAAAAAAATGAAGGCTACGCTAAATGAAATAAAGGAAAATGTACAGGGAACCAATAGTGATGGAAAGGAAGCTGGGACTCAAATCAATGCAGTGGAACAGAAGGAAGAAAGAAACAACACAGAAAAGAATGCAGAAACAAGAATTCAAAAAAAAAATGAGGAGAGGCTTAGGAACCTCCAGGACATCTTTACACATTCCAACATCCAAATTATAGGGGTACCAGAAGGAGAAGAAGAAGAGCAACTAGTGGAAAAGTTATTTGAACAAATAGTACAGGAGAACTTCCCCAATCTGGCAAAGGAAATAGATTTCCAGGAAGTCCAGGAAGCTCAGAGAGTCCCAAAGAAGTTGGACCCAAGGAAGAACACACCAAGGCACATCATAATTACATTACCCAACATAAAGATAAGGAGAGAATCTTAAAAGCAGCAAGAGAAAAGGAGACAGTTACCTACAAAGGAGTTCCCATCACACTGTCAGCTGATTTCTCAAAAGAGACCTTGCAGGCAAGAAGGGGCTGGAAAGAAGTATTCTGAGTCATGAAAGGCAAGGATCTACATCCAAGATTGCTCTATCCAGCAAAGCTTTCATTTAGAATAGAAGGGCAGATAAAGTGCTTCTCAGATAAGGTCAAGTTAAAGGAGTTCATCATCACCAAGCCCTTATTATATGAAATGTTAAAGGGACGTATCTAAGAAAAAGAAGATAAAAAACATGTACAGTAGAATGACAGCAAACTCACAGTTATTAACAACCACACCAAAAACTGAAACAAAAACTAAGCAAACAACTAAAACAGGAACAGAACCACAGAAAGGGAGATCACATGGAGGGTTAGTAACAGGGGAGTGGGAGGAGGAGAGAGGGAGGGAAAAGGTACACAGAATAATAGATGGTAGGTAGAAAATACAGGGGGAGGGTAAGAATAGTATGGGAAATGTAGAAGCTAAAGAACTTATAAGTATGATACATGGACATGAACTAAAGGAGGGGGGAATGTGTGGGTGGAAGGGGGTGTGCAGGGTGGAGGGCAGTGAAGGGGGAAAATGGGACAACTGTAATAATGTAATCAATAAAATATAGTTAAAATATAAAAAATAAATCTTCACATGAATCATGTTGTTTTCTCTATGCTGGGTTCTGTAGTTTTTGGTTTTTGGGTTTTTTCCCCCCTTTTATAAGGACTTGAGAACTTGGTCTCTGGGAAGGAATTTTTATACTCAGGGAATATGCCTCTGAGAGTAGCATGCAAATTTGAGTAGGAAATATCAATAGCTGCTGTTTATGAAACTCTTCTATGGAGTTTCATAAAGTTTACAGAGTTTACCTCATTTAATCCTTAAGGGCTCTGTTTGTATCTATCATCATTTTATAGACACAAAAATTAACACTCAGTGGTCATTTCCCAAAGTCACAGGGATTGAATTTTATAGCAAACCATTGGGTTCAGATGCCAGGGTGTCTCGACCTCAGCATTACTGACATTTTGGGCTGGTAATTCTTTGGTATGGGGGGGGGGGGGGCTAGGGAGCTGAGCAGAGTCTCAGAAGAAGGCTTTTATGCGTGAACACTGGTCCAGTCATTGCCTACAGAGGACAAAATAAGAAACTCTATGAAATGCATGTCAAGACAGTCTGAAGTGAGAAAAAGGGAATCATATATCTATTGACTCCTATACTTCCCAATGACCAAAGTTTGCTCTTCATGGTGTCAAATGCCTCTCACGTCAGTTTGTACAACTTGGGTAAATTCCCATGGTAGGTACTGCAGCTCCAACAACAGAGAAGTCCTAGGGCTAAATGCAAGAAGCAAGCAGTTGGCCCCTGAACAAGGAGATTCCAGGTTGTACCAAAGTGAAGCAGCCCACTACTGTAAGTGGAATGATTTGTATTGCTTCCTTTTTCAGATGTAATTACTAGAGAAAAACTATTGACTTCTGTACATTAATCTCATACTCAGGCACACTACCAAGAGTACCATGGAAATTTTCCTGAAAATATTTTTATTTTACCCTAATTTTAAAAAATAAACTTTTTTTAAAAATCAAAACATTATACACAGAAAAGTATACAAATAATAAATGCAAGACATGATAAACTACATAAAATAAGTATATCCACATAACCACTACCCTGGTCAAAAAATCATACCCCTTGTACCTAACTCCTCACCCAAAAGTAACCACAATCCCAGCTTCCAACACCTATTGTACCTATTGCTGAATTTTACATAAGTGGAATCTTATATGTGCATAAAATCTGTCTTCGTTCAGTGAACATTCTAGTTGTGAGATACATCCAAATAGTTGCATATAGTTTGTTCTTTTCCATTGTTTTATAGTATTCTATTGTTTGACTACAAAACAAGTTAACTATTCTATTGCTAATGGGTATGAGTAATTACTAGTTTTTGGCTATTTACACATAAACTGCTAAGAACATTTTTGAATATGTATCCTGGTACACATTCTGTTCTGTGGGATATATTCTAGAAGAGAAACTACTTAGTCATAAGGTATGGCTACATTGCCACAGTTTTCCAAATTGGTACAAATCACACTCCCACCCACCAATCTAGTAGAATGACAGCTGCTCTCAGTCTATTTGTCTATTTCAGACATTTCAGTAAGTAGATACTGACACTGCATTACAATTTCAATTTGCATTTCTCTCCTAAAGGTGTAGAGCAGCTTTTCACACATTTGCTATTTGGAAATCCTCTTTTATGAAGTGCCTATTCACATTGTTACCCTTTTTTCTTTTAGATATTTGGGGTTTTATCCTCTAGTAATTTGTATAAACTATTTATACTTTGACTATGAGACAATTTTCAAGAAAAAGATATACATACGTATATATAAGTAGTCCCCCCTTATCTGTGGTTTCACTTTCTGCAGTTTCAGTTACCTACAGTCAGTCAACAATGGTCTCAAAATATTAAGTGGAAAATTCCAGAAGTAAACAATTCATAAGTTTTAAGTTTTGTGCAGTTCTGAGTAGCGTGAGGCAATCCTGCACTTTCCTACTCCACTCCTGCCCCAGGACGTGAATCGTCCCTTTGTCTAGCAAATCCAGGCATATACGCTCCCCACCTGTTAGTCACTTGGTAGCCACGTTGGTTATCAGATCGACTGTCATGGTATTACAGTGCCTGTGTTCAAGTAATCCTTGTTTTTTTTGTTATAGTTGTTCTGTTTTGTTATTAATTATTGTTAATATCTTACTGTGCCCAATTTATAAATTAAACTTTTTCATAGGTGTGTATGTACAGGAAAAAGCATAGTATTTACAGGGTTCAGTACTATCTGCAGCTTCAAGCATCTGCTGGGAGTCTCAGAATATCTCCCCCACAAATAAGACAGGACTACTTTTGAAATACATACACACACACACACACACACACACACACACGTTTTTCCCTCTCACACAGTAGCTTGCCTTTTTCACTCTTTTAGTACTGTCTTTTAAAGACAAGAAGTTCTAGGTTTTAATGCAGTTTAACATTAGAGCTTTCATATCCTGTTTAAGAAATTCTCTCTTGTTATCTTTAAGGAGCTTATTATTTGACTGTTCACATTTAAATCTACAATCCACTCAGAATTAATGTTTTTTAAATCAACTATGTTAAGGCATAATCCCTACATATGATAAAATGAACGCTTATGGAATGTAGCCATAAGCGTTCATTTCTCTTCTAATGTCTTTCATTTGTTCAATGAAATTGGACAAATGTGTGTATGTCCATGTAACCATTTCCCTAGTCAAGATAGAGAACATTTTTACCACCCAACAAAGTCCCTTCAAGCCTATTAGCAATTAATCTCCCACCCCGGTCAGTCCTAAGCAACCCCTAATCTGATGGCTGTGACTACAGATTTAGTTTTGCCTACTATAAAATCATAGAGCACATATTCCTTGAGTCAGGCTTCATTCACCCAGCATATTTTTGAGATTTATCCACGATACTGTTTATTAAGACATTCCTTTTATGGATGAGTTATATATTCCATTGCATAAATGTACCACAATTTGTTTATCCATTCAAGTGCTGGACATGTGGGCTGTATTTAGTTTTGAGCTATTATGAATAAAGCTGCTATGCACATTCATTTTTTTGTGGACAGATGTTTTTATTTTGCTTGGCTAACTATCTACAAGTGGAATTGCTGGATCACATAGTAAGGACATGTTTAAATTTATAAAGCAACTGCCAAAATGTTTCTGATTGTGGTTGTACCATTTTACTGGCACACCCGCAGATATTGCAGATTTGACTCCAGACTACCACAATAAAGCGAGTGTCAGGACCACCATGATAAAGCATGTTGTAATGGTTTTTGCTGGTGGATTCTTGCCTTCTATCTTTTTTAAAATGCAACATCTGTGAAGCACAATGAAGCATAGTGTAATAAAATGAGGTATGTCTGCTTACTTTCACTAGCAATGCATGAGAGTTCTAGGTGATTCACATTCTCACATTCATTTTCACAACGGGAATTTTTGGCCTTTTCATTTTAGCCACTCGAGTATGTCAGGTGGTAAGTATTTCCCTGCTGGCTAATTTTGTTAAGCATCTTTTCATGTGCTTAATAGCACATTTTTAATGAAGTATGTTCAAACATTTTATCCTATTTTTTAAATCCTATTATTGTGTGCTAGAGTTCTTTATAAATTCTGGATACAAGTCCATTGTTAGATATGCATTTTGAGAATATGTTCTCCCAGCCTTTGCTTTGCCTTTTTATTTCCTTCATAAAAAACTTTGATAAAATCCAGTATATTAATTGTTTTCTTCTGTTATTAGGATATTTTGTGTTCCTGTCTAGAAAATCTTTGCCCACCTCAGGGACAAAATCTTTTTCTTCTATGTTTTCTTCTGCATAGCTGTAACTTTTACATTTAGTCTATTACTCCATTTTGAATTAATTTTTGTATACAGTTATAGAGATCAAGATTCGCTTTTACTTATTCATAGGATATTCAGTTTGTTCCAGCACCACTGTTGAAAAAAATATTATTTTGCCATTGAATTAGTTTTGTGCCTTTGTGAACATTAATTAACTATATATGTGTGGGTCTATTTTAGGACTATAGTCTAGTCCACTGATTCATATGTCTTTTCCTGTGCCAATACCGTACTATCTTATTAAGTCTTGAAATCTGGTAGTAAAGTCCTCCAAAAGTAACAGTCATAATTCACAGACAACATAATCCCTGCAGAAAATCCACTAGAAAAAAGCTACTGGAACTACTAAATAAGTTTAGCAGGCCTATAGATGGAATATCAAAATACAAAAATCAGTTGTATTTTTATATACTTGTAGGAACAATTAGAAATTAAATATTTTTAAATTCCACATCAAAATGTGAAACACAATAAATCTGACAAAAGATATAGAAACTGAGAATCTCAAACATTGCTGACATTAAAGGAGACTTAATAAATAGGATATACCATGTTGATAGATCTGAAGATTTAATATTATTGAGATGTCAATTCTCCACAAATTGATCTATAGATTCAATGCAATTCCTCAAAATCCCAGTGGGCTTTTTTGTAGAAATTGACAAGTCAATACTGAAACTCAGATGAATATACAGAGAATCAAGAATGGTTTCCAAAATAACTTTGAAAAAGAAGACCTAAGAGAGTTAACCCTACAATAGTCAAAACAGCATGGTACTGATGTAAAAACAAACAGATCAATGATAGATAGAATACAGAGCATACAAATAAATCCACTTATATGGATACCTGATTTTAAACAAAGGTGCAGCCCTGGCTGGTGTAGCTCAGCGGATTGAACGCAGGCTGCAAACCAAATGGTCGCCAGTTCAATTCCCAGTCAGGGCACATGCCTGGGTGGCAGGTTAGATCCCTGGTTGGGGGTATATGAGAGGCAACCACACAATGATGTATCTCTCCCTCTCTTTCTCCTCCCCTTCCCCTTTCTCTAAAAATAAATAAATAAAACCTTAAAAAAATAAACAGATACAAAGAAAATCAATGGAAAAAGAAGTCTTTCAACAAACGGTGCTGTAACAACTGGGACATCCATATGCACAAAAAGAACTTGGATCTGTACCCCACACCCTATGTAAGAATTAAATCAGAATGAATCATAGACCTAAATGTAATGCCTAAAACTATAAATCTCCCAGAGGAAAACATAGGAGAAGATCTTTGTGATCTTGAGCTGGGCAAAGAATTCTTAGGAAAAAATTTATGGACTGTAGTTTTGAAAGTTAAAAACTTCTCTTCAAAAGATTCCAAGAGAATGAAAAGACTGACCCAGACTGGGAGAAAAACATTTGCAAAGCATATTACCTGATATAAAACTTGTATCCAGAATATGGGAGAGAGAACCAAAAAAAATGGAATTATCTTCTGGAAGGCAGGCCCATTGTAGTACAAGCTTCCCCTGCTAGGTGAGTGTTCTAGGAACCCATCTGTAACAGGGTACCGGCTGGCATTGTTGTGAGAGGTTACATTTTTCTTAAGAAGAAATACAAGGACTATTTAATAGCACATGAAAAGAGGTTCATCATCATTGTTCATTAGGGAAATATAAATAAAACTATGAGATACCCACGGGACGACTATTTAAAAAAAAAGAAAGAAAAATTATCAAGTACCAGCAAGAATGTGGAGAAATTGGAATACTCATACATTGCTGGCAGAAATGTAAAATGGTGCCGCTGCCGTGGAAAACAGTTTGACAATTTCTCAAAAGTGAAATAAGCCAAACACAAAAGGACATATTTTGTATGATTTCACTTACATATCTAGAATAGACAAATTTGTAGAAATAAAAAGTAGATTAGAGGTTATCAGGGGCTGGAGGGACAGTGGAATAGGGAGATACTGGTAAGGATACAGAGTTGTTGTTTGGCGTCATCAAAAACTTTTGGAAAAAGATAATAGTGATGGTTGAATAGCATTGTGAATGTACTTAACGTCCCTGAATTTTACACTTAAAATGGTTAAAGTCACAAATTTTTTATAATCTGAACTTTTTTCTTTCATAGAATTTTACAATTCTGCTTACAAAAGCAAGCAGAAAAATAAACAGGAAAAATAAAGTTATTTTAATTTACTAAAATCCTCACTAATCAAATGTTTTAACAAAATATTTTCTTCTGTACTAGAGACAAAAGAGCTGCAACTGCTTCTAGAAAATTCTCTAATTCTGCTTTCAACTAGCACTGAAATGATTTTAAACTATTCTGTAAATCATAAAAGCTGTTATACTAATACAGCTAATAATAGTATAATTAGTTATACTAATAACTACTGCTTTTCTCCTCTCATAAATAAGAGACAAGGAAAGATAGCACATTGTAGAAATAGCCTGAATAACCTGTTATTCTAATTAAATTTGATCATGCTTTTAATTTCCCAAATGTGTTATTTTTATTGAAAAGCAGATTACTTGATAAAGTTGTTTTTCCTTGTCTGGGTGGTTGTAAGTAGCAAAAGGAGAAAACAACAATATCTAACATTTTTAGATTTTGAGCATCCTATAAAATAACTTCTTTTCTCATGTGGTCAAAATTAAAACTTATTCTTTTGAGTTTTTCCTTCTTATTACTATACAGCTTACCTGCTCTTAAAGATGTACGAGATTCATTATCTATTTTCTGGTTCCAGATAGAAGCATTTCAGCACATGCCAAAAGTAAGCATTTCTTCAAGGATTATATAACATTTCAGAGGAAGAAGAAAAAAAAGTAGCAAAAAGAACTCCAGAAATCTTAAAATATCACTAGTTCTATCCTGAGCCAGCTATACATCCTTACACGAGCCATTTCTTGTAAAAGAAGTGGCTCTGAAACTATACAATCAACAATTCAGTTCAATCAGCATTTGATGACTACCTTATGTGCAAGATATATTAGATGCAGTGGAGATCTTTTTGTCAAAGAGACTACACAAACAGATCCATCTTAAAAGATTTTACAATCTAATAGGAAAAAATATTTTAAACAAGCAAATAACCTGCTGCTTCTGCAGTGTGACAGAACATATTTTCGACTTACCAGGTAAATATAAGTGTCTTTTAAAATAAGTGAATTTTTAAAAACAGAGGAGGAGGAGTCAGGGTTAAGACCAAGTCAACATTCAGCTCATGACTCTTTACACAGCCAGACAGATTTCAGTGAAATGCTCAAGTTTTAATAAAGTACATTATATTTTACAGTTCATGGCAGAAATATAGTAAAAGGGACTTTAAAGACATATAAGTTCAAAGATAATTAGATCCTAAAAGTTTACTTACCTTTAAAAATATCCCTTTACAAAAGTTAATGTCTACCTTACGGAGACATTATTCACTTCAGTAACACAGTGACCATATCTGATTACTCTGCACTCTGGCTAAGGACTAAGAACTGCATGCTTACTACTTGAGTAATTTAGCCAGCTATGGGGTGAAAATACTCCTCAAAAACGAACCAGTGGGGAGGGAGAATAAAGAAAATGGATAGGTCAGTAAACCAATTCAGAGAAAGCCTAAACCACTCATGTGATCCACAGAATTATCGAAAGCAGTTCATCTTTCCCACTACAGAAACCAGGGAGATAAGCAGTCTAGAAGAGTCTAGTGATTCAAAGACAAACAAGAGCATGCTGGATCACATGTTTCCCAATGGCAACATAAAGCAACTATTATTTAACCATGGTGGTCAAAGCATCTAACAAACTGTTATAAGCAGAAGAAATAATGGTGTAAGTAAGAAGCCTAATCCAACAAATGAATAAAACTTAAACATGAATCAGTTATTTCAAAAGACAAAAATGACTAACAATCCCATGGAGAATGGAAAAATAAAATTAAATCATTTGAAGTAATTTCTCCCTGAAAATTATTTTTCACTTCAACATATTTACTATAGACAAGAATATAATGAGAATGTGTGTATATGTATATATTTATCTATCTACATATAAGTACATACATATATACACATATACTTTTTAAAAAAATAAGTAATTCCGCCCTGGCTGGCGTAGCTCAGTGGATTGAGCGCAGGCTGCAAACTGAAGCATCACGGGTTCAATTCCCAGTCAGGGCACATGCCTGGGTTGCGGGCTGTGGCCCCCAGCAACAGCACATTGATGTTTCTCTCTCTCTCCCTCCCTTCCCTCTCTAAAAATGAATAAATAAAATCTTTAAAAGTGTTAAAACCATTCTTAATTCACAGACTATACAAAAACAGGCAGCATGACCTAAAATTAAAATTTAAAAAAAAAAAGTTAAAAAATAAATAAATAAAATAATGAGTAATTCCTTTGCCCAGCTGGTATGGCACAGTTGGTTGTGGCATCCTCCCATAGACTGAAAAGTCACAGGTTCCATTCCTGGTTAGGGCACACACCAGTTAGGGTGCGTGCGGGAGGCAACTGATCAGTTTCTTTCCCTTCCTCCCTCTCTCCCTCTCTCCATCTCTCTCTCTCTCTCTCCCTCTCTCTGGAATCAATATATTATTTATAATTTTTAAAAAAGAATGAATAATTCCTCAAATGATATAGCAAGATAGAGGACCAAGCACATGCTAATAGTCTTCTACTTAAAATGCCACAAAATGTGAGAAAACTTCTTTTTAATATACTACATCTATAAAAATACAGAAAAGCAACCAAAAAAGCATGTCATTAAGCAGTCAAAATCACAAATATCCAAAAGACAGAACTGGTTTCACATCTAAAGGTTATAAACAAGAAAAAATATAAGTGGCCATCTAAAACACATGTGGCAAACACAAGGCCCACGGGCCAAATCCGGCCCTCTACCTCGTTTTATCCTGCCCAGCACCTTGTTTTTCTAGCTGGTGGCAGCACCAAGCTCTCACTTCAGTGTTAAGGTGCAGTTGCATTTATACAGTCCTAAAATTACATTTGGCCCTTTTGAAGGCAACTGCAAAGTTGATGTGACCCCAGTGAAAATGAGTTCGACACCCCTGATCTAAAGGGTATGAATGGCCAGTAAGCATAAGATGTTCTTCCGTCTAGTAATCAGGGAAATATAAATTAAAACAGTGAGATACCATTTATCTAGCAGATTAGGAAAATATTAAACATAATGGTAATGGTTTAGAGCAAGGATTTGGAAAAACAAGGGACTCTCTTTTACTGTTGGTGAGAAAGTAAGCTGAAAAAGTCTTTAAAGGTAATTTGTTGATATCCACCACAATACAAAGTGTATATACCCTTTAAATCTGCACTTTCACTTCTAGGAATCTAAACTAAAGGGCGTATTTGCTCACATATGTTCATGGGTGTTCAGTGCAGTATCTCTTTTAAATTGGGGGAAATGGGAAACAATTTAAATGACCAATGATAATGGGAAGGTTAGGTAAATTATGCCTCATCCATACTACAAAATATCATTCAAGATTAAAAAGTATATGAAAGCTCTCTTCCACACAAAAATATCATACTGTTAGTGGGGGGGGGGGGGGGGAGCAAATTACAGAATGGGTATTATTCCTCAAAAATCCTAGCTTCTTTCGGGTATCTACAGCCTGACACACCCCAGACCCCTCTTTATGGCAGTCACCTTCCTGTCCCTCTGTCAAGTTCCCTAGTTCACAGAGAAACTTGTCATCTGAGTTTCTCTTCAACTACTTTAGTGATGGTTCCTGAGGATTTCAATATCAGTGTACTCTCTCAGTTCCTTCTAGTTATTTCCTTCTCGGTAAATCTTTTCTTCCATCCTACTTCAGTTTTCTACTCTCATGATCATACCCTGAACCTTGTCATGTCCAATAACTAAACCTGCCAGACTTTTAAGCCTCTCTCATTTCCAGCTTTATTTCTGTACTAGTAGCCCTACTTTTACAATTCTTTATCACCATTAAAACTTCAAGTTCATTGACTGTGCAACTCCTTCACTGTCCATCATAGACCTCATGTTCTCAACTCCCTCCGTAAATAACCATGATCCCAAACTATAAGCACTTCCTTGCATGCACCTTCAAGTCCACTACATCTCTCCCTCCAACATACTTCTGGCAAAACCCTAATCCTGGTTAAACCCAACACATTGCCTGTTCCAAAAGGTCCTAATTGGTCTTATTTCCATCCTTGATCCATGAGGCAGAGACTGCTAGGTGCCTACACAATACCCACTCTCTCCTTTCTAAATAAGAGAATACTGATTTCACTTAGGAAATTAATGTACCCTGCTAAAACGCTATGCTTCTGAGCCTCCCTGGCAGCTACAGGAAGTCTGTGACACTGGAATATAAAATAAAAGTGAAGTCACTGAGTGGGACTTTGGAGAAAGCTCTTTGAAAGGACCCAATTCAGCTGACATGTGCTTTTCTGCCTTCTGTCTGGATGTGATTCTAGAGAAGAACCAGTTAACTTACATCACAATGAGACAGGCACACTTAGAGCTGTCCAAACAGCAAGACAAAGGGAACATGAATCCCTAATGTCATGGGGCTGCCACATCAGTCCTGGAATGCTTACCTTCATTTTTTTTGTTACTTGTGAAAAATAAAACTCCTAATTTGTTTGAGTCATTATTTTGGGGTCTCTACTATTTACAGTAAATACAATTCCTAACTCGTAGGCCCATTACAGCTTATTTCCCACACAGCAACCAGAGACCTTTAGAAGTGTAAGCCAGATCATATTACTAGCTTCCCATCACATTTTAAATAAATTTAGGCTCCTTACTAGGTCAACTAGGCCTTCTTTGATCTGCCCCTTCTCTCTCTCCCATCCCATCTCCTACCAAATCCCCATACCATCCATCCACTCACCACTTGCACACACAGCTCCAGCCACACTGTTTTTTAAACAAGTCAAACTTGTTTCTGTCTCAGAGCCTTTGCATTTGCCTCTCCCTTTGACTTGAATGCTCCTTCCTTGTACCTTTACTTGGTTTGCTCCCTCACTTCTTTCAGCTTGCAACTTAAATGGTGCCTTCTCTGAAAGAGCTTCCCTCACCACCCTTATCTAAAACAGTATATTTGTGGCTCCTCATTTCCCTTCCACTCCCCTTAATTCATCTTATTCTGCTTTATTAATATATTTTAAAAGTAGGAGGGAGGAACCTCCAAAACAATTTATTTATAAAAAATTATGTTTAGTCTTTACATATTTAAACTTCAGTCACTTTCAAAGTACTGTCATTTGATGCAGTACAGCTATCAAGACATTTTTTCCACTGCTCAAAACAGTTTTTAACTCATCTATTTTGATGCCTTTGAGAACTTTTTTCATCCAGGAAAATAAAGAGTCATTCAGGGCCAGATCAGGTGAATAGGCAGGGTGGGGCACATATGCCTTTTTTTTTTGGTCAAAAACTGCTAAACACTCAGTGCAGTGTGGTGGACAAGTGTACTCATAAATCACCCATCATGACATGGGCAAACACATTGAAAGATTTTTCAAAAAAATTCACCAAAGCCAAACACAACCTCTCACAATAACACCAGCTTGTACACTGATACATGTGGGTTCCTAGAACACTCACCTAGTGGAGGAAGCCTATACTCTAATGGACCCACCTTCCAGAAGATAATTCTGTTTTTTGGGGGGTCCCCCTCATATGTGTTTGCTTATTTACTGTCTGTCTTCCCCACTAGAATGGATTATCCCCCTGAGGGAAGGACCTTGGGTATCTAATTCAGCATTGACTGCCCAATATCCGGAACACAGTAGGGGTACAATGAATAAATGAATGCACACCATGATCTCACTTATACTAAAAAAGATGAAAGCATTTCTGCATGCACATGTGTGTGTGTGCATGTGTGTAAGCAGATAAAGGATCTAGGATATACACTAAATTTTTGACAATTGTTACCTCTAGGAAAGATGGGAAATAAGGAAAAAAGAAACTTCTACATTTGCTGTACATATTCCTACATTATTTTTCTTATTTAAAAAAGACAACTATAACATATGGCAGGAAGAAAATTTTAAACATACTTAGAAATATAAACCTATGCATAGAATCATAAAATTTAGAAATTCTTAGTAACCTCAGGAAGCATAACACTACCCCACAAGTAGGATTATCTATGATTATTAAGTAAACATCTTTTAAAAGAACCAGATTTAGAGGAATCAAATCTCTTGTTAAATACTGCCACTTCTACAAAATAATAAAGTATATTAAATAAAAAGCATATTAGTAATATGTTACACATCAAATTAGTAATGATGAGTTTTGTAGAGTTGATTTCCACTTACCATCCCTTGCTCAGTACCAACTTTTTTTTTTAAGATTTTATTTATTTATTTTTAGAGAGGGAAGGGAGGGAGATAGAGAGAGAGAGAGAAACATCAATGTGTGGTTGCTGGGGGTCATGGCCTGCAACCCAGGCATGTACCCTGACTGGGAATCGAACCTGCAACACTTTGGTTCGCAGCCCACACTCAATCCACTGAGCTACGCCAGCCAGGGCTTCAGTACCAACTTTTAAAGACCTTCCTCCATTAGAGATTCATCCAGATAATTACATATTTATTTTGTTTCAGAAAATATACATCGAGACATCCTTTTCTCTATCAAATTCTCTGTACAAATGTCTAGTGCCTTTTAAATGTTTTTACAATTTTATTGAGGCGTATTTTACATATTGTATAACTCATCCATTTCAAGTGTGTAATTTAATGACTTTTAGTAAATTTACCAAGTTGTGGAACACAACATAAATCCATTTTAGAAATTCTCACCACTATAATAAAATTATTCATACCCATTTATTGTTAATTCACATTCCTACCCCCTACTCCAATCAACCATAAATCTTCTATTTGTCTATACTTGTCTATTCTGAACATTTTCTATAAATGGAATTATATAATACATGGTCTCCTCTGGCTTCTTTCACTTAGCATCTTTTTGGGGTTCATCCTTCTGGAAGCATGTATCAATGATCCTTTTTTTTTTTTACTTTTTAAAAAGGTTTTATTTATTTATTTTTAGAGAAAGGAAGAGAAACATCAATGTGTGGTTGCCTCTCACATGGCCCTCATGGACACCTGGCCTGCAACCCAGGCATGTGTCCTGACTGGGAATCAAACCGATGACCCTGTGGTTTGCAGCCAACACTCAATCCACTGAGCTACACCAACCAGGGGGAGTGATTCATTTTTTATTGCTGAATAGTATTGCATTATATGAATGTGCCATTAGTGACTTTTGATTTTATGACTCAAATTTCCATTTAACAGGTTACACAATAAATGTAGGATAACTTGGATATTTGGAGTGTGGGGGAGAAGAACCTATAGCTAACTTTTATTTAACCAAAATGATGTTACAAATTACAAAATGTTTTTGTAATACAAAATGTTTTTCAAATACAATCCACTTTATACATGATGAGGCTGTCTTAGTTTCCCTCAACAACATTATGCCATCAGTCTCTTTTAAAACCACCTTCCTGTTCCTCCCTCCTAACAGGAACAAAAGCATAGTTCCCAAGGTTTCCTCTCTCTCCCAAGATTTATAAAAATCTCTCCTCTTATGATGCCTTCTGCTTTAAATCCTTTTTCTACCTCCAAGTCCTTGTTTTCTCTTTATCTTCAAGTTGATAGCTTTAAAATTTCTATATTCTCCAAGTTTTTGAAAAGGTACATTAGAACTAAGTATCTGCATATTCTGGAATTTTATTTAAGAGGAATCTGTGTTTTTTGATGTGATCCCTGGGAATAATTTCTCACTATGTAGAAAAAAGCTTTGCGATTTTTTTAAAAACCAAAAAAAAAATCTCACAATGCCAATATAAAAGGAGCACAAGGACCCACCTCAGTATATGACACCCTCATTTTAAAAAGGGTCAAAGAATGCAGAGTTTCCATTATCTCTTCTGCTTAACATGACCTTGTTAATACTGATGTTTTTCATTCAATATAAAATACTACAAATAATATTACTGTCTTGTCTGTTTTATGAAGATGTCTGATTTCAATTAAGTGGACTACTTTATAAAATATTAAACATCCACAGGTAGAATGATTAGTCATTTAAGAGGTGGGTAAGAGATGGTGATGGAGGAAGAGGGCTGGGGAAGGATGACACAAGTCTTGTAACATCCTTGTTACTACCAGCCGTTTTGAAGTCCTAATTCTCTAAGTGATTTCCAGACAGTTAGCTTGAAAACATCCAAAACAACATGATGTGGACGCAGGTAAAAGCATTTTCAAGGTAAATGTTCTCTGGGAAATTATTCCATTACGCCCTTCCTGACTGAATTTACAGTTCTTCTGGAGTACTTAACAGAGTGAAAACAATAAAAGATAATACCAGTTACATGTAATTAAAAGAACCTTGCAAGATAAGGAAAAATAATACAAGCTATTATTATTGAAGCTTGAATATTAGCTTTTAACTAACATTTAAATGCCAAGAACACCTCCCTTGGTGGCCAGTTACTGCAGCAGGTGTGTGACAGGCAATATGAGCTATACTTCCGCCTTTGAAATGACAGCTTAAAAGGAGCTCTTAGTTAAGGTTTACTCTACTTCCATTATAGCTGCCATCTAACTATGCTGGTGTAAGGTAGTGTGGAGAAAGACAGGCTCTGTATTATAAATTTTAAAAACTCCTATGTAAATCAAAACTCCTACTAAGCATTCTTTAATGCCATCATTTCAACTCACTTTGAGAAAATGAATGGCAAAAAACATGAAACAAATAAAAAAGAAACCAGAAAGACAATGAATGGCATGATAATATGTATACTATACCTTTCTCAGGCTTTCATACTCCTCACGAAGTTCCCCAGGCTTACTTAATTTGATTGGTGTTCTGAATATAAACTCTGAAAGAAAGGGAAAAGAAGATGCTTTTTAATAGGACTTTCTAGAAACAAACCAACCACTGTTATCCACATTATGAACTACTTTAAAAATTGTGATCATCTTGCCCTGGCTGGTGTGGCTCAATGGAATGAGCACCGGCCTGTGAACCAAAGGATCAATGGTTCAATTCCCAGTTAGGACACATGCTTGGGTTGCGGGCTAGGTTCCCAGGACAGAGAGTGCAAGAGGCAACCAGACATGGATGTTTCTCTCCCTCTCTTTCTCCCTCCCTTCCCCTCTGTCTAAAATAAATAAATATTTTAAAAAATAAAAATTGTGATCATCTTAATTAGAATAGTCATTCATTCATTTAACAAATAATTATTAAAGGGTGTAAACTAGGCACAGTTCTAAGCACTGGGGAGAAGCAGTGAACAAATGAAGTCCTTGCTCTCATGGGGTTTATAATGTTGTGAAGGGAAAGAGACAACAAACAAGTAAGTGTGTGTATATAATACCACTGGTGGTACTAAGTGCTATGGAGAAAAATAAATGTAAAGTAGAAGAAAAAGATCATTTTATATGATCTTTTTATATAGACCTTTTATAAAAGGTCTATTTTATATAGAGTGTTCTGGAAGGGCCCTACTGGTAGAGTGACATATTAAAAGACCTTATGGGAAAACTATATTTAAAGCTCTTAGTTCAATGTTATCAAGTAACATTTTAAATGACCCGAAGTTGTACTCATCATACTATATTTTTCTAGTATTTCTTTTTCAACATTGCCATCAGAGTATTTTCCTGTACACAATCTAAATATTTTCAGCATATAATCTGATTTTTTTATCTTCAAAAAGCCTTCAGTGGTTTTGATCCGCCTATAGAATAAAGTCAAAACTCTTCAACATGTCATTTCAAGGTTCTCCAGAGACTGAGCACAACTATCTTTCTAAAGTACTGTATCTCTCGACCCTACTTGCAATATATATGTCATATTTTAAAATCTTTTATGCTTTTTTCTCAGTTAAAATTCTCAATCTGAGATATCCAGGCCCACAATACATGTTGACTATATAAATAGATGATAAAAATCAAGGTAAGAATAGGAATAAAAGGTAAATCCTAAATGCCATTAAAAAAGGAGGGGGAAAGTACACACTTCTACCTCCTTAAATGTACATGACACTTCTATACACCCCTATGTATATTTAGTGATTGAAACAGTATTTATTTTGATATACTAATAACTCTACATCCCATTGAGGCTGATAAATACTTGTTGTGGAAAAGCAGCTTCCTCAAAAAGTTAGCTGTTGTTTTTTGATTGTTTCAACTATTTTATAAAGACTCTCAGTACACCTGAGAAGAGTGGAAGATACTTAGAAACAGTAGACCTAGTGAAGTTGTAGAAAACAATAATTTAAAAGAGGAGGGGAGCTCTGACTGTTATGGCTCAGTGGACTGAACACCAGCCTGTGAACAGAAGGGTAGCTGGTTCGATTCCCAGTCAGGGCACATGCCTGATTTGCAAACCAGGTCCCCAGGTGGGGGCAAGTGAGGCAACCAATAGATGTATCTCTCACACATGTTTCTCTCCCTTTTTCTCCCTCCCTGTCCCCCTCTCTCTGTAAACAGATAGATAGATAGATAGATAGATATAGAAAATCTGATACACAATAATTTAAATCAGATCAAAAGTTAGTAAAAATATAGAAAAATTGAATAAAATTAACAAACTTGATAATATGTACTTATATATATGTATGTACCCAATGAATAGAATTATATAGTCCTTAAAGTAAAAAAATATTAAAAATATACTAGGTAACTAAAAAGTTTCAAAAAATTTCAAAGAATTCATATTTTATAGACTTTGTTCTTAGGTCTTAGGTGCTATTTTCCAAGTCATGTTTTTTGGCTACTTGACTGATTATTCTGGTTTTCCCAATTTTCTTTCTTGATAAATTTTTTTTCTGCTTAAGTTTGCCAGAATAGATTTCTGGTGATTAAAACTAACAACTCTGGTTGATTCTATTTTTACTATGAAATGACCGATAAACCAACCTCTGGTAAAATTGGTGAAGAAAAAAAAGGGTGAAGACAAATTAATACTAAGAATAAAGAAAGAGAAGAATCAAAATACAGATATTAAGGTTAGTTTAAATCTCCAGAGTATTAAAACAATGCTATAAGAAATGATCTTGCATATATATATATATTTATATATGTATAAAATTTTGCCAGCCTGCAAGTACACCCATAGATTAAATTGGTGCAATCAGATTGTGTAGGTCAAAGACTATGTGTTTTTGTAATTCTGACAGACAATACCAAATTGCCTTTCCTTCACGAAGCAAGCAGGTATTGATCTATCGTCCCACCAAGCAACGAATGAAAGTGCCATTTCCCCACATCTTTTCCAACACAATCAATGTTGAAACTTCTTAGCTTTACCAATCTAATAGGTGAAACTTTATATATTATTAGGAGTGAAACTGCATACTTTTCACTTTTGAGTTACATTTTCTTTTCCTTTACTCTCACAGAGTTAACTTTTTCTTCTTGGTTTCTTAAAGCTCTCTCTATATAAGAAAAATTAGTCATATGTTACACAAATAGCAGTACTCTCCCTAGTCTATCATTTGTCTTGACTTTGCTTATAGTGGTTATTTTTATGTAGTTATATTAAACTTCTCTTTCATGGCTTCTTCATTTTGCATCATATTTGGAAAGTAAATACTGTTTCAATCACTAAATGTCTCGGCCCTTCCTTGGGCCAAGATAGAATAACAAATTCTATCATAGTTTCTTCTGGTATAAAGCATAAGATTCTTCTCATATCTACTTTTAAAAATTCAAAGCTTTATTTATATTTGGGAAGCAACATAAGGAGCATAATCTTATTCAGGCTTATAAATAAATAAGTCTACTATCCAACACAAGAAACCAAAGATATTTTAATGATAGCCTGGTAAAAATGATGTTAATTTTTACTTACTGTTGAAAAATTTGCTTTCTCTAAAATAGTTCTTGCTAACATTTAGAACAAAATGTCCAAGGAGCTTGACATCATTATATAGTGTAAATAATACAAAGTTAAAAGCCCAACCCCCAACTTAGAAGCTTCCAGAGCCTTGAATAAGTCAATCTCAACTTCTTCTGTATAATCAGAATACCTATCATGACAGACTCTCATGAGTATCAAATGAATACAATGAGAGTGAAAACACTTTGTAAACCATTTCAGCCAGCAGAGTGACATGCCATAGGATCTAGAACTATAAAATTGTCTCTGGTGTTAATGAGATAAAGAAATTGTGGTTTGGTCCAGAATTTATTTGCAAGTACAATTTATAAGAAACAAAGATAATAAAACTACTCCTTTGACACACATATGAAAAGCTAAATTTACTTTGAAATACTCATTAAGAAATCTCAAAGTTCAGGGCCAAATAGGTACTCCACATACTGACTGAAACCTTACTATGCCCTGAATTATTTGAGAGGGAAATAAAAACAAAAACAAAAAAACCCGGCAGGGGTAGGGAATAGTACCAATTCACATTCACCAAATATTGCCAGGGATAAGGTGGGTAGGCAGCATACAGAGGATTCTTAGGGCAGTGTAATACTCCACATATTATTATAATGATGGATATATGTCACTGTACATTTGTCAAAATCCACAGAATACACCACCAAAGGTGAATCCTCATATAAACTATGGACTTTGGGTCCTTATATCATTGTAGGTCTATCCTTGATAACACATCCACCATTCTGATACTGATAAAGGGGGAAGCTATGTAGGTATGGGAGCAGAGAATACATGTGAGAACACTCTGTACCTTTCAGTTTTGTTGTGAAACTAAAATTGCTCTAAAAAAACCCCAAAGTCTTTAAAAATAATAATAAGCAGAGCAAAAAGATGCCAAAATGGCCAGAAAAGGGACCACCACCCTCCTTACTCCTTAGTCCAGAGGAGTTAGTCTCAAACTCACCAATCCCTCCACGAGCTTCTATGGGGATTTTCAAGTGTTAGAAACAACCACTCACCCTTCCTTCACCTCACAGAAAAGAAATGCTAGCAGCTACTTCGGGTGGTACTGAGATACTGATTATTTTGGTATTTGTAAATGAATCCAATAGTTCAAGTACTTTCTTGAAGTCTCTGCTCTACTACTATGTTTAACCCAGACATGTCAAACTCATTTTCACTGGGGGCCACATCAGCCCTTTGGTTGCCTTCAAAGGGCCAAATGTAATTTTAGGGCTGTATAAATGTAACTACTCCTTAACTGTTCAAGAGTTGAAATTACATTTGGCCCTTTGAAGGCAACTGTGAGACTGATGGGTCCCCAGTGAAAATGAGTTTGACAACCCTGGACAGGAAGAGAAACTCCAACAACACGATGCCTTAAGAATGACACACACCTGTGGTGAGTGACCTAGGCTATTACATTCAGTCTAATGTAAATTACAGGAGCAGATATACTTCCTTAATGGTCCTTCCTAAAAAGGATTTTCTCTGGGATGCGGTGACTGGCTATTAATAGAAACAAACTACAAAACAAACATATTGCTAATTGCACCAAACCCTCAGGAATGAAGGGTCATTCATTGTCAAAGCATCCACACACAATACAAAATTAGAAAATGACCTCACTGAACTTTACTGGGAAAATGCTACACTAACAACTCTCAGATCCAAAGGTAATCATCCCTTGGTACATGGCTATGTTTTAGTTTCTCACTCTGTAGGTTCAACTTATCAGTGCAGCAAAATGAAAATCAATTTTGGACTTAAGAGTCCCAAGACCTAGACCCTTATTGAATACTGCCACTCACTAACTCTTTGCCTTTGGGCAAGTAAAAAAATCTCTGGCTGATTTCTATCTCTGACAGCAGCAGCAGCAGCAGCAGCAGCAGCACTATGATGGCTGTCAGTTATATAGCCCGTTATGCCAAGCCCATTTCTAAGGACTGTATATTTATTAACTCATTTAATCTTCATAATGACTCAATGTGGAGATACTATTATCCCCAGTTTACAAATGAGGAAACTGAGGCACAGAACCTTTAATTTGCCCAAGGCTACACTGCCATAAGTGAATGAGCTATGATTTAAAGCCAGGCAATCTGGCTCTCAGATCTGTGGTCTTACTAAGTCTTACTACCTCTTTAATAATTTTTTTAAAAGCCTAATGACCCCATATAACAATGAGCAAAGCACATGAACAGGCAGTTAAGAGAAATTTAGATGATATAAATACATTAACATATGTTCAATTTCACTCATACTTCAAGATATTAAAACCTTTTAAACCAAAATGCTTTTATGTATCAGGTAGGTAAAGATCAAAAAGTATGATAAAGGGCATCCTTTATCTAAAAGATAAATATCATACATATATACAAAGATGTACATAACAAGAATGTTTCTGCAAATCACTCAATACTAAAGACTGGAAACAACCTTAAATGTCCTTCAACTAGAGACTGACTGAATAATTTATCAGATAACTGGGATACCATGTATGTATTTCTATACTGTCTATTTTTATTCCTGGAGTGGTTTCTTGGTTCACCTGGTAATTTCTGTTGGAAAATCAGTCATTGTGTATGAAAAATGTACAGGCTGTAGATGGTATTATATTCCTACAGAAAATTCACCATGTTTTCTGACAGGCGGGACATGAGCTAGTTCAAGGCAGGCTGCAATCCCTATAAAGCTCATAAAGCTCGTAAAGCTCATTCTACTCTAGTTTCTAGCCCTTCAAGGGTCCAACTGAGATTCTGGGGGTGTTTACCAAGTCTGCATTAGAAGGTCCAGACGTTTTTCTCTTCAACACTGAAGAATTGCTAAAAAAAAGTGCTTTGTTTTTCAGTAGCTTTCTGTGAAGGTTCTTAGCCTTTCACTATACATAGTTTAAGAATTAGCAAATGTCTCAAGAGAAAAGGCAGGGGGAGGGGAATGTACACCTTCTTTTTCTCTGGTATCTGGCCTCTCAAGTTCTCGTTGCCTTGGCAGCCGTGAATTACAATTTTTTTTTTATTTCTGGCTCCATGAAAAAAAACTCTGCTGGCTTTTCTCCCTCTTAATAGCTGTATTCTCACTTTGCCAGGAATCCACAAATGTCTCAAGTCCTGGCTGCTTTGGCAACTTACCAATGACTTCATATAGATTTTTTTTTTTCAGAATCAGGCTTTTCTAGTTATTCTTAGCACTAGTTTTGGTCTGCTTCAATCTGTTCCATCATAGCCAGAAGCAAAATCTACGTTCTTCATAAGCAGTGTAGAATACAAGTTCTCATCATGAAAGCACAAACTATTACTAAAGAGAGAATGAGCAGTGAGGAAGGAAAAAAATAGAGAAAATTCCTTTAAGAAAGTCAAGAAAGATATAGAATAAAGGTAGAACATCAGTGGTCCAAGTCCTAAAGAAACTTACCATCTTACTAAGGGAAGAAAAACATATGTGAGTGAAACAACTATAGAACATCCAAGAGTTATAAAACGAAACACCTAAGGGCTGCACAGAACACCAAGAGATAGCAAAACATATATAAGTACAAAGATACACAGGAAACAAGAGGCCATTATCCGTATTAATCTCAAGGTTACCTGCTATACTACTCACTAAACTTCCAAACCACCGTCAAATGGAATATGCAGAATGAGATATTTTAATGTTAAATGAAGCATGCCAGAAGTAGGAAGGTAGAGATACAAGGAATGAACCACAAATGTGTTCTAAAACCAAACTAAACTAATGTAAAACCAAACACATTTAGAACCAAATGTGTTCTAAAACCAAACTATTTTATCTACTATTTTTTGGTTTACTCTTAACTCTCCAAGAGTATGGATGACAGCCAAATGCCAAGTGCCTTAAACTAGTGCAATTGCTCATTTACCCACTTACCCAAGACAAGTAACAATTTACAGTTGGTGATATAAAGAGCATTTACCTGAGAAGGTTCCGACCAAGATGGAGGCATAGGTAGAAACCCTTTGCTTCCTCACACAACCAAAAGGAGGATAACAACCAATCTAAAAACAATAAACAACCAGAAGTGCCAGAAAACTGCATGGAACTTCAACAACTGAGGAGTTAAAGAAACATTCACCCAGACTGACAGCCCTACAATGCAGCAAAGAAGGTTGCCCTACCCTGGTAAATACCTAAGGCCCTGCCCCCTTACAACATAACAGGTGTGCTAAGGCAAAGAAATATAGCCCAAATGAAAGGACAGATCAAAATTCCAGAAAAAGAGCTAAGCGATGAGGAGATAGCCAACCTATCTGATGCAGAGTTCAAAACACTGGTAATCAGGATACTCACAGAAATGGCTGACTGTGGTTGCAGAATGGAGGAACAAATGAAGGCTACCAAAAGTGAAATCAAGGAACATATACAAGGAACCAATAGTGAAGGGAAGGAAACCAGACTCAAATCAACGATTTGGACCAAAAGGAAGAAATAAACATCCAACCAGAAAAGAATGAAGAAACAATTAAAAAAAAAATGAGGAGAGGCTTAGGAACCTCTGGGACAACTTTAAATGTTCCAACATCTGAATCATAGGGGTGTCAGAAGGAGAAGAACAAGAGCGAGAAGTTGAATACTTATTTGAACAAATAATGAAGGAAAACTTCCCCAATCTGCCAAAAGAAACAGACTTCCAGAAAGCCCAGAGAATCCCAAAGAAGTTGGACCCAAGGAGGAACACAACAAAACACATCATAATTACATTACCCAAGATTAAAGATAGAGAATCTTAGAAGCAGCAAGAGGAAAGGAGACAGTTACCTATAAAGGAGTTCCCATAATACTATCAGCTGATTTCTTAAAAGACACCTTACAGGCAGGAAGGGGCTGGAAAGAAGTATTCTGAGTCATGAAAGGCAAGGACCTACATCCAAGATTAATCTATCCAGCAAAGCTTTCATTTAGAATGGAAGGGCAGATAAAATGTTTCCCAGATAAGGTCAAGTTAAAGGAGTTCATCATCACCAAGCCCTTATTATATGAAATGTTAAAGGGACTTATCTAAAAAATAGAAGATCAAAAACTATGAACAATAAAATGACAATAAACCCACAACTATCAACAACTGAACCTAAAAAAAAATAACAAAAACAAAAACTAAGCAAATACCTGGAACAGGAACAGAATCAGAGAAATGGACATCACATGGAGGGTTTTCAGTGGGGAGAGAGAGGGAAAGAATGGGGGGGGAAGGTACAGGGAATAAGAAGCATAATTGATAGGCATAAAATAGACAGGGGGAGATTAAGAATGGTATAGGAAACAGAGAACTCAAAGAACTTATATGTACAACCCATGGATATGAACTAAGGAGGGGGAATGCTGGAGGGTTGAGGGATGTAGGGCAGAGGGGAGATAAATCGGGAAAATTTAGGAAAACTGTAATAGCATAATCAATAAAATATACTTCAAAAAGTGTTTATCTGAAAACAAGGTGAAATACACAGAGAAAAAGTTAAAAGCTAATGAAATATTAACAGCAAATTTTAAGGTTGCTTACTTAAGTACCATAATTAACACCACAGATGACCATTACATTCATTAACTTGCACTGTGTTTTATAACTATCCTTTGGTAAAGAACTAATCAAATCAAAATGTCACAGCCCACATACAAAAAACATAAAACATTTGTAACTTTCAATCTAATCATTTAATTTCTAGGAATCTAAGAAAATAATCTAAAATATAGCAAATCTTTTACATAAGAAGATTTTCATTTTAACATTGTTCATAATTATAACACGACATTGCTTTAATAAGGTAGGAAAACCATTTAAGTTAAATGAGAGATGCAGGTCTCCAGGCTGAATATGCTTTATAATTTCAAACATGAAAAAACATAAAACATAGCAATGACATTAATGAATGGAAACAGCAATATAATTACAGAAATAATAAAGGGGAAAAAAGAAAATATTAGTGATAACATATCAAGTTGTTACATAAAAGTGTATAAAAGAACAATGGAAATTGTTACCAGATATCAGAACGTTAAAGAGGGAATGAGCAGTGAGGAACAAAGGAGCACTGCGGAAAGAGAAAATGCACACAAAATAAAGGCATAAAGTCCTTTCCTCAAAGCATTTATAATATAATTTACTAGGTAAGACAAATTCATAAAAAAGTTTTAAAAAGATTAAAATAACTAGAGACAATGACAGATGCAAGGTCACAAAATTAGCAATTGCCCAATGAATCTTACAAACAAATGTTGCCATCGTCCTCTGCAGGAGAAAAAGAAAAAAGACTGGGAAAGAGAGGCAAGTCTTCAAGACTGTGGGATAGAGCTGACTGAACCAGTAAAACTTAGGTAAGTCAGAAATGAGGAAGAGCAATTCACATGAACAACAAAGCATGACCAGAAGTGTGATAACACCACTGAGCTGCACAATTAGAAGGTTAAGATGGTAAATTTTGTTATGTTTTTTATCACAATTTAAAAAATACATATTTTTGGCCCTTGCCAGTGTGGCTCAGTTGGTTGGAGCATCATTCCATAGACCAAAAGGCCATGGGTTGAATTCCCAGGCAGGACACATACCAGGTTGCAGGTTAGATCCCCAGTTGGGGCACATACAAGAAGGCAACCAATCAATGTTTTCTCTTCTCTTCTCTTCTCTTCTCTTCTCTTCTCTTCTCTTCTCTTCTCTTCTCTTCTCTTCTCTTCTCTTCTCTTTTCTTTCTTCTTTCTCTCTCTCTCTCTTCCCCCCTCCCCCTTCTGCTTTCTCTAAAAGCAGTGACAAAAATGTCCTGGGGTGAGGAAAAAAAATTTAAGTGTGGAGGCTGGAAAGTGAATAAATATGTTCTGCTAAGGCAGAAAATATATATAGGAGAATTATATATGCCAAAAAGGTAGGTTGGGGCCAGATTACCAAGAACCTTCAACATTAAGCTAAGGAATCTGAACCTCATCCTGCTGGCAACAATGATAATACCACATTTAATCTCATTAATATGGTATGACTATTAATAAATAATAAAACTTCAGTTATTTACATGCTTGGGGACTAGGATATTCTTTAATTTGGTAACAATGCCAAATTTGGGCAGAATCTTCTCTGCATACAGTGTGAGGGAGCTACTTCAGGAACTCTATCAGGAATGCCTATGTGGGTTGGTTACTCAGTTAAACATATTTTTATAATGTGTAGCATTTTACCAGCCACATGAGTATGCTTGAAAACTTCTATAAGTAGAAAAACCCTGGGCCGTGGAGACCAATCAGACTCCATCACTGATCAGTACTGACTTTGAGCACGCTATTTCTCTAGCCCTAGGTTGCCCCGTGTCACAAAAGGGTAATTACACCTTCCTCAAATGAATTGTCATAAATGATTATTGACAGAATTTAATGTAATGTCTGGTACAGTGTTTGGTATATAACAAATACTTATTAAATGTTAGTTATTTCCCTATAAAGAAAAAATTTACTTAGTATCCTCAGGGGTAGAATATCTCAACATTTTAGGAAAGTATAAGGAATTCAATTTTTTTAAAAATGGCACCAGATATTTTTTTCTACATACTATGGGGACAACTGGAAAGTGCTTACTTGTTAAATTAACTGCTAATATAAATTAATGATAATGTTCAAATCCCAAGTTGCATCTTGCTCCCTTAGCTTAAAGAATTAACCTGATTTGTACCTTGATCTAGAAAGAATAATGAGTCCTAAGCAGTCTGAGGCTGTGTAGACTCACAGCCAGACAGTAAATTATTTCCAGCTCTGTCGTCCATAGGGTCTCTGTCACAACTGCTCAACTCTGCTTGAAGACAGCTGGGAACAATATGAGTATGGCTATGTTCCAGTTAAACTTTATTTACAAAAATAAACAGCATGCTGGATCTAGCCTGCCAATGGTAGTTTGCCAAGCCTTGGTACTAGAAATGGAATGTTTCTGTCCCCCCAAAATTCATGTTGAAACTTAATCCCCAATATGATACTATTTGGAGGTACGCCCTAAAAAGATGATTATGTCATGAAGTCAAAGCCCTCCTCTATGGGATTAGTGCCCTTATATATAGAAGACACTCCAGGGAGCTCCCTTGCCCCCTCTATCAAGTGAGGACACAAGAAGATGGCTGTCCATGAACCAAGAGATGGACCCTTCTGGTTCTACTAAATCCACCAGCATTTTGATCTTTGACTACCCAGCCTCTAGGACTGGGAGAAATGAATTTTTCTTTTTTACAAACCAACCAGTTCACAGTATTCTGTTATAGCATCCCAAATTGACTAAAACCCCTGGAATAGAGGAGGACAAAGTAAAGAGAGTAGAGATCAACAGGATTTACAAAAGCAGGTATTAAACTAGAGTAAATAAGATTCCTCGTTGAACCCAGAAATGGCCCAAACAACAAGGCACAGTTAGGCAGCCCTCACTGGGTAAGTACAATCAAAGCAAAATGAGACACAAGAAGAGAGGTCACAGAAGCAAATGCAGGTATAGAAATGCTGCAGAGATGACGGCTCTGCAGACCTAGGCAGACCAAGGCCATGAGGCTGTACCCATCACTATATCCACCATTGTCCCAGTATTAACTCCTTTGGCTGTGTTCCAGTTAAACTTAATTTCTGTGTTGTTTGAGGCAAAGAATCATTCACAATAGTACACAAGATGGAATGATACAAAAATTAGGAAGAGTGCAGGATTTGAAACCATACCAACCTACATTCAAATCTACACACACTGGCTTTGTATCTACCAGTATTTACCCTTGCTAAGCCTGATTCTGCATCCATAAAATAGGAGGAACACCTACCTTAATAGGGTTGTTCATCTCATCTAATCTTCCAAACCTAATTGGTACAGATCTGTGTGTATTATAGCCTATCTGGCCTCTGTCTCTTAGACTCATTGTCTTTCCATCTATCAACACTTTTCTCCTAGTTCTTTACAACAGAGACCTGATCCTATTATCCTCCTGCTTAGTAGTTTTCACTGGCTTCCTTCTACCTCCAAGATTTATAAACAGAACCCAATCTACCACTCCAGACGCATTTTCCACCATTCTCTTAATACCTTTCCCCTCCCCAGCCTCCACACATCTCACTATTCCTATAACGCAATACCCCGTGTTTCTGCTATGACTTTATATTCCACTTTATCTTCCCAGAATGTTTTTTCTACTTTTCACTACATGATCACTAGTTCAAAACCCTGTTTACTGTCCTCTGCTTTATGAAGCTTTTCCCACCAACCCAGAGAATTAGTTTCCTGTAGGTCCTCAAACATTCTGCACTCATCCTACTTGTAGTAGCATTTATTACCTGTGTTATAGTTACTTATCTCTGCCTCCGACTCCCCAAATGAGGTGATTTCCTTGAAGACAGGGCTAATCTCTAGGTATGTGTATCATTATAAGACAGTGTCTTTCAATAACTTTTTGTTAAGTGAACCAATGAAAAAGTGCTTTAATACCAGCACCATTCTGTACTAAAGTCTTTTGAGTTTATTTTATGAAGGGAGTTGAATTTAGTAAAGTTTTTCTTTAAAATTAAGGCAATACTAAACTTTAGTAAAGTCCAAGTAAACTCCAAATTAATGGAGTCTAATCTTTTTTAGGTTTTATTGTAATTGTTTTACAGAACCAAATACTAGACAAAACACAAGAGAAATGACATCATGGAAGGAAGTAAAGGAAAAGTAAGTTCACTGCTATTCATAAAAATAAATACCAAAATTGGATATAAGTTGTTATCAAGCTTAAAAATTTAATTGTACATACATGTGATGAGGAACACTGGCTTAATAGGAGTTCATGAAAAAGAAACAAACAAACAGGTTGTCTACCAATTCAGTATGAGGAAGGGCAATGCAACTTTTGGCAGTATTAGTAAGAATTTAGCATCCAGATGAATAGACAGTAAACTCCACTACACTTTGCGTTAGCCAGCCATTAATTAAAGTGTAAAAGTCAAAATAAAAAGGAAAACAGAAAAAAACAAAATAAAGTGTAAGTATCAGTTCTGAGTGGCATATTTAAAGATGACCAGGATGGTAAAGGGAAGGAATCATGACACAGGACCAAAAACATTTTTAAGGATTTTTTTAGGAATCTTTTCCCTTCATTAAACATTTACTGAGTATTGTATACATTCTAGGTACCATATCAAGTGCTGAACACACAAGGACATAACCCTTGACCTCACGGAGTTTAGTGTAGTGCCAGAGACAGACACACAAACAAGGAACTGCAGTCCAGTGACATGAGGGATGCACATACTCACATGGAGGCACAAAGGAAGGTAAATGACTCATGTTTGAGTGAGAAAGAAATTTCACAGAGCCCTTATTTCAGCTGGGTTTAAAAGATTAATATTATTTGACAGGATGATAAGGAAAAATGTCATAGGTAGAATAATCACAGGTGACAAAAGGTCAAAAAGGTTTCCAAGAACATACTGTATTCCAAGAACACTAAGTAATGAGGTATGACTAAGATCTTGAGAAAGGGGGGAAGAGGGCCAAAGAGATGAATTTGAAAATTTTAACCTAAAAATTTAGACAGAATAATCATGGTCTTTAAATATTTGAATACTGAAACTAGGAAAGCAGATTTTGATTCACTGGAAAACTTAACTTTTTAACAATTAAAATTGCCCCCAAATAAAAGAGCAACGAGTACCTAGTCACCAGAATGGGAGAAGTATCAGTATTCCCTATTCAAGTACAGTGGTACCTCGGTACTCATCATTAAATCATTCTGGAACCCATGACAAGTGAGGAAACCGGTGAGTACCAAAAACAACTCATACAAGTTCTAGCAAGTGGGCCAAGTCCCAAGCAAGCGCTGAGTGCTAAAATTTTTTTCTCATCAAAATGCAGAGTACAGAGTTTGACAAGTTCTGATGCCAATGAGTACAGAGGTATAACTATGTAAGATCAGTCTCTGTACCCCCCAGCCAGGGTTCCAGATATCATCTTCCCTCACCTCTCCATGAACACAGCTCATTTGGTTTTCTCCAGTCTCTCCAGAGCCATCAATTTCTCCTTCTCTGCTATGATAATATACAACTCTAACATACAAACATGACTTAATATCATCTATCTTTACAAAAAACTCCTGAGCTCCTGTTCCCCAGCTGGTACTGACCCGTTTCTCTGCCCCACCCTGCACTTTACAGCAAACTCCTCCATAGTCTACATATTCACTGTTTTTGCTTTCTCACTTCTAACTTCAACCCATTCTATTAGGGCCTTCCGCCCACCTACCCCCCCACCATGCTACCCCAAGACTGCTCTTAATGTGGTCATCAAGAAAGAACTCCAGAGTAAGTACAGGAACAAGAGTTCAATGAGTGTGTATAACCTGATAAACAGATTCTTTATCCTAAGAACTAAGGATCTTTAAAATCAAAACAGCTAATACCAGTTGTATTGAAGGTATCAATCTGGAATAAGCCTGCTCAGCTTTAGCATTCAACTATCTTCACAGTAATATTATCTATCTATTTCTTCTGGAAAACAAGAATAGTGCAATGTTGAAAATGAACAGCTTCACATCACTGTCATCAGTATAAATAATTAGCAAACACTATTCATATCTCCATCACAATTGTTTAACACTTATTCTAACCTATTCTTCTAAAGCAGACTGAGGCACCCTTATTGATGTGAAAGATTTTTTCCTTCAATGTTCCTCCTTTTTCTACATTCTTGCTCCCTTTAAGTTTATCCTTTTTAAAAATTTAATTCAATGCTTTACAAATAGTAGGCACTCTGTGTCTAGTAAATAAACTATAAAATCTAATACATTTAGTTTAGAACAAAGTACTAAACAAAAAATTTAGTACAAAGTAAATTCCATAAAAGCTACCATATTTTGCCACCTATAATACACACTTTTTTGCCCCAATTTTTGAGGGAAATATAAGGATGTACATTATACATAAAGAGTACTAATTCCATATTTATATCAACATTTTTAATCCTTTTATTTATGCTTATGGGTTAAAAATGTAACTATAAAAGGTAATAACGATATCCACATGCAGAATAATATCCTGGAATACGATAACCAGTTTTGTTTCTAAATATAAAATAAATTGAATTTAAAAATTAAAATGAAAGATTTTTTTGCTGAAAGTCTGGGCAAAAAAAGTGGGTGTGCATTTATACACAGGAGCACAGTACACATGGCAAAATACAGTAATTCTCCCCTATCCAAAACTATCCCTGCTTAAAGAAATAATGCAAAAATTTGATAAATCCTTCATGCACTATATGAACAGGTTTACCTGTTTCTATCTCTAAGAAGTACCTGCATTTTAAAAGACCTACAAGAATAAGGAACCTAAAGAGAAGATTTATTGAATTTCAGTTACAGGATGCAAGTGAGTGATATCCTGAGGCAACACAAACTTCTCGGAGTCTCTAAAACCACCTAAGTGATTGAACATCAATCTGACCCTATATATATCAGAAGTAAAAACATTCCTCTTATTAATTCTAATGATTAAAAAGCTTTGCATATTTATACATAGAAAAAAGCTGGTAAAGTCTTGCAGTGAATATACAATCATTCACAATAGTTTTCTCTGGTGAGACAAATAATACTTGGCTCAACCCTAATTTACCCCTTTATCCCTTTTCCTCCTACCAAGGACAGCTATTACTACTTTTCCTAGTACAACAGTACTGTAATGAGCATCATTTTTTATAACTCATAGTGTGCAAGAGGAAGGTATTTCACTCGGACAGACACCTATTAATCACCACATGGCAAAGAATGTATCTCTTCAGCTTTACTAATGGCCAAACTACTCTCCAGAATACTTATACCAGGACCTCTGGTCAAGATAGCGGCATCAGTAAACACGGTTTGCTTCTTCACACAATCAAATAAAAATTACAACTAAAATATAACAACCATCACTCAGAATCATCAGAAGTCGAGTTGAATGGAAGTCTGACAACTACAGAATTTAAAAAAAACACACCCATCCAGACTAGTAGGAAGGGTGGAGACACAGGTGGGCTGGTCCCATATCCACATGTGGTGGATAAAAATTCGAAAGGAATATCCCAGATAAGAGCTTCCCAGAAAAGAAAAAACTAAAGGAGTTCATCATCACTGAACAATTATTATGAGAGATGTGAAAGGGACTTATTTAAGAAAAAGAAGATCAAAACTATGAACAATAAAATGGCAGTAAATACATATCAACAACTGAATCTAAAAACAAACTAAGCAAACAAGAACAGAGACAGAATCATGGATACAGAGAGCATTTTGATGGTTGCCAGATGGGAGGGCGATGTGGGAGAATGCGTGAGGGGATTAAGAAATACAAATAGGTAGTTACAGAATAGCCATGGGGATGTAAAGTACAGTATAGGAAATGGAGTAGCCAAAGAACTTATACGCATGACCCACGAACAATGGTGGGGGGATTGCCTGAGGGGGTGGGGGATGCCCTGTAAAGGGGCAGAAGGAGGAAAAATTGGAACAATAGCATAATCAATAAAATATAATTTAAAAGATATTCATACCAACTTATACTCCCCAAGCAGCACGTAGGTCCCATTATTAATTATAATTAATCACCGACTTTTTCAGTCTGATGGCTTCTTATCATTGGTTTAATTTGCATTTCCCTGATTACTAATGATACCAAGCATCATTCCACATGTTTAAAGGCTTTCAGTTTTCCTCTTCTGTGAAATGTCTATTCAAATCCCCTTACCATTTTTCTTAGGTGTTTGTCATAGTGATTTGTAGTTCTTCACATATTCTGGATATTAATCTTTTGTCAGTTTTTCATTGCAAATATTTTCTCCTACCATATAGTTTTTCTTCTTACTTGCCATCTGTTATCATACAGAAGTTTTTTTAATGTGGCCAAAGTATCAATCTTTTCCTTTACGCCTTGTTTTTCTTGTTTATTCATATAAAGAATCCTCTACCCCATTTTCATAGACATACTCCTAGTATTTTCTGAGATTTATAGTTTCACCTTGAATCCATATGGAATTAACTTTTTGTGCATGGTCTGGTTAAAGATCTGTTTTTTCCTGTTTTCTGTAAGTTAGCTAACTACCAACAACAACTGAAAATGAAAGCTTTGCCCCACAGATTTATAATGCCACCTGTTACCCACCAAATTCAAAAATAGCGTGGTACTGGACTCTATTTTTGAGGGGACTCTTTAATTCTTCAATTATCCTGACACTAATACCTATTTTAATTACTGTTTATATTAGAATATTTGATAAAGCAATGTGCTCCAAGATAGCCTTGACTGTTCTTAGCCACTAATCATTCATACTGACAAGTTCCACTTAAAAAAAGAGTTCCATTCTAGTCCAAGTGTTCTATCTTTTTAAATAAATGAATGGTAACTTTTGCAAATGCTCTTTTGAGAATCTCTTGAGATGACCACATGGTTTTACTATCCTTTAGTGTGTTAATATGGTGAGTTACATTAGATTTTTATGAATTCCCATTCTCAGAATAAATGCTATTTGATTGTGACTTTTTAAAAAAATACACTATTAGATTAGTGCATACTTTATTTGGAATTTAAAAAATCTACATTCATGAGATTGGCCTGCATTTCTTTCTTATACTGCCTTTGTATGATTTTGATATAAATCTGTAAAAGCTCCCCAAATGAGTTTGGGAACATTTTTTTATTCCCTGAACAGTCTGCATAAGCATCACTTGCAATATATGGGTAACCTGCTCCTGGCCAGGTAGCTCACTTGGTTAGAACATTGTCCTGATACACCAATGTTGCAAATACAAGAATCAACCAATGAATGTATAAATAAGTAGAAAATGAATCAATGTTTCTCTCTCTCCCCTTTACCTCCTCTATAAAATCAATTTTTTAAAAATCTGAATAACCTATAAAACCATCTGTATATGGTGCTTCTTTAATAGAGAGAATTTTCTGCTTTTTATTATGGAAAAGTCTCAAACATTTAATGACCAATATAATGAACTACAGCATGTCCATCACCCAGCTCCAATAATTAACTCATTGCCAATCTTACTACATCTGTTCCCTTAATCATTACCTGTCCCCTCTCCCTTTGAATGATTTTGAAGCAAATCCCAGATATTGTATCATCTTACCTATAAACATTTGGCATCTCTCCTAAAGATAAGGACTCTCTTAAAAATATATAACCAAAAAACTTGTCACACTAAAAACTTAATAAACTTTAATACCAACAAATATCCAACCAAGGTTCAATTCTCCTCAAATATTTTTATAGTTCTGCAAAGCAGAAACCAAGTAAGTTCATACCCTTAAACTGCTTGTCTTTTAATCTACAGATTTCTCTTCTACTGCTTTTTCTTCTTCACATATTTATGGAAGAAAATGGGCCATCTGTCCTGTAGTTTCCATATTCTGGATTTAGCTCATTGCATCCACATATTACTTAGTGAGTACATTTTACTATTTACTCAAATTATTTTTAGTTGATTTCTATTCACATTTTCTACTTATTTTTTAGTCAGCTGTGATGCCTTTCATTTTTTAGAAAACTTATTTTTAATCAAAAGTAGGGTTTATTTTTCTACCAAATCCCCAAGCCATGTTCTGGCCAATGGGTGAAGGGTAAATCAAGACCCACATAAACTCTTGGTAAAAACAATTATAACTTTCTAAAAGAAAAAAAATTTTTACTTTTTTTTTTAATTCTAGGCATTTGGGAGCAAATGCAAACATATTGAATGGTCTGTGCTTTCTATTTCATACATGTTTTAATTCATGGGCATGAAGTTTTCCATATTCTGTTTATGGGTTTTTAAAAATCATTGTTATATCTATAGGATATAGTATTCTCTGTCATTCCTAACATTATTTATGCTTTGTTGCTTTTTCCTTAACCAATTTTTCCACAGATTTGATTATAATATAGATCCTACATTAATTCATCAATTAGATTTTGGTTTTGATTCTCTTGTTTTCTATTCCTTAATTTGTTATCTTTATCCTTTTCTATCTTCTACTTTTCTTGGGTTTAATCTACTGTTACTTTTTTAACTTCTTCAGTGGGCCACTTAATTCAATAGTTCTTAGCTTTTCTTATATTCAAATACCTTACAAATTCTAGGACATACATTTTTCCATATTAACATCTCTGAAATTGGGATGTTTCTTACGATTGGAATCTTATCATCACTGTCACTGCCATTGCTTCCATTTGTATTAACACAGGTAGTTAAAGAACAGGCTTGCAAAAAAAAACAAAAACAAAAACGTAGTGATTTGGTGATTATCCCTGGTGGCATGACTGGACAACTGTAAGCTCTCAATGATGACAAAACTTTTACAAACCATCTAAGGAAGAGCTGTGAGTCTCATCTGAAAATCTGTCGACACCTTCTCACAAGCTCAATAAAGCATCAGCATCAAAACTCGGTGGGTGCCAACAGTTTGAAAGAAAAAGCTGGAGATAGCTGAGGAGCACTCTTTCTCCAGTGGTCACAGCTCATCTGAGAGATACAAACTCTTTTCTTAAATATTGTTACTTATTTATATCAGGTGCATAGGTTCAAGGTTATGACTAAAGTTAAACCGTAACGTTTAAGCCATCAGTGTGGTTATAACACATGTATGTATTTCTCAGATACACACAGCCTCCACAGAGTTAAGAAATGCTGTATCACCAATGCTCTCAAAGACATAGTAAGCAGTACTATGTAGAAAAACACAAACTTCTATGATTCAGTCTAAAAAATGATTCAGAAGAATCAGATTCTGAATATGAAGAAGTTAGGAATATTCTAATTACTTCACTTCCTTTTATAAATATATGCACAAGTGATATGCTAAATCTATGTCTAATTAAATTTATAAGAGCTCTTTCATAAGTATAAAGTTAAAACATCTAAATGGTAGGAAAGCATTGTATTTGGAAAATAATAGTGTATCTTCTAAATCATGGCATCTTAAGATTCAATGAAATATGATGTAGGCACTTAAATTTTCTCCAAGGATTGGTTCAGCTGTATTCCAGATTTTGACAGGTAGTGTTCCTATTGTTATTCAGTTCTAAATATTTTCCAACTTCCGTGGTTTTGTTCTTCATTTATACATTATTTAGGAGTTTTTGGTTTTACTTTTTAATTTTCAAGCAAGGAATTGGAGGTGAGGGGAACTGGTTGTATGTGTTATTAATTGCCAGTTGTATTGTATTGGGTCAGATAACATGGTTTATATATCAGTCTTAGGTATTTGTTGAATTTGTCTTTGCCTAATTATGCAAATGTCCCACATTTGTTTAAAAACGTATATTCTCCAAACTGGGAGGTATATATTTCAATAATATGTATACAGTAGATTAAGTTATACATCATAATTCTTTTCTTTTAATGGTTACCCTTAAATTTTTAATATGTATCGGACTGAAAGCCTAAAGCAATCAATATCTCTATCCTCATCCTGAACTATATATAGAACCTTAGAACTCTTGAATGCTGGTCGATTCCTCCCTCCCGCACCAGCTTACATTTTACCCTTGCCTGGTATTTCAGTCCCACTTTGGTTTTAGACCCCACCAATTAGGTCATAATTATTTTTGTCTTATACAGTCAATGTTGGCTAAGTTTACCTACTGATTTTTGTTCACCATGACTTCTTGTATCCTACTCTATCCCCTAAGTTACATGTCTTTCTTCCTTAAGTACTAAGGAATTAGTAATAGTACTTAATTAGTAAAGAATTAATAATAATTCTTTCAGAAATAGTGTGGTGAATTCTATTTTTATTTTGCCATCACTCTTGAATAACTTAGCCAAGAATGAAATTCAGATCTCTCTCAACACTTAGAAGATAGTATTTAATTTTCTTCTGGACTTTTTAAAAAATGCTAAAGCTTTATTTTCTTTTTAAGGTATTATTTTTTTAGACAGAGGGGAAGGGAGAGAGGGAGAGAAACATCAGTGTGTGGTTGCCTCTTGCACGCCCCCTACTGGGGACCTTGGCCTCTAACCCAGGCATGTGCCCTGACTGGGAATCAAACCAGCAACCCTTTGGTTCACCAGCCAGCACTCAATCCACTGAGCCATACCAGCGAGGGCTGGCCTCTCTTCTTAAGAGACATCAGCTCTCAGTCTGATTGTTGCTCCTTTCTGGTTGCATTTAATAGTGTCTTTGGTTCACTGCAGTGTGTTTAGTTGTGAGGTTTTGTTTGTTCATTTAATTCCTGCTAGAGAATCATGAGTCTTAAACCTAAAGATTCATGTCTTTTTATTAATCCCAAAATATTCATGTCATCATCTCTTTAAATTCTACATCTCCCTCATTCTATTTTTCTCCTTCTGGAATTAATATTAAATGTTGGGTCTTCCTGATCTGTCTTTTATATCGTCCTTCATCTTACTGTTATGCATTCTCAGGATTTCCTTACATCTAACTCTCAGCTTATTGGTTTTCTCTTCATCTATGTAGGCTATTGCTTAACTTATTACTGAGGTTTTTTATCCTTATTTTTCATTGTTTAATTCTTTTTCAAATATGCCTGTTTCATAATGTCTTGTTCATTTCGTTGGATGTGATGTCAATTATTTAATATCTTTAGTCACTTAAAATATGCCCATCTAAATTACCTTTCAAACTGCCATTCTACTATCCCAATTCTTGGAGCTATAATCCTCTTGCTTATTTTATCTGCTGACTCTCATCTGTGGTAGGAAATAGTGTATGTGTGTGTGTGTGTGTAATTTTTAAAAAATTTTATTTATTTATTTTTATAAAGAGGGGAAGGGAGAAAGAGAGGGAGAGAAACACCAACATGAGACAGAAACATTGGTTGCTTCTTGTACACACCCAGCCTGAGGACCAAACCCACAACCCAGGCATGTGCCCTGACTGGTAATCCTCTGGCAACCTTTTGCTTTGTGGATGCCCAACCAACTGAGCCATGCCAGTCAGGGCTGTAAGTTTTAATTATCAATTCATATTCAGTTAGGCTTACTTCTTCTGTAAGAATCCCTTGTGGCCTGAGATATGGGAGTATCCCTGGGAGTCTTGATTCTCCTTTTCTCTGGTTACCCAGGGATATCACTGGCTTAAAGCCAGCTTTTATATTAATTTTTCAGCATGGGGATAACTGACCCATATAAAATAAATTAAGGTCCCCCAAATGAGCAAGGTATAGGTCTTATGCTTCCCTTTCTCAGGTAAGCCTTTTCCATTTATTCTTTGTATAAAGCCCTGGCAAACCAAGACAAGATTTTTTTATTGATTTGCGTAACCAGGAAGATTTTTCTGTAGCCCACCCTGTCACCTAGGATGCAGCACATCAAGATCCCAGCTTTATGTAGAAAGTTTAGTTTGGTTTCCTTCTTCCACATGGTTAAAATGCAATCAGCAAGAAATAGAAAACCAGAAATAGCCCCTCAGTCCACCCCTTCACCCTGCTCCAGCATAACACAGCATGAGCTCAAGAGCTTACTAAAGTTTTTGGTTTTAGGTCCATTTTTGTTTCTGGAATCTGAAGATTTTCCTGCCTTTCCTACAAGGTCAGAAATGCATTTAAAAGAATTGCTATTTGGTATCACCCTGCTTTTCTGGACAGAAGAATCTTCTGCTAACCTTGGCCATCATGCTAAGAGAATTTAGGCTTTCCAACCCACTTGCTACATTACAGCCATAGTTGTCATCTCTCTAAAATACAAAGATGAACTCTTCTTTAAAACTCTTGGGGGAGCCTCACTCCTTAGCATGGCATCCAAAGTCTACTACTATCCAGTAACTGCTTATTTCCACCAATTCCACCTCCTTCTACCCTATGTACTCTATACTCCAACCACTCCTACTTACAATTCCTACAGATCCTTCTTCTTTCATACTCCTATGCTTTTAAATGCTGTTTTCCCATATCTTTATCCTGCCCTCATGCACTCACTGAATACTCATAATCAAGTGTCTGCCTTTCATTGAAGTTGGGTTCTCTTTTTGTGCAAGTAGCTAACATTTATTGAGCCATTTACTGAGTCAAGCATTCTAATAACTCAGTCTTAAAAATAACTGTTCAATTTTGCTATTACTACCGCCATTTTCAAAATGAGGAAACTAACATATAGAGAGGTTAAGCAATGATGCACACCTACAAAATGGCAGAGCTGGAATTTGAACACAGGTAGTCTGTCTCCAGAACTTTCTCTAGTTATACTATATTGCCTTCTACAATTACATTTTGCATTACAATAATAGCGTTTATTACACCACATTTCCACTGCATATATACCCATCTTCCCAACTGTAGTGACTTTAAGAAACAGAACCTTGCTGTTTCTATTTGTAGCTCTAGGGCCTAGCACACAGAAGGCCCTGCAGTGGTTACTAAATTAATGAATGACTGATGGAACCATCCCACAGCCACTGCTCTCACCCAGTCCAGCCCCTCTTCATCTCCTGCCTGTACTACTTAAAATAAACCCCTAACTGGACTCTCTTCTCCAGTTTCTACACACATCTCTTCTTCACACTCCAACCAGTAGTAACTTTCTAAAGCACTTTATGATGACATTAAATCTGACACTTAAAAGTCTTTTAAGAACCCTAAAGTATCTATAGGATAAAGTCCCAAATTCTTTTAGCATGACATACCATGTCCTTCATGATCTAACTTCTGCAGTCTCTTCTCTTCTTTCCCATTCCAGCCCCACATTCCATCTATATTTAACTTCTTGTCAGTCCCTGAATATGCCAAGCACCATATGCCTTTGTATATACAGGTTCTTCTGCCTGACATGGACATCCCTTCCTCCCTAACCTGGTGAATTCCTACTCTTGCTTCAACATTCAGCTCAAATGCCTTCCTCATGTTTCATCCAGAGAGTCAGTTGTCCCATTCCTATGCTCCAGTGATTTTCAGCGGGCATGCCACGAGAATCTTTAAAACATGGAATACCTAACGATTTAGTCCAGGACACTGGCCTCTTTTCCCTTAAATTGTTAAATTAAAAAAAAAAATGACAACAGCCAACACAATAACCATCTAGTGTGAGCGATCAAAATTTTCCCCCTTTTTTTGTCAGAGTGGCAAATATATATATTCTTTGTGTGCCGCAGGATTTTACTAATTCATGTGTGTCATGAGATGAAAAAGGTTGAAGATCACTCTATACTCCGTTGGCATCATGCATTTACCTCACTTACCACTTCACATTGTTATTGATAAGGTGTGTTTCCCCAGCCACACTGTAGAATCTTAAAGAACAGGGCACATATCTCATTTACCTTTTTTATTGTATTATCTTACACAGCATGTGTCCCAAAATGCTGTCTGAATTAGTAGAATGAAATCTGACAAACATCCTACATCCTAAATGCAAGCAAACTCAGATATAAATGAATTCAAGGTAAGCAACTCTTCCAACATTAACTGGGAGTTAAAACAAGAATTATGAATGAACAAAAATGAATACCTCATAAATTCCTGCTGCTTAATCCTGAATTCTATAGAATGAAACTATTCCTTCAATAGTGTTTAATGCTTCGTTGGTGAGGTAATTTCATCCTGAACTTTAAAAAACACATAGGCACATGGCAAATATTTTCTGCCTTAGTGTGACACACAAGGACACTCTCAAATTCTGGAATATGTGTCATTAAGGATAAAAAGTTGGGTCACTTTATACATTTTAAAACAAACACATACAGGTCAGGGAATTCCTGTCCTTTTACACTACATCACATGATTTCATTATTCACTAGTCCTAAATGCAGTTCAGGCTGCACACATAGCAAACATTGTCTGCCAACTGAGTAATAAACCGGAACTACGTGTTTTTTACAGAAAGAGGAAATTTCTTAAATGTATGAATGCTAATCCTAAGTGAACAGGGAATTTGGGGTGGGATAAATGAGGCACTATTCGATTTTTTTCATCTATTCCATTTTTTCTTTTAGATTTTATTTATTTATTTTTAGAGAGAGGGAGATGGAGGAAGAAAGAGAGGGAGAGAAATCTCTATAGGCTGCCTCTCACATGCCCCCAACCGGAGGCCTGGCCCACAACCCAGGCACGTGCTCTGATCAGGAATCAAAGCAGGCGCCTTTTGCTTTGCAGGACAACGCCTGACCCACTGAGCTACACCGGTCAGGGCTGATCTATTCAATTTTTGAAATTCACTTTTACCACTACAAATAGATAAAAATTTTAAACTGCCAATTAAAAAAATTCATCATCCTCTGTCTAGCTTTTCTCTTTAATTATTACCCATAGCAGAAGAAAAAGAACTGTCCTAAAAAGGTCTTGATTTCAAATTCAAAGGCAGCATAATTTAGAATGATAATACTTGATTTCACATCACAAGGCTAAATAAATTCTTAACATTCATTAATTATTAAACAATAGGGCCTAAGTGTTACTTTTGTACATAGCTGCAAATCTACATATGTGGTAAATTTTCTTTTTTAAAATCAATGGGCTGGAACTGTCTCTAAATTTACAAGATAAGATCCAAGGGGGAGAGATCCTTCAGTATTTCAACCCTTGATGTCTTCCAAAGACATAGAACAGTGCCTGGCAAAGAGTAGGCAGGCATTCATTTCATACTTGCTGAATATTGCTCAAGATGGTTCAAATACTATGTATGTCAATATATACAATGAGCTACAGATTCTCAAGGAACATAAAGTTGAATTCTGGGTTCATCTGAAAATGACCACTGACTTCAGACTTCACACAGTGCTGCACAAGCCAACTGACACTACCACAAAAGCAAACTGATAATGTATATAAGAATAAAATTAAACATTTTACATAGGAATCTTTAAGACTCTGAACTTAAACCTTGCCAAGAAGCTGGCAAAAAAACAAAATTGTCACCAGCACAACCAAAATTTTCAACAAGCAAACTCTTCCACTTTTTTTTTTTTAATTATAGACAATACAACTCCAAAAGAAGCATGGGGCTTCAACAAAAATTTTTAAATTTTAAGAATTTCACTTCAACACCAGTATATTTACTACAAAATTTCATTTACAGTATTATAAAACAGGACTGACCTTTCTTCTACCAAGTGACCTAACTATGCCAAAAGAACAATAAATGCAATATTTCTGAATATACCTAAAATTGCTCAATCTGTTTCCCACTCCTAAAAATATAATGTAAATATTTATGAAACTAGTATTTTTAGTTTTCCCTACTAAAAGCCATCATGAGCACTTAACTGTGAATTAGGCTATGTTTCAGCCTTTATTAATGGGTTACCCGTCCAACCCTTGTTTATCTGCTACTAACTCATGATGATGTTTAGCTAGTCTCTCTCTGTTCTCGGCCTGTTCTGTAGAATGAGGGACCTGAATTAAAGTAATGTTTGTTTGTTTTTTTTAAGATTCTGTCTCTTTACCTTTAGAGAGAGGGGAAAGGTGAGAGAGAGGGAGAGAAATATCTACTGGCTGCCTCTTGTAGACCCCCCAACTGGGGACCTAGCCACTGACCCAGGCATGTGCCCTGACTGGAACCTAATGGGGACCCTTCAGTTTGCAGGCCATCACTCAACCCACTGAGCCACACCTACTGGCAAAGAAATGGTTCTTTTAACCTTTTCTTTGCAACCATTTGAGAATCTGGTGAAAACTACAGGTGGCATCTCCGTAAAAATGCACAGATACACTCATATAAAAATTTTATAAACAATTAGTAAAAGACTGGAAACAACCTTACTGTCTACCAACAGATGGTTAAGTAAACTATATTACATCCATTTAATGAAATTCTTTGCAACTGTGAGTAGAAGGAAGAAACCTATGTGCTGACACAAAAAGATCTCCAGCACAGAAATGATGAAAAGACTGCCATTGCTATTTGCGGGGGGGGGGGGGGGGGGGGGGGGGGGGGGGGGGGGGGGGGGATTGCAGAACATTGTGCATAATACACAACCTTTTGTGTAAAAAAAATTAAAAAATAAAATATATTTGAGTTTTTGTGTATAAGCATATAAACACTGTGGAAGAATAAACAAGAATCTTTGGTGGGAGTGAGAAATGAAGGAAGAGGTAGGAGGGAACTTTTTATTGTGTACTTTTTAAATATTGTTTGACTTATGTGAATACATTGCCTATTAAAATTTAAAATTAAAATATATTATAGCCCTGGCAGGATGGCTCAGTTGGTTGGAGCATGTCCCTGTACACCACCAAAAGGTTGCAGGTTCAATCCAGTCGGGGTGAACAGAGGAGACAACCAATCGAAGTGTCTTTCTCACATCAATGTTTCTCTCTCTTTCTTTCCCCTTCCCCCCTCTCTAAAATCAGTAAGCATATCCTTGGATGAGGGTTTAAAATATATATCTATATTTTATTTTAGGTATATATAGATATATTTTTACATAAGTGTATATATTAATTTATATATATAAATAAATCTGTGTCTATACATATAAAATAACTTAAAGAAGTCCAGTCATGGTGGGTATGGCTCAGTTGGTTGGGTCTCAGCCCGCAAGGGGAAGGATCACCAGTTCTATTCCCAGTCAGGACACATGCCTGGGTTGTAGGTTCAGACCCCAGTCAGGGTGCATGCAAATGGCAGCAGACCAGTGTTTCACTACCTCTCTTACTCCTTCCCTTCCTCCCTCTCTAAAAATAAAAAAATAAATACTTTTTAAAAATAAAAATAAAGACATCCAGACAACCTGCTCACTGAAGCTAGAAGATAACTTCCAAACCCTGTCTACCAATATTCCTCTATAATGCATTGACTAAATAAGCATGTAATTATGGTATATATACTCAATGATCCAATGAGAATATTTAATAAAAATATTTTTCATTATGGTACTTAATATCAGTATTTAGCCCTGGCTGGTGTAGCTCAGTGGATTGAGTATGGGCTGCAAACCAAAGGGTCGTCAGTTCAATTCCCAGTCAGGGCACATGCCTGGGTTGTGGGCCAGGTCCCCAGTGGGGGCCACATGAGAGGCAATCACACATTAATGTTTCTTTCCCTCCCTTTCTCTCTTCTTTTCCCTCTCTCTAAAAAATAAAAAATAAATAGAAACCTTTAAAAATATTTTTATATTTACTTAACACTCAGTGGATACTCAGTGACTCAACAGATATTAATCTGGAACCTTGTTTTATATAATTTTCCTTAATCACTGATACACTTTATGATAAATTTCAAGGGAAAAAGTTTTCACAAATAATCAAGCCATACTCCCTCTCATGATTCAAATTTCAGACCAGATATTTCACAAGGGAGTCCAGGCTTTGGAAATAAAAATACTGGGTTGGCCAAAAAGTCTGAATGGTTTTTTTCTGTAAAATAAGATACATTTTTCATTTTCACCAATAATTTTATTGATTTGGATATTTTGATTGTATAGGCTATCTCCTGCTATTGATTTCTAGTGGGTAGAGGCCGGGGGTGCTGCTAAACATCTTCCGATGCATAAGACAACCCCACAGCAAAGAATTATTTGGCCAAAATGTCAGTACTACCCAGAAACTTCACAAACCATTTTTGACATGTTCAATCAGTCCCAGTACCTTCTCCATACACTGCACAAATCTTTTTTTGCATTTTTATCTTTCTTGAAATAATAAAGCATACTCTGAAAGTATTGCGTATCTTCTTCCATCTTCAATATTAAAATGGCTGCACAAAAATTCACCAATTTTGGTAAGCTGTTTTAAATGCACACAGATATGACAGCTGTCACAATACAATCTAACAGAATTGTTTCAAATGAACTTAAAGACAACTAAGCATTACTAGAGCCATCATGTGGAAAAAACTAAACGCACTTTTTGGCCAACCCAATAGAAATTCCTATCCTATCTGACCGTACAATCAAGAGTACTAATAAGGAGACTAGAAAAATACTCTTATTTTTTGGACAGAATTTCAGAATTTGAAGCAAATTAAATAACTTGAGATCATCACACAGCATCCACAAATTAGATGACATTTGGAGAGTCCTTAATCACTGATATGAGCAGAAATCAGACAGGACTGGATTTTCATCCTTAGCAAGTTATTTAACCTCTCTGGGCCTCAGTTTCATCTGCTAAATGGAAGTAAAAGTACCTATCTCATAAGGACGTTGTGAAGCTTAAAAAAGGAAATGTAGAAAGGTAAGCCGCAGAAATAAAAGATATCCTAGTACAGTGGCAGGTGTCTGACTGCTTGAATCAAAACAAGCTGCATCCTGGAACCTGTAGTTTCTAGCGACTGCACTTTCATACATAAGGAATGTATGAAACTCTACTGAAAATAACACTAGGCAGAATTCCCAACACAAGAGGTGCAAATATCTGGCCTTTCTTGATTATGTCTCTTGAAAATCTAAGCAAGCATTTGTTACCAAAGCTGGAGATGTGTTGACTGGTGTGTCTCTGAGTTCTAACATAAGCTAAAAACAGTTTTATTTTGTGTTTTAAAGAGGGCGCTTACTATGTCAAGCCCAGTACCAAAGAGTGGCAGGCTGGGGGAGGTAAGAAAGGCAAAGTTGAAGGCAACAGTCCTGAAACTTTGAATCGCCAGGATGACAGCAGTCCTACACAGCCAGGGAGATAAAAGTAGCCCCAGGCCAAACCAATCTCCGTTTCCTAAACTTCTAAACCCCATCCAGTTTTCTTCCCCTCGAGCTTATTATTAGTATTATTATAAATATAAATAGTCGTCATTTATTGTTTCCTCACTCTGTGCCAGGCTGGGCTAAACATGCATTTTAAAGATTTTGTGAAAACTCCACATGTGAGCTCATCCCTTCAACCCACTCGACTCTCAAGTCTGAAAAGCTCCCGTCGCATCCTTACATTCAACCTGTTCTTAAACTCCAGACACTCCACATCTCTCACTGACCCAATCGGGCCCATAAACAGTCTACCTCAGCCTCTTCACCCAACACTGAACCAGGCACTTCTCTGATCTTCCAGGGCCACTGTGAAGTTCAGTCCCCTCTTCCACACTGCAATCCCAAACCTGGCCCTAACTTGTTACAAGAATGCTACGGTTCCCTCCAAACTTCTGACTTACAAAAGGCGCAGGATCCCCTCAATGCCCCTCCAAATCCACCGGGCCCGTACTTCATTCCAAAGTTCAAAATTCAGAAAAAGATAATACACTTGAGCAGAGCCCGGTTCCAACCCCATAAGAACTCTCCACACTCGCTCCTTTAGGGCCTGGGACCCTCCACTCGTTAACCAGGCCGGGCTGGGCGCGCACGGCCTCGCTCCGGACCCCAAAGGAAGGAGGGGAAGCTCCACCTGGCTCCGCCGGCGCGGCGCGCGGATCCTGCTCCAGCCTGGGCCCCTCGGCGGCCGCGCCCCCGTCGCGGCGCGGGCGGCAGCGCTCCGGCTGGCCGCGGCGGGCGCGCTCGCCCAGCACCTCCGCGGTGGCCTGGCCGTCGTCGCGGGCCCGACGGCGGGCCCAACTCGGGCCGCGGGCGCGGCAGCGCCGGCAGCCTGGGCCCGCTGCGTCCGCGGCGCGTTGGGCGCAGCCTCGGCACAGCGAGTGGCCGCAAGGCAGGGCCGCCGCTTCTCCCGGGGTCTCCAGGCAGCCGGCGCAGCCCGACTCCTCCGGCCGCGGCGGTGGCTGCAGCAACGGCTGCGGCAACACGAGCAGCGCGTGCCCGGAGGCCGGACCCTGGGCCCCAGTCTTGGCTGCCGCCATCTCGTCACAGCGGCCCCGCCGGCTCCGCCGACTCAGAGCCGCCGCTGCCGCCGCGGAAGAGGCCCGAGTACTCGGACCTGCGGCCGCCATCTTGTTTCCCGTTTGAGGGGAGAGTCCGTTGCGAGGGAGAAGAGTAGAAGGTGGGGCGCTGAGCGGCAGGCAGCGCTAGCTACATATTCATGAGGGGGCGGGCCCAGGAAGGTTTTTCCCGGACGTAGTAGTAGGTGCGAGAAACTTCACTAATATTTGCTAGTTATACTTTATATATCCGGTCTTCGCACTCCTTCGGCAGTCTGCAGTTTCCTTTTATTCCACCAAATGACTGAGGGGTCTATTGGAAATTCTGAGCGTAAATTAAACTTTCTGAAGTAATTGCACTTATTTTTTCCTCAAGAACCAGATAACTGAAGCTAAAGTGAGTGGGGAGTATGTAAATTATCCAGAACCCCGTCTCCGTGCATCTTTTCACGTGAGGGCAGCGTTTGTGACTGAGAGTACGCCTACTGTGACCAGAAACCGCCAAAAATAACAGCTGCTTGTCAGTCCTCATCTCCATATCCTTCTCCATGGCCCTTCCTTCCTGAAACTCCCGTCTTTTGGCTGGAAAACCATACTTTCTGGGGAGGGGGGGGGGGTCCCCGCATTTCTCCGGCTCTTTGTCAGACCCCTCCCCCCTTATTTGGGGCTTACATGTGGGTGTGCCTCTGGGGTCAGGCCTCGGGCCTCTTCTCCCCACCTCCTGCTCACACTTTCCCCCCTGAAATTCCTGAATTGTCTGCTGTCTACACCTCCCGAGTCCAGCCCTGCACTGCCTGATGCAGGCGTCATCTTGGAAGTCTGCGTGTCTGGTGTACAAAACTGAAGTCACTGTTTTCCACCTTCCTTTCAAAACAGCGCTTGTGTTCCTCCTTCTGTTAAAGGTACTCACCTCCCAATTCCTCAAGCTCCAAATCTGTCTTCTCCATCATCTTCACTTCTCCATCATCTCCTACATCTGTCAGTGTCTTAGTTCTGTCAGTTCTCCCACCAAAATGACTGTTTTTTCCACCTCGCCTCTCCTCTCTATCCCCTCTTCCACTGCTTAGTTCAGGTGCCATCTCTCACCTACAGCACTGCAGTAGCTTGGATAGATGGTCTCCCTGCCCACAGCCTCTCCTCCAATCCATCTTCCACAGCTCTTAGACTTGCTTTCTGAAGGGTAGCTCTGACCATGTCATCCCTGCTTGGGCGAGTCACTGGGTGAGGTCTCAGAATTTGATGCCAGCCCCCTTTCTGGATGCAGAGAGTATGAGAGAAAGAATGGCTCCCCTTTGATACAGTTCTGCTACAGCAATTCTCCCACCCTCCCCCTTTTTTTTTTCTTTGCATTAAGGTAGATTTGGAGCAGGAAGGCATTAAGAAAACATTTCCTTTTGGGAACCTCTTTATAAGACAACACAAATTTTGTAAGAGTAAAGTCAAAAAAGCAACATAATGCAATGAAAGGCATCAGAGGCCCTGGGTTTCCATGAGATTGTCCGGAAACAGTGCCTGAGGTGGTGGTAAACCAATCCAAGACAGAAAGCAGAAAAAAGAAAGAAGTGGATTCCCAAGATGAGAACCAGATGGCTAAAGAACAGTCAAGAATTGAAAAAGGGTCAATGAGTAATTGAAACAAGGGCTTGTGTTTACAGAGGCCCAGACAGTCACAGTCCTGCCAAACACAAAAGTGTGGCCTCAGCTTCACTGTCCTTTGTCCAGGGGTCCTCCTCATTTCACTCCCCATGTGCAGTTCTTGAGGACACTTTGCCCAGATTCTGACAAAGGAGGCCCGTGGTCCGGAGATCAAGCTCACTACCATTAGAAACAGGGCCCGTGGGGTGGGCTGTTCACTCTTGACAGTTTGGGCCTCTTAATCTGAAGCCTATTTACTGTTGGAGGAGCTGAAACACAGAAGTGTAGCATGCTTTCTTGGACACAAATAAAGACAGGAAATGTTCTTTTGCGGAGGAAAAAAGCAAGAGGTCTGAAAAGCACTGTACCAAAAGCCAGGAGATCTGGGACTGGTCCTGGCCCCTTTCCCCCTTTCATGAACTCATTTGTGTGTGATTTCAAACAGGTAGCTTTGCTCTGGGCCTTAGTCTCCTCATCTTTAAAGCAAGGGTATTGGAATTTAGCACTTGTCAACCTGGGATGCACCTCCCAAAGACACGCACCCACCCCCCACCCACCACCACACACTATATTCACACGTATGCCAAAGTCCCAGCTCAGATCCACTGAACCCAAAAACTGAGGGTGGGATGCCAACATGTGTTATTTTTTTAATGCCTTAGGAATGCTGATGAACACTCCTAGATAAGACTACTGCCACGGATAAACTCAAAGGTCTCTTCTAGTTCTAACATTCTAGAGGTCTGACTCCCAATTTCCAGTCCCTTCTCTCCTTTGCTGTTGCTAAAGTAATCTTCCTAAAGCAGTAGCAGTGACAGAAGGCAAAGCAAATCCAAGAAATCTGGAGAGTTATTCACTATGTGAGAAAATGAGGGAAATAAGGAGGATTCTAAAGTGTCAAGCCTAGGAGCCTGAGATTATGATCATAATAGACAACTGACAAAAACAGAGACACTGGAAAAAAAAAGCAGCCTAAATGGGGAGGACGTGGTAGACATTTTGTTTCGTTTACCATCAGTGCCCAAACCTTCTTTCTATTCAGGAGACTGCCCCATTCTATGCAGTGTTGCTGAGACCAGGGAAGCTGAAGCAAGGAGATACTCTTCTCCCTGTCCCCTGGAAGCCAGAACATGATATGTGACTTAGGCTTAGCCACCTGGCCACTCTTCTCTAAACTCTGAATCTTCGGAGAATGACACGAAGACACATTGACAGATTCAGAATTATTCAGAGCAACAGAGACAGAAGGTATCCAAATGCAGTGGGTCCCTCAGAGGTTAGGGAATGGAGGTTGGTGTCCCTATCCTGAGGAGGGGCCACCTCAGATTGTTCCTGAGGTATGAACTTGGTTGTGGTGCCTGCTGCCTGGCCTTTCTAGGTTACTACCCATTTTCCATATCTAACTCTCCAGCCTTTCTGTCAACAATTTGTATCCTTTCAGTAAATTTCCCTCTCTCTTAAATTACTCACAAATTCTGTTGTTGGCATCAAGGTACTCTGACTGAGACATTGGTGTGTTGTTTTTGAAGTGTCACCTGATAATAGTTGCTTTGTAAATTACAAAACAATCTGAGAAGCTGAGCACGACAGCCTAGAGTAGAACGAGCCCGAGTGTCGGTGTTCTTTTTTTCCAAGCCCTCACCTGTACCACAGACCACCAAGGGAAGAGGGGCTCCCAGCCAGACTCACTTTAATGCCATCATCCAGGATGCCAACTGGAACAGATAGCAGTGTGGCCATGCCTGCCAGCGCCTCCTCTCCAGCTGCTTTTCCTCTGCCCCTCCTGCCGTACTTTCTAAGAATTTCACTGCTGCCAAAATTCCCCGCCATCCTTCTCATAATGTGTCTACCTAGGTGGCTCCCCAGGGTCCATACCGTTCAGCCCTTCAGCACTCCTCACCTGCATCACTGCAAACCTCCTCATTTCTCTTCCCTCTTCCCTGCAGCTGAAAGTGCCAGCTTCTCCCTGCTGGACTGAAAAACTCCCAAGGTAAAGACAGGCTATTCTCCCTGCAGACCCAAGAACCTCTTCTTGCCAACCCAGGCCCCGAGTCCATCCTGAGACCTCACAGATCTAGGAGGGAGGAGGCCCAGTCTCTCAGGCCACACTAGTACCTCCTCTTCTTTACCCTCCTCATGTCTTCTGGTGGAATCTTCTGCCTGTCCTCTTTCTCCCTCAAGCCAGATTTCTCCTTGAGATTTGGCCCCTTCCCTTTGCTCTAAAAATTTCTGCTATAGCCCTGGCCACGTAGCCCAGTTGGTTAGAACATTGTCCTGAATGTTGAGGGTTCAATCCCTTGGCATTGTCCTATGCCAAGGTTGAGGGTTCAATCCCCAGTCAGGGCACATAGAACAAACAACCAATGAATGCATATATAAGAGGAACAACAAATCAATTATTCATTCTCTCTCTTTCTCTCTAAAGTAAATAAATTTTTGTTGCATTATTATTCATCTTTAGTTTCTTCCCTTTTGCTTCTGAGGAGGAAATAGTTCTTTTTGCAAAGCTAACCCTCTACTTGTGGTCTTTCTAACCTCCTCCAGATTCTTTCCAAACACTCTAAAAATACAAATAAGACTTGGTCCCTGGCCCCCTTAAGAGCAGAATCTAAAAGACAGGCAAAATATTACTAAATAATTATAACAGCAAAAGAGAATTATAAGAGAATTTGAAGCTCTATCACTGAGATACATTCAAGGTGCTATGGAAGCAGAGAGCAAAGTTGCAGGGTGGGGGGGGGTGGTTAGGTGTCATGGCAGGGAGCATTTGAGTTGTGCTTTGAAAGATTCTAGGTGGATGTAGAGGTATCCACCTAGCAGGTAGACAAGGGAAGGCACTCCAGGCAGAGGGAAAACAAGAACAGAGGCACAAAGGCATCAAAGTTCAGGATCTGCATGGGACTGATAAAGAGTTTGATGTGGCTACTTCGTTGAGCTGGACATGAAGCTAAAACATTGGAGAGGAAAAGGAAGTAGAATGTGTTGAGCAACTGCCACATGCTAGGTGCCTGCTAGGCACTAACACACCTATCACACATAAACCAAAGTAACCCTGTAAGCTTGGCATGTTGTTACTTCTATTTTACAGGGAAATAAACTCAGGAGATTGGGGGGCGTTGAAAGATTTCATATTTGGACCAAGGGAGTGTTGCATATGGATTTGAATTTTTTAAGAATAACTCTCAATCCTATAATTATCAGTGAGGAATAAAAATAATCTAAGCAAATTTCATTCCCCACCATGGAGTTGAGATATCACTAGAGAAAATATAGCGAGGTTAACATTCCTTTATTCAACAGCTATTTATTGAACGTCTACTATGTGGCAGGATAATATAGGTGCTGAGAATTCAGCAGTGAACAAGGCAAGCAACATATGGATGCTGAGCCAATTTTGGTGGGCCCAGCTTTAGGTACACTATTTGGCATATTCCAGATGCTGTGGAATGAATGAATGTTATCCCTTTAGTTTTGTCTTTAATGTTTAATAAGGTTCAAAGTACAGTGCATTGTAAAAAATAAGAATTTCTGTTTAACAAACACATTGGTGGAAAAATAGTTCTTTAATTTCTTTAAATTTCCTCTCTGGATACCTCTATATCCACCTAGAATCTGTCTCTCTGCATCTCCCTCCCATCCCCTTGGTCTTTTTTCCTCTCTTCCCTACCCTCAGAGTCCCTGTCCTTCTTCCTCAAGGCTCTGACCTAGGATTTCAAGCAATAAATTTCTTCTTTTAGATATAGTTTTAGATAAATTTCTTTTTCTTTTTAAGGAATAGAGGCAACTTTAAGAAGTCTTTTAAATTCTCAAAGATTTTACTCATAAAAGAAAAAAGTCCTTTAGGTTCAACTTGTAGAGAATGAGGAAATAAATGGGCAAATGGCCCTCCCTAAACCCATGTTAGGGCAGGAGATAGGAGGGAGAAAACTCTGGAGGTACCCCAGGACTAAGATAAAGGACGTCGTACAGCACAGAGACCCTGTTCTAAGACCTGTTCCTCGGGAATGAGAAAACTCCAGGGGCACCCCAGAGCTAGGATAAAGGACATCATACAGGGCAGAGACCCAGTTCTAAGACCTGTTCCTCAGGAATGAGAAAACGCCAGGGGCGCCCCAGTGCTAAGATAAAAGACATTGATCCGGGACAGAGACCCTATTCTAAGACCAGTTGTCCCCACTTTCTGGAAATGCGCTGAATCATGGTGAATCTTGACTGTGCCTGTGCAGAAGATGCTACATGACCCCTGCTCTATTATGTAGCGTTATAATAAATTAGCACTGTGGGACCCCCTCTCCTGGTGACCAATCAAGGAAAATCATGGGAGACCACATGCACAGTAACTTCACAGTAATATAACTTGTACATGCACAACAAAACCCCTCCAAAACCAGCCAGGAAATATCCTCCCTATAAGCACAGAATCCCCCCAGCCAGTGAGGATCAATCTCCGCTTGGAGTTGGCCCTCTCCCCCATTCTGTGGAGTGTACTATCACTTAATAAATCTGCTCTCTCTCTTTCTGCTATAAATTCTGTGTATGTTCAGTTCAATTAATTGTTCACGATCACTAAGAACCTGGTTACCTGTGCCCACCCGTGACAATTTCAGAGTGAAACAGCCAAAAACAAATCTTTCTCTGCCAGTATTGACCACCTGTTACAATATAAAGAACATGCCTTATTCTAATAGAATCTATTTCTTTTTCCCATCTCACCAAAGAAATCCTATTACCTTCACTTTGTCTACACTAAGTGCCTCAGAAGGAAGGGCTCATGGTCCTTCTCCAGGAAAGAGGGAAAGAAAAGCCCCATTTTGTCATAAATAAATAGATAGTTATACTGACCAGAATGGAGAATTTGCCTCAGGAGAGAGCACTGTGATGGAATCAGAAGAAAAAGTCAGTCAGGGCTTCCCAAAGATTGACTTCCTCTAGTTTGGAAATAAACAGATAGGTGTGTTCTGCTGAAGGCTGAGAACGGAGATCTCGGTCTCCCAAGTTCCTTCGTCCTAAAGAAAGATAGGGTTGTATACCGACTGACCAGTGAGAAACCTGATTGGTTCTCTTCTAGAACGGTCATTGTCCCACAGTTCTTTGTTTTCTAGGTCCTGAACTGGGCTATCTACATTCCTGACAAAAGCCTACAGCCGGCACCCAGGGCTGTGATGTCGCTGAGTGACCACCAGGGGGCAAACTGAGACTACTGAGCTCTCCCCGCGGTGTGTTCCGCATCGGAGCCAAGCCCAGCACATCAGAGCTGGAACTGGCTTTAGAAATCTAACAAGGCTTCTGATCAAAACCCCTTCTTTTACAAAGAAGAAAGCGGAAGTCTAAAGGAAGGAAAGAATTTGTCAAAGCCACGTAGTGGGGACCAGAAGCCAAGTCTTCTGGCTTCTCCAGTCCTATACATGTTCCACCACACTTAGCTTCTCCTGTCTCATTTAATTCTAGAATACACTGTTTTTTTTAGTGGTGCCTTTTCTATGTAAAGGACTTGTCTCTGCAATTAACTTATAGGTTCTCAGGACCAGGTTCCATATGACTAGTATTGTACATCTCCTCCTCAAGCTCCTAGCACATGGCTCAGCAGGCAGCCTATGCCCAACACCAGATGGAAGATTTCAATGAATATTGTGAAACTGCTATGTGGTGGGCCCAGAAATGGTTCCTGAAAATACAGAGAAGAAAATCTACCATCCCTCCCCTCACGGAGTTTACCATCTAGGGGAGAAGACATGTCAACAAACAACTATAATTCAGAAGATGAGTTTTTAACAGTGGGTAGGCAAGGCACTATGAAAGCATAGAAGAGGAAGTGACTGACAACCTGGATACACTGGGTCCAAAATAGAGAACTCAGCAAAGAAGGAATGGAAATTCCTAATAGAAGAAATAGCAAAATAAGCCAAAACACAGAGACGTGAGAACATGGTGTGTTAGGTGAAAATGATTGCTTTGAGTAGCTGGAGCATAGCGTATACAAGAAGTTACACTGGAAAGGGAGTAGTAAATAAGGAAGTTTGAGGTCAGCAATAAAGTTGATGTTATTCATTCATTCATTCATTCATTCAACAGACAGTAAGTACTCCCATGTACCATGCAGCACTGTTGTTGATAATCATGGTTATGAGATGAATACAAAATGAGGGTAGTATTAATAACAATGAAAATACTACTGTGGTTGGATTCCAAGGATTTGGAGTCCTGAGTTTAAGGATCATTCCTTACATGAATCAGATAATCCAGATAAATATTCTATCCTCCATTTATTTAAGAATATTCAGTAAGCCTCTACTATGTGCTATGCACTATTCTAGGAACTAGCAGTATTGCAGTGATCAAGAATTAAGGTCCAAGCTATCATGGAGGTTTTATACTCCTGGTGGAGGCACATAATGTAAAAGTGAAGAAATACATTTCAGATCGTGACGAGTGACACAAAGGAAATAACACAAGGCAATATCATAGAAAATGACTTGATGGGGACATCATGAGATAGGTTGAACCAAGGAAGTGGCATTTGGGCTGAATGAAGTGTCAGCTGGGTAAAAGGCTGAGGGAGGAACATCTCAAGTTGGAGAAACCTCAAGAGCAGAGATCCTGCAGAGGATCCAGACAGCTTGGTGTATGCACCCAGGGACAGAAAGAAGGCTAGTGTGTTAGAGCAGAGCGGGCACAAGGGGAATGGCCAAAGTTAGAAGGCAGGCAGAGGCCAGGTCAAGGGGGGATTTACAAAATGTGGTACAGGGTTTGGATTTTGTTCTAAGTGCAATTGGAGAAGTTTTAAGCAAGGAAGTACCATGACCTGATTTACACTTTTAAAGCTAACTCCGGTGTCTCTTCATTCCCACCTTTGGGTGGAGAAAGCACCTGTCATCATCAGGCTGTGGGACCCTAGTTATTTGGCACTGTTCTCTGGCATCTGGCTACATCTTCACAGACCTAGGGGAAAAAAATCTCTGGGGTCTAATTGCTTTTTGGAAGTGCCCCTGCGCATGGAGGGGCAGGAGCAGAAGGCCCATTCTTTCTGGCGCTTGGTTAGTGATGACACCTGCAGTATAGGACTCCTCTGGTTGGTGGCAGAGCTTAGGACCTGGATGAAGGGTGATCCCACTCCATGTCTTCCACTGAAGGCACTTTGTCCCCACTCATAAGGGCTCTGGGAACTTAAGGGCTATGTGTTCCCCCATCCTGGTTTCCTGATACCTCCTCTATCAGAATTCCTGTGTGCAACTTGGCCTGGCAAGAGAGGGCCCACTGAGGGGAACAAAAAACTTGGGAACGTTCACATAGCCACATAAGAAACCGTACAAATCAGTACACGGGTATTTATTGAATGCCCATACTTTACCAGGCATTATTTGGCAGTGTTGAGGATTCATTCATCCATTGTACAGAGATTTATTTAGGGTAACCATGTGCACGATATCTGGAGATCCAAAAGACGATGTGCTAAAATACTAGTAGGTTTTAAATAAATACTTGTTACATGGCTAAGTAACTCTGACCTGGCTGAAGGGTGGGAGTGGAATGGGGATTGTTCACTTTACAAACAAATCAACTGTGACAGCTCCTTTCAATAAGACTTTCTTCCTAATGTGTCAAAATTGGACCCAGCTTTAAAGAGTCAATTTGTTCACCCCTTTTGGGATGTCATCAAGGAAAGGCAGTATATGGCAACTGCAGCTAATAATACTGTATTACATATTTGAAAGTTGCAAAGAGAAAGTTATCACAAGAAAAAAAATTCTGTAACTGAGTGGTGACAAACAAATATGTGATGATTTCACAACATATGTGATGATTTCACAACATATACAAATACTATGTTACACATCTGAACTAATATAATATTGTGTGTTGCTGATAGCGCAATGAAAAAAAAAAGAAAAAGTAACCAGAACTGGCTTGGAAGGGCTCAGGATGGCTGAATGTTAGATTTTCAGGAATTTTGCAAGCTGGTTGTGAAATACAATCAAGCATTAACATATACACTCAAATGAGTTAAAAAGTCAAACTCATGACCTCCTAATTATTTTACTATCAATGTTCTTGATATTATTTACATCCATTGTACCTGTATGATGGAAATACTATGTAACAGGAGATTACTGTGCATCTCTTCTCAACTTCACATTCAATGATGTCACATTGGTAGCTTGAAATTGGCCATGGTGGGGGTATATAGACCATGGAAATTGTCAACTGCTATTAAAACAAGGGCTTTTTTTCCCCCTTGGAGAGCTGGTTGTTAAACATTTACCAGCACACCACTGGTAGACAGTCTCTATTACACAGTCTTAGACTAACTTTCTTATGGTGAATTTGCTTTTAGAATCTTTCAGAATTAAGTGGGCTGGATTAAGAAGTCTTTCCTTGACACTGATCTCCAAGGCTCTTATCGTTATGCTAATTTTACATAATTAAGCAGGTTGCAGCCCAGGAGGTGGCTTTTTACCAACCAATAGTCATAAGGGGACTATTTGAAGAAACAAGAATATTTTCAACAAGCCTTTATTTAGCAGCTACTATGTGCAAAGCTATGTGCCAAAGACTATTGGAAGATATTCAATAAATAGTAGTATGTGTTCTCAAGAACTCACTTTAGAGGAGGAGACACAAAACCTTTGATAATACAGTGCGGTAAGTGCTGTAATGGAGGTACAGAGGCATGGAGGAGAGAGAAGGTAACTCAGGCCACGAGAGAGACTGCAACAAGAACCTGGACTCTTCGCACCAGTGTCTGTCTGGTCCCTAGCCCCAGAGTTGTCACTCAGTAACTATTTGATGAGTGAAGGGGTAGCAATTACCTAGACCGTGGAAAAATAAGCTCGCTAGACACATAAGAGTGGGTAGAAAGAGAGCATAGAAGAAACAGTCTGTGCAGAGGTGTGGGGCAAAGAGCTGAGCACATCTGAAGAAAACGTTGAATGCAGCACAAAGGGTCCAGGGACTGCAACTGATAGGGATGGGAGTGTGGAAGAGGGTTCTCTGCCTCTAATCTCTGTAGAACTCTCAAGAGACAGAAATTGGCTTGCTCTGTGCAACCCTGGGGGCAGAGCTAAGAGCAAATGCAAGGAGTCCAGGAGAATCAGATTTCCGTTAAAGAACTTTCTAACAGAGCTGTCCAACAGTGCAATGGGCTGCCCTGGAAGGCAGCGAGTGAGTTCCCTAAGAGAGAAGCGAGCAGGTCCCACCAAAGGGGTGCAACAAATTGCTATGCATAGATACAATTTCTTTCCTGTCTAGATATTGGGCGAATTTATCAAATCTCATTGCTTAAAGGATATTAAATAATATACACGTAACCATCCTCAACAGCAATTCCACAGAAGACACAGAAACTTTGCTCAAGTGCTTGTTTCTTATGTCAATCGTTGATTAAAACAGAAGACAAGCCCTGGCCAGTATGGCTCAGTAGTTGGGAGTATCATCCCATAACTGAAAGGTGCAGGTTCGATTCTTGGTCAGGGCACACACCAACTATGGGTTTGATCCCCAGTCCAGGCAGGTCTAGGTACATACAATCCCCTGTCCTGGCGTGTACAGGAGCCAACCAACCGATGCTTCTCTCTTGCCTCAGTGTTTCTCTCTCCCTTCCTCTCTAAAAGCAATGAAAAAAATATCCTTGGGTGAGGAGGAAAAAGAAACCTGAAGGCAACAGGGGTGCTGAGGCTCTCCCATAATATTTTTCAAATCACTGAAGTCCACACTTATTCATGAAGCAATTATTTATCCAGTCTCATTGTGTGTCAGGGACTTTGTTAAGTGCTAGAAATGTGGATAGAAATGGAAAAACACCCCCGCCCTCACAGTGCAGGGTAGAAATGAAAATAAATATGTACACTCCAATAGCTACAATAATACTAAGTGCTACCAAAAATTCACTTTTCCACGGGGGCTCAGGGAAGGCCTCAAAGAGGAAGTGACTCAGAGCTGACTTTTTAAATCATTAAATTTGTCAGGATAACATGGTTAATAACAGGATATAAATTTCAGGTGTACAGCTTTATAATACGACATCAGTATACTCTATTGTGTGCTCACTACCCCCCAGTGTAGTCTCTTTCCATCACAATATATTCGACTCCCTTTACTAGAGCAGAAAAGGGTAGGGGAGAATTAAGAGAGTTGACTTTTGAAAGGTGAAAAGGGATTCACTTAACGAAGAAGGAGAAAGTCCAGGCAGAAGAAAAACATATGCAAATATATGGAGGCACGAACATGCAATGCCGACTGGGGCGGTGAGTGGCTGGTAAAGGCTAGGGCAGGTGGTAATGGTACAGAGAAGCCAAAATGTCAGAATGTGCATGGTTTTGAATCCAATGCTAATGGTTTCTTATTTTAATCTGTAACAGATAGGAAGCTGGTGATGTTTTGTTTCCTGTTATTTGTTTACTTAAAATTTTTATTTTGGAAGAATCTTAGATTGACAGAAAAGTTGCAAAGATAGTCCAGAGTTCTTATCCAAGAACCATACAGGATGGGGCAAAAGTGGGTTTACAGCTATAAGCAAAACACAGTTTATTCTTGAATTATTGGTTATTAATTATTGTACTGTTTTCCACACAAACGAGTATAAACCTACTTGGGCCACACCCTGTGTACCTTTCCCCCTGTCTCCCCACCATGAACACCTGGCATAGCCACAGCGCATGTGTCAGGATGAAGACACCTACCTTGGTCCATTGCTATTAACTAAAATATAGATTTCACTCACCAGATCGCCCACAAATGTGCTTTCACTGTCCCAAAATCCAATGCAAGAGACCACATTGCATTTAATATTATTTACTTTTTATTTCTGATGATGGGTTTTAAGTGGGTAGGTGATGTGATCAACATAATTCTTGCAGCAGGTATGAGGAAAACAGATTGGAGAGGTCCGGACTAGGGGCAGAAGACTTGTTAAAAAGCTGTTGGCAACGTCCAGTAAGGGATGGACAGTAAGGATGGAGAGGATGATTGAGACCTTTCTGGTCTCACGGTAGAGACATTTCCTGAAGCAGAATGAGCAGGGAGTGGGGGGTGGGGGCGTGGAGAGGAGGAACCAACCTTAAGCCACCTCTTACACCTAAGAAGTGAATATATGTATGTGTACAGCAGATTTTAAACAAAAATGGAGAGAGGAAAAGATCTCTGTCCCATATCCTTGGGATGAGATTATTTCTGCAATTAAGCACTCAATTTAACTCCTGAGCTCCCTGAAAGCCAAGGCAAAAAGGGAAGTTTGATGACAAACAGAGCTCTCATTACATTTTAAAATAAAGTGTACTCAGTGGAGAGGAAGAGACTGGCCAGATGGGAATGGGAGAAGTTAACCCTGAAGGGTGCCCTGGAAACAGACCATGTCTGTCCCTGGTCTGAGATGCCCGGGGAAGCTCTGTCTCTGGGACCCCCGGGGGCTCCCAGTGCTCTCTGTCCTGGGGACAGACTGGCAGCCCAGTGGAGTGGGGAGCCCAGCCTTAGACCAGGAAGGTATTTTTATAGACAACCAGTCGCAAGTGTTTCAACCTGGAAACGTGATTCTCTACCAGAGTGGGAAGAGGCTCAACATCCCACCTCATTTCTTGCTCGCCTCTGTGTTCCGTCCTCCAGCTCTCACTGGCGTTTCCAGCAGCTCTGCAAGAGAAGCTGGGCAGGAAGCAGGAACAAGCACACCAAAATGTCCCAGTAATCCCGGGAGAGAGCCAGGACAGGGACCCTGCCCCTTTGATTTCAGAGTCTGGGTGTTCCTTGTCTGGACAGGGTTGGCTGTTCTCTTCTTAGGATCCTACTAAACTCAAGCTCTCATTGAACACAAGGTATATAGCACCATCCGTAGGCTGGGGGTGGGGAGCTTCAGCATCCTGACTTCCAGAAGCTGGAATCCTGGTGGGCAAGACAACAGTTTGACAACCAGCTGTTACTGAAGAGGACTGAGCATGGCCAACACCCTCAGAGAGGTGCAGGCCTTTGGACCTGCAGTGGCAAAGGAGAGATTGTGTCCTGCTTTGGGAACGGAATGGGGACACAGAGGAAGACTTCCAAAGAAAGTGTCAAGCCGTGCTGGATTTCACCCGGGTCATGGCTTGCGTGGGTACGCAGGGAAAGTGGGAAGGGCATTCTAGTAGCCTGGAATCATGACCTGTACTTTTTCAGATATGAGAGCATTGACGATCATTTTCTCAACTCATTTTGCTGGTGAAAGTGTAGGGTAGGTGGCCATAGTAAGCAGGAGCCAAACGATTGTGGGAAGATACTAAAATATTACAGATACTAGAGACATGAAGATTCCCGTTTCAGAGATGGGGAAACAGGCTCTGAGGTGAAGGGGCCAATACCGCAAACGGAATTAAGAACAGCAAGTGTACTGATTCCACCGAGAGCCCGAGTTCTGTGCACGTACAGCCGAGCTCCCCAAATTGAGCGCCTCTAGGTTCCGTGGCCGGTTTCCCCTCTCCGATCCCGACATCTCATCCTTCCTCACCCGAAAGTTCTACCAGAAGCCTAAATGGGTTTCGTCCTCCTGCACTCTGCGCGTCGCGGGGAGTCAGGGGTTAAAACCCGTGGCCCTGGTGGCCCCTTCCCCCTCCCCAGCCCCCTCGCCTCCTCCCGGCGCCGCGCCTGGAGCGTCGGTCCCGGAGACCCGCACGAGAGAGGAGGGGAAAAAGTGGGCCTGTTTCTCGGGTGGCCAATCCACCGAGCCCGCGGTGCCCCAGAGGAGGCGCCAGTGCTAGGCCAGCGCCAGGCCGGGGCTGCCTGCTTCCCGCGGCAAAGTACAAATGCGCCCGAGCGCGGCGCCTGGCGCCCTTGGCGTGCATAGCCGGCCCCCGTGCAACCTACCCCCGCGGCCGCCGCGCCGTCGCCGCCGCCGGGACCGCCGCCTCGCCGGGCCCCAGGACCCCGCGGCCCGACCTGGAGCCCACCGAGCAGGGGGCGCCAGCCGTTTCTAATCCTCGCGCCCAGAACAGCCCGCCGGTCCCGCGCGCCTCGCCCAACGCTGCGCGCTGTGCAGACCCCTGTCCTCTCCTGTCTTTCTTCTCCGACCCTCCCTCTCACCTTCTCCTTTGCTCGAATTGCTTTTCCCCAGTTGCCGTACCTTCCTCATCTCTCCATCTTCCCCCTCCTTTCCCTGTTTCTCTTTTCACCTTCCTCTTATTCCCACCTTAGACATCCCTTTTGGTCCTCACCGCCTTCTTCTCGACCCTTCTCTGGCTCCACTGTAGCAACAGCCCTCCCTGCGTCTGTGGATTGCTTTGTGCCCTTGTGCCTCAGTGTCCCCCTCATCTCACTACCTCAGACCCCCTTCCCGGCTCAGCACCTGGTGGCCTGGCTCTGGGAGAAGGAAGGATGATTCCCGAAGGAAGGGTCCTTTCTTCCTTGCTGGGACTCGCACTGCTCTGGTTCCCCTTGGACTCCCACGCTCGAGCTCGTAAGTAGGGGGTGGGGGCGCTGGGTGGGCAGAGGAGGGATGCGAGCCCCAGGGGTGTGCAGGGAAAGTGCTAGGGTTAGGGACCCCAAGGTGCTCTGACTGCCATCCAGGCAGCACCTGTGCCGGCAGGGTGGCGCTCCTCCGCAGACCTGTCTGGGCTGATGACTGGGAGACTGGGGTGACGGGGGACCTGGCAAGACCCAGAGCCCGGGGGCTGCTGCATGGACCTGAAAGGCAGCTTGAGAGAGGGCTGGTCACTGTGCTCTGAGGGTGGGAGTGGGGGCACTTATTCCTAGTAGAGTCCCGAGTGTTTGGCTGCAAAGGTGTGATGAAGAGGAAAAGGCTACTGCACTTTAAAGAGAACTGGTGGAGAGAAAGAAGAGACAACTAGGGTAACGTTCCCCTTCCGTTAACTCTTTTGATTCTCTTAACACTCCCAGGAGGTGGGTATCATTTGCATTTTGCAGATGAGAAAACTTAGGCTGAGAGAAGAAACTTGTTCAAGTGTACAGAGCTAGTAAGCCATCAGAAGCCAGAACTCTACAATTCCAAATCCTGTGCTTTCTCTGTCCCACAGGGTCTGGGAGGAGCCTGGATTTGGACCTGTGAGACTCTAGGAGGCAGCAGGGCACAGTGAGAGAGGCCAGTGTCCATCATCCCAGATCTGTTGAATACCAGCTGGTGGGAGGCAGGCATGGGGGGCACCTCTCTGAGCCTCGGTTTCCTAATCAATAAAATGGGAGCAAAAAACCCCAGAATTGAAGTGAGGATTAAATTAGAGAAAACATGTAAAGCAACTAGCTGGCACATAGTAAGTTCTTTTAAAATATCAGTTCCCCAATTCATGCTTTCCACTTGGACACTGTGTAACCTCAGCGAGTCTGTATAATCTCTCTGAACCTCAGTTTCCTCACAGCCCTGCAAGTGTTCTGGTGGACACTCTCTCCATCCCCTGCCAACCTCTTAGAATTCTGTTAGGATGTCAAGCAAAGCCAAAGAGTTTCTTAATAAGAAGGAAGGAGCTCAGTTCAAACTCTGAAATATCCAGTAAAGAAACTGAGACCCAAGAGAGACGTGGTTTGACTCTGGGTTATACAGGGCAGAGCCTGGGGTGAAGACCCCAGCTTCCCACCTCCCAGCCCAGTGCTCTCTCCACAGCGCAGCTCCCCCACCTCTGCCTTCCTTTTGCATGTGACTTTTTGAAGCTGGTGGGGCTAGATTTTGTTTCATTCTCATCTCTGCTTGCAAAGGCAGCGTGAGACTCCTAGTAGTCCTCAGTAACAAGTAATGGAAAAAGTTCCATGTTGGGTTCAAGTCCTGGCTCTGCTCCTTAGTAGTGGTGTGACCTTTCTTAAGTCACAACTTCTCTGAGACTCAATCTCTTCATCTTTCCAAGACACATAGTCACCTGGAACCCAAGGGGTTCTTGGAAGGATGAAAGGAAGTGCCTGTGTTAAAGTGCTCAGCACAATGCCTGACACTCAGTAAACGTCTCCTCCCCCTCCTTGAGCCCTGGAGGTTTCCTCCTAACACTTACCTGTTGTTTCTTAAAAGGGATTTAGCACAGGATGCCCTTCGTGCCTACCTCTCCCCTTTGGCACATCGTCCTTAGCCCCCAAGGTTTTTTTTCCAGAGATTGTTGCCCTTATTGCATCTTGGAAAGATGCCCCAGAATCAGGTCATTTTGCAGAATTGCTCGTGTCTGACTCACGCCTCTGCCCTTGGCCTTCCCCCTCTCGTCAGCCCTTCCCCTTGCTTAGGCATACCCCCTTCGGGAAGGTCTCCCTGGCCACCCGATCCACTCTGATCTCCTTCCCTCAAGCCTCCACTGGCTCTGAGGTCTGTGCCTCTCACAGGGTCTTGCCAGTATTCAGTCTCCACCACAGCCTGGAACTTAGCTCCAGACACACAAGGAAACGACAGAGCAGACTTGACTGAGCTGAGGCAAGGTGGGCTGACATTCGGAGGGCTGTGTTAAGGTTTGAAGATGTCAGAACTGGAGGAACCTTTGAAAATCATCTGCTCCTACCCCTCAATTTTCCTATCCTTATAATCAAACTCTATTCAAAAAGGGTGAGTGACTTGCCCAAGGCCACACAGCAAATTTGTTAAAGGAAAAGTTGTAGCCCCTGATTTGTCACTTACTGGTTGTACAATTCAGGCCAAATCACTTTCCGTCTCTGAACCTTATTTTGTCTACTGATGACAATTTGTAAATCTAGAAACAATCTGATAGTCATTTGCCCGTGTTCAACTTAAAGGTCTCTTATGATGGTCCTTGTCTGAGTTTAAGTAAGATCTCAGGCCTGTTGTGGGGAAGAACTTTCCTGGTAACACCTCAGGTTCTTCCAGAAGTGGTGCCAACAGATGGACATTCTCAGGTCTGCAGACTCCTGAGGTGGCTCAGCCCAGCAAATGCCAATGGCCTTTGGCCACTCGTGGCAGCTTTCTCCTCAGTTAAATTGCAAGGCTATTCAAACAAAGGTTATTGTACCCTTGGCTCTATTTCCAGCCACAGATTAAGTCCTGCTCCCAACCCAAACTGAGACTCAACTCCAGCCACAGGCTGAGCCTTGATCCTCAAACCTGGACCACGGGTTAAACCCTGATTTTGGGTTCCTGACCTGGTCACTGAGCAGTTCCGATGCCAGCCTCAGACAGAGTCACAGGCATGTGTGAACTTGGTCACTTTGTGCATGCATCCCTCTGTGGGACAAGAACCTGTCTGGTATCTTGTTTCTCTCTCCAGTGCTTTGTCCCCTCTGCGTCAGCTCCTCTGTTCTGTGCCCTTCCCTTACTTGTTGCTTCCCCCTTTAAGGTGTCCGGCATGCTTCCACTATCTCTCCCCTCCCTCCACCCAATCCTGCTTTCAGGAGAGCTAGATATGCACTAAAAACACTGATGTTTCTATTCTTTCCCCAAGGGCTATTGTTCTATGGGACTCAAAGTGTCTGCTCTCTGCTCCCAGGTGACAGAGTCCCAAACCCAGGAGCAGAGATGTGGTGGGAAGGGAGCTCCCATGGCATGATGTGGTGCAAAGGACAAACTTGGAATCATAAGGTCAGGGCTCTAGCTCTGCCTCTACCACCAATGCCAGCTGTGACACAGGGCATGTTGCCTTTCTCTGCCCCTCAGTGTCTCCAGCTGTAGAGCTAGATGGTTGGACCCGAATAGGTAATCATTGAGGATGCTCTGGCATCCCGTGATTCTAAGACTCTAAAATCCAAAGATGCTGTTGCCTTGATTCTAAGTCTTCTTGGGCCTTTAGAAAGGGAAGATAGGAAGGTGAGGTGAGTGGGTCTGCAGCCTGATACTCCTGCTCTGACTGGGAGGAGTAGATAGACCCCGAGACACCAGGAAAAAGTACCTAGGGGGTCTGGGACAGTGGGTGTAGAAGGAGACTCACAAGTGGGGACCCTGTCCTGCTGTCCAGGTTAGTTGCATCCCCATCCATTTGTCCAGATGTACATAGCAGGTGGTCAGTGTCTAAGTGAAGGCCTGACATCTGGCTCCAGGCAAGCCCCTCTCTGGTTCTGTTTGGGCAGTTCTGCACCTCCTCTATCTCACCAGTAGAGGTCTCTGTCTGACTCACTCGCTTGCAGGCCGCTGAGCCAGAGCAGGCAACAGCTGTACAGTTGCTCCAGCTGTTGCACCTGTTCCAGGACTGTACTCTCAAGTTCCCCCAGCCACTGGCCATGGCACCAGGCCTTGGGAGAGGGACCTTGAATCCCCTGAACTCCAAATGAAAGGACTGGTGTGAGAGTGGCGTCCCTAGGACTTGCAGTGCAGAGATCCTCTGAGGCATCCCCCACCTGAGGGCAGGATCCCCTCCCAGAGCAGGCTGTTCCACAGTCTTCTGTTACCCACTCTTGTAGTCAGCATTCTTGTTTTTATCTCACCTGAATCCTTTTGTTTGCGATTTAAAGCCATTTTTTCTGGTTCTCTTCCTTAGGGGATGGGTGTTTGTATAAGCAGCCCCTTAGATCTGAATGCTGGCATTGGAGTTTGTGGCAGTTTGCATAAGTCACCTTGGGCAAGTCATGACCCTTCTCTGAGACTCAGTTTCCACATCTGTAAATAGAGGATTGGATGTCATCTCTCAGTTCCTAAATTTCTCAGGCTCTGTGACTCTAAGTGTATATGTCCAAAACAGAAGAGAAAGCAAACAGTCTCATCTCTGACCCTTTCCTGGTCTGACACTTTTCTCCTTTGAGGTTATTCCATGTTCCTAAATATCTGTCACATGCCAGCTAACAGGAGTCTGGTTCAGAGAAGTGAGGACCCTTTAGCTACAGCTGACACAGCTCAGCCACTGAGGAGCTGAGGTTTTCATTTCTGATTCCTTTAAGAGGCCCCCCACATCGGGTACCAGTGCCCAGGACAGAGCTTATGTCTTAGCGAGGAGCAAGTTTGTTTGCGTGGAAAGGGGCCTATAAATAAATAGAGAAAGTATGGTCTTGTGGGCACGAGGGATAAGATGTAAACGTTCTCACATTCCTGCGCAGCCTGGTTCACTCAGGTCTCCCGAGTTCTTGCAGGCTGGGGACAGGCCAGCCACAGTTCCAGGCCTCTCTCTTCATACCTCAGCCCTTCCTGGTCCCCTCCAGCCTCCCCTGTAGCTCAGAAGCTTCTTTCTGGTTGTCTCTTCTGCTTCCTATTGGAAGGATTCTCAGCCACATTACCCACTCCTAACTACCTACTACGAGCCCTTTATAACAGCATGAGAGTTTCAAGGCAGAGTGTGGGATGACCTTGGGTAAGATAGTCTGGAAATTTTGTCTTACATGTGAATATCATGGAATCGCTCATCCCTCTACCTTCCCACGCTCCTGGCAGTTTTGTCCATCGTGTTTGGTATGGATGGGGTTTGGGAGCTCAGATGGCAAGAGCTGGAAAGGGGAGGTCAAAGGCTAATTTCTCTTAGGTAACAAAATCAAAGTGCTAAGAGGGATTTGGCTCTCCTATCACACAATGAAGTTCTCTTTTTGTTAAAGAAAGTGGTTTTCAGGAGTATGGCCCATCAGTCATCTCCTCTTCTGGAGTTTCTCTTCTTTCATTACACCTTCATTTACGGAGCATCACTTCTAGGTAGGCTCTGTGCAGGGCATTAGAGATACAAAAACTATTGAGATCTGCCTCTTGCTCATGGTTGAGTAAGGAAGAAGAACCCAACGGCCGAGGCCGGGTGGGGGGTGGGGCGGGGGCAGCTCTGCAGGAAGGGTAGCACCTGAGCAGGCTCTTGGAGAATGAGGAGGAGTTGGTCAAACATTGGAGGTGGGGGCTCACATGAGGGGAGACATGGAAGTGTGAAGGAGCCTGGTGGGGATGGGGTGGGGGGGGGGTGAAAGAATGAAAAATTCAGCAACAGGAGATGAGGCTGAAAACAGGGCTATCACAGGGAGTTTTTTCTGGAAAAAACTTTCTGGAAAAAGGCGGGAGCTAACTTTTGATAGGCTGGGGTGGCCTGCTAACATCTGGATTCCATCTGGTAAACCTTGCTGCCCTGAATTCGGATTAGGTCAACTAAGTCCAGTCACTTTAAGTCAGTGGCAAGGTAGAGAAAGAGCTCTGGCTGTGGCCTATCCAAGTGGGTGTTTCCTGCAGGAGGGAGGACTAGCACCCTGCACACCCCAGCCACCTGCAGTAGCCTCCATGAACCATGGTCACCCCACCTCTGTGCCTCTGCATGAGGCTTCTACTGTCCATCTGCACCTTCCTAGCTCCTTTAAGGTTCAGCTTAGGCATCTTCTCAGGGAAGCCTTCTGTGAAGAGCCTAGGCTTCCACTGTCACAGCATTTGTCAAACTGTATGGAGTCTTCTTCATCAGACTGTGAGCTCCTTGAGGGTAGGGACTGTGTCTTATTTTGTCACATACCAGGCCTGTGGACATGTACGAGGTCTGTCCAGAGAAAGTCCAGCCATTGTTAATATAACAAGAACAGTTTGTGCAACATCAATGTAACCTGGCAGCTAAGGAGAGTGGACTGGAATACATATGCATGAACAATGATGACTTCACTGCACTAGTCAGTGGAGGTGGTAGACACCGTTGAGTGAGCATGTGTGCTGTGTGGCTGTTGCATTCAAAATGACTGAGTGAGTAGAGCAATGAATCAATACCAAATTTTGCACTAAGCTTGAACATTCCTCCATGGAAACTATTCAGATGATTCAGAAGGCTGCAGCTATGGGCAACTGGTGATTGGCAGCTTCATCATGACAAGGTGCCCACTCATGCATCACATTTCATGCAGAGTTTTTTTGCAAAACATCCAGTCACCCAGGTGACTCAGCCCCTCTACAGCCCAGATTGGTGCCCTGGGACTTCTGCCTTTTCCCAAAACTAAAATCACCTTTGAATGAGAAGAGATTTCAGACCGTCCATGAGATTCAGGAATATACAATGGGGCAGCTGATGGTGACTGGGAGAACTGTGTGAAGTCAGAAGGTGCCTACTTTGAGGGGGACTGAGATGTCATTGCCTTACATACAATGTTTCTTGTATCTTGTATCATCTTCAATAAATGTCTATTTTCCATATTACATGGATGGATACTTTCTGGACAGACCTCGTATAAGACTTGATATACAAAAACCTCAGTAAATGAATAGCAGGACGTAGTATTACTATTACTAGTGACAATGTATTGTAACTAGTGATAACAGCATGTGCCGCTTATTGTGCCGAGGTCCCCAGGTTCGCCTGTTCAGGCGTGAGAGGTCCGTCCCATCCTGACCACTCCCTTACCCTCTCCACCTGTGTCTGGTCTGTCCCAAAGCCTGCCCTCTGTGACTACTAAGTGTTCTTCAAATCTGCACTCTTGTCCGTGGGCACTGCTTCTTTCTTGGTCCAGCCCAGCACTATCTCAAAACAGATGACTGCAACAGCCTCCCCCTGGTCTCTCTGCCTGAGTCTTGACCTCCAGTCCATTCTCCTTTCCTGGGGCTACATCGATATTCTAAAATGCAGACCTGGTCACTGGCATGCCCCAGTTTAAAGCTTTTCTGTGGTTTTCCTTTGCCCTCAGGCTCTCAAGGCCCATCTGAGTCTCTGCCTCGCTCTCCAGTCTGATCTCTGGTCTCTCACCCCTACCCTCGCACTCTCTTCTTCAGCCTTTCTGTTCCACTTTCCTCTTGCATCCCAGCCCGAGGTCTGAGGTCTGGGTAGGCTCCAGGTGGGGTTGTGGGAGTCTGGCTTGTGTGGGGGGCTGGAAGGATACAGGGAGCCTCAGGAAGGAAAATGGGTGAGATTGTAAAGGAGACCCAGGAGATTTGACCTCGGTGACGGTATCACGATGTTCATGCCCTAATAGGTGCCTGGGGCTACTCGTAGGATTCTGGGAGTAAAAGAAATACCATGAGACACAGACTGTTAGGAAATCTAGGGGGCATCCAGTTCTGCTTTTACTTATCATTTCATTGAGCATTTAATATGTGGCAGACACTAGGCGTATTACATATTATCTGATACAATTCTACAAGAACCCCAAGATGTAGAGATTATTGCTCATCCCATTTAGCAGATGTGGAAACTGAGGTCTGCAATGGTTAAGAAACCTGTCTAAACTCAGGCTGCAAATAAAAGCCAAATTGAATTTGAACTCTGACCTGTCTGACTCCAAAGCCAGGGTTCACTGAGTAAGGGAGGTTTTGAGGGGGATGAGACTTGTTTAATTTTAATGCTTTTCTATCTCTATACAGCCTGAAATGGAGCCAATAATCTTTCTCAAATAAGAACTTGCCCCACTAACAGTCTTTTTTCCTGGTTAGACATCACAGCCAAGGGCCATTAACTTCAAAAGGTCTGGGAGAGAGGACCCACTTGGCCCCTGGCTCAGAGGGGGAGATGTGGGTACTGGTGGCTGGGTTGAGATCTGATGGTGGGGTGGGGAGAGAAAGCAGGGCAGGCCCGAGGCCAGGGCAGGAGTGGGAGGGACCCAGAGGCTGGAAGGGAGTAGAAGGGAAGGGTGGGAGATATGGGACTTTGCCTCCTTCTCCATGTCACTCAGGAGAGGCCCCGCTGGCTCCCTGGACCCTGTCCTAACTCCCCTTGGAGCCCCTGAGAGTCTGAGTGTATGGGACCAAAAACACACCTTAGATCATGGAAGCTTAAAATGATAGAATCTTAGAACCACAAAATTGTACAATTCCAGAGGCTTTGTGATCTAATGAAATGTAGCTCTTAGAAACATGGAATTTTCAGATCTTGAACCTTGGAAACCTAGAACCTTGGAGTCTTAGAATTTTGAAATCATAGATTTATAAACTATCTGTGCAGAAAACCTTTGAAAGTCAAAGCTCACCCCTTACCCCCACCACACACGCATGCGTGTGCACACACACACACACACACACACACACACAATTTATTTTGCAGATGGGGCCTAGAGAAGGGAAGAGTCTTCCTCAAGGTCCCGGTGAACTGGTGCCATGAAGAGCTAGAGCTTCTTCCATCAGCCACCTACAAGGACTGGGCTAGTGCCAGGACCGCAGGGACACAGGCAGAGGGAGAGACGTGGTGAGGTGGGGCCTGCGGTTGCAGGAGGCCTCCTGGGGCTGAGGGATGGCCTGCCAGGCCCCCCACACTCTCAGCTGCTGCCAGGTCTGTTGGTGGGGGCGAGGGGCCTCCTGGCCTTGCCACCTTTCTCTCCGTCTTCACGCTCTGAGCAGGCGGCAAGGGGGAGGGGATGCCGATTGGCACAGGGGCCAGGCTACAGGGTTGCCCTAAGAAAGGTGGCACAGGGTTTCTTCAGCAACAGGGCTGAGACCTGAGGCCATGGCAGTGTTGCAATTGCCCCTCCCTGGTGGGGGGAGGGGGCTGAGGAAGAAAGACATTATTCAATCCTTGGAGAGTTGGGCTGGCTCTGACAAGCACCCCAGCTGGGCCAGTGTCCCGCCCTCTCTGCCAGCGGAGGCTGAGAGATAAACACTGCTCATTCGACACGGGCCAGCCAGGGCCTTGCTGGGAATAGGATCTGCTGTCTGATGCCCTCTTCTACTTCGGGGGGCTGGGAAGAGGATAGGGAGGGAAGTAAGCCGTGTGTTCCTCAGTCCCCAGTGGCATCGAAACACGGACTCTGAGAGCTTCGTGACCATGGCCTCACACCTTTGTTCTGGGAGGCCCAAGAGACAGAAGGAGCCAGAGGGAAGCCCATTTCAGTTTCTTACAAAGGCAACTTCCTGAAGGTTGGGGTGGCCCCTGAGCTGCCAGGCTCTGGAGCTGTGTGTTTGGAGGCTGAGCCCCAGCCTACCCCAGCACTGAGAAGGAATTCCAGTTTTGTGGGTGACCCCCCCCAAGTGTACTGCTTTAATACTCAGTGATTCAGGGAGTTCAATGTCTATTCAAGTTGGTAACTTCCATCCAGCAGGGACATTGTTGCCATGATTATCATGATAATAGCATTCAACTGAGTGTCAGGAACTGAGCTAAGTAAGCATTTTACAAGCACGGTCCAATTTAATTTTAAGAACTAGAATATTAATGAGGTCATTAATATAAAGAGAAGATAGTCAATAAATGTTGGTTCCTTTCTCTGTATTTTAATCTCATTTAACTCAACAAGACTCTGTGGACCCTTCACTTGTGCTGGTGCTCCTAGTTCCTCCATAAAAGAGCTCAGATTATTCTTTAGGTAACGTAGAGTTTTCCTATAGGAGTGATAGCCTCCCTTCTGGGTTGTAAAAGTCAGCAGATACCGAAGTGGAGGAGGGTAGCCAGGGATAGGGCAGGAGGCGAGTCGGAGGGGTGGAGCCGGGAGCATTACCTGCTGCCGCTTCCGGGCTGTGAGAGAATGAGAGAATGAGAGGATGAGAGGATGAGAGGTGAGTGCTGGGGGGGAGTAGAAAGAGCCGGGAGACTGCTTGGGGGAGGCGAGAGAGGGGCGGGGGTTTCAAGAAAGAGGATCGCAGGAGAGCTGTCAATCGTCCTGAAACAAATTATTTCAAAGGTTTTTAGAAGTGTTCATCTCCACGTCGACAACTGATATGCAGATGACAAAAAAAATTGATGTGCAGTCAGACACAGCAACCAATTGACTGCAGTGGTACCGATGACTGTTTTTAGGGATATTAAAGTCACTTTCTGACCTTTGACGGGGCAGCACTTGGTTTTCCCAGTTCAAGCACTTTCCATCACAGCTGCCCGTGATCCAGGGACACCGTGTGTGTGGTACTGTGTGGCATGGAAGCAGGAAAGCTGCTGCGGTGAGGGAGAGAGGATGAAGGGGAGCAGCAGAGGAAGGGGCGGGGGGCGGGGGGGTGTTACAGAGATGTGGTGAATAAATAAGCAAAATGAGAGACAGGAAAAGGAAGTAAGTGTGTTATGAGTGCAAAAGGAGCATGTCAGGAAACTTAGGCAGTCATCCCCGCTTGGTGACTGACTTGCTGCGCGACCTGAGAGGTGCGATTTATCCTCTCTGGCCCTCACATTATTCATCTAATCATCATAACTAACGTTTATACCACAATTTAAATCTGTAAAGTACTTGTACTGCTTCATCCCTTAATTGCCCCATGAAAAAAGTGTTAAGGTTCAGAGAGGGGCAGTGACATGCCTAAAGTCACACAGCAAGTGAGCAGTCACGCTGAGATTCGGACTCCTGTGTTCAGGCACCCTGACTGGGAGAGCATGTCCAATGGATTCCCTTTTGCCTGAGCAGCCGGATGACATCCTTCCTAGAACCAGAAAGGAGGAGGGATGAGGCGGGGTCTTAGGGCGGGAGCCTCCTGGGACTGACAGAGCACTGGTTGGTTCGCCAGGCCCAGACATGTTCTGCCTTTTCCACGGGAAGAGATATTCCCCCGGCGAGAGCTGGCACCCCTACTTGGAGCCACAGGGACTGATGTACTGCCTGCGCTGTACTTGTTCTGAGGTATGTTCCTCTGGCCACCTGGCCGCCTGCGCCAGGTATGTCATGACTTCCATGACTGCCTTCTCTGAGAGACGTCCAGAGAAGTCACCCTAGAGGGAGGGAGGAAGCCTGACTGGAAGTCAGGAGCGCTCTGGAATCAGAAACTTGGGGCCATGCCGCTGTACTACTGAGTGCTCAGTGCCTACTACCACTGCTGCGCACCTCTCAGAGGTAAGTCTCACGACAGGTCAGCTCTCATCCCAGCCTTCTTTCCACCTCTGCCGGTGCCAGCCTCCCTGCCACCTGTGTAGCAGAAAACAGCCCTTCTGACCTGGCTGCCCAGTCCTTCCTTTCCTGGTACTGTTTTCCTCCAGCCTTCTTGCCGCGCTGCCTTAGGAGGCATTCCCCAGTTCCGCTGCTCCAAAGGGCTTGCTTCTCAGGGCTCTGACCAAATGCCATCTCCACTAGTAGCCTCACTCAATCCCTCCTCTGCAAGTATTTTCTTCTTCTGGGATGCCACATAAGTGTCTCTGTCCCTTTCTCCCGACCATGGTTGGCCAGGTATAATAGTTCCTGTGTCTGTCAGTGACTGCTCCTCCTTAGTGGAGCCCCTGAGAGCAGGTTATCCTGGGCACTCTCTTATGTATGTCCAGTTCAGTGTCCTGCCGAAGGCTGAACAAACCGAGGCAGAGACCATGTCTTTTTGTTCGCCTCTTCTCCCTGCCACCCCCTCTCCAACCCAGCACCCTCCACAGGGTCTTATACAATTAACAGGGTAGAACAAATGAGACTTCCATGTAGTCTCAGGCCAAGTATGAGGCTGGAAGGGTAGGAAAGTGGGGGATGATTTAGGAGGCTTGAAACATCCTTGGTTTTGCTTCACTGCCTGGGGCCCAGCCTGGTTGACATAACATCCTCATCAGTCTGTCTGAAACTGGTACCAGGGGCAGGGTGTCCCTAGCTCCCAGCTGGGGCCCATACCTTACACCTTCTCTTTTCCTTCAAAAGCCAAGAGGGGAATGCAGAAGGCCAGTAAGAGACTCCCTGGTTACAACCATCCTCAGCTCGGGTGGGGGGAACAGAAAAGAGCGTCTGAAGAGACATTGGGAGGTGGACAGGGTGTGGGCCACCCCCTCTCCTGACTCTGATCACTGGGGTCTCCCTCCTCCTGGGGCCTTTCTCTCTGACACCCCACTACGTCCACCATGTTGGCTCCAGGTGGAACTCTGGCGCCAGCAGGACACAGCCTTCCATGACTGCCTCCCTCTGGTTTTCCATAGCACATCTGAAGCCAGTCAGCTTTTCAAAAAGAACTTTATGAAATACAGCCAAAAAACAGGAAGGAAACCAAAACAGAAAATTCCAGACATATTATGTGGTCCAGTTGACAAAGTCCAAGTTTTGTAATCCCCGGAAGCTAATTCGTTTCTTTCTCCTCAAAGCTGTAGTCAACATCCCCAACATATACCCTGAACCCCTTCACTTCCCTCACCATCGTCACCCCCTAATTCAGCCGCCTTCCCCTCTCCCCTGGATGCTACCCCCTGCAGGCCTCACTGCCCCTTCTCGAAATCCCTCCTTCGCACAGGAGCTAGAAGGATCTTTGCTGAACCTAAAACTGATCGTGTCGTCCCAGAAGCCCCTGAAGCCCTCCAGGAGCTTTTCTGTGCACAGAAAGCAGAATTCGCCCTCCCTGCTGTGGCTCCATGTGGCCTGACCTCTGCCTCGTTCTCCAGCCTCATTTCCTACCTGTGCCAACACTCCCAGCTCATTCCTGCTTGTCCCTCCTCCTGGAATGGGCTTCCCCTGGATCTTCTCTCAAAGTGTCCTTCTCATCTCACAGACCATAACATAACTGTTACCTCCTTATGAGGCTTCCTCTGCCTGCTGTTTCTAAAATAGTCCAACCTTGTGCACTCAATCACATTACCTTGGGTGATTATGATCTTGTTCCTCCGTGTTTATTTTTTATGGTCTGTCTCCCCCTGCAAGGATGTAAGCCCCATGAGAGCAGGAACCTATCAGCCTCACTCACTGCTACGTCACTGGCACTCCACGGGCATGTAGTAAATGCTGAGTGAACGCACGAGTGCCCGACCCCAGTCAGCGCAGCAGCGTGGAAAGCACACGGCCCTGGAGGTGGTGCTTACCTGCTGTGTCATCTTAGGCAACTGAACCTCTTGGAGGCTCTTTTCTCATTTTGAGAGTGTGGATGATGGTATCTACCTCTCGATGCCATCCTTCGTGAGAGGGTGAAGTGAGATAATACATTTCTGTATAACATAAAGACCTACCTAGTAGCCACTCAATACATGGTTGTTAGGACTTTCCTCAGAGGCACCCTTGAGCTGCAGGGCCCTCTCCCCTTTCAACCCCTAGCCTGTCTCCATCTTCCTTTCTGCTGCATGTCGCTGATCATCTCCAGCCCTCGGATCCTTCTAGGCCAGAATCAAGAGATTCTATCTCTTTAGGCCGTGCAGTTCCCTGCACTCCACCCTCCTTTCTCGTCTGAGAGCTCAGTTCACCCTCTGGACACTTATTAAGCACCCATGCATGCCAGGCCTCGAGGAGGCCCCTTTTAGAGCTCAGCTCATGCTATGGACTCAGTGATGCCTCTTAGCCCAGGTTAGTCCTTGGGAAGCAGTGGCTCCAGAGGGACTAGGGCCCCATGCAGGGTTTCCCACGGAGCGGAGGGCGCTGCCTCCGGGAGAAGTGCCGTCAGGGGGCTGAGGTGGGCAAGGATGCTGGAAACAAACTTGCCAACTCCAGAATTTGAACAAAGGTGGCTTCATTCAACTAAGGGAGAGACTATCTATTCCTCCTCTCCTGGCTCTCGTCCATTCATTCGAACTATAGTGGGTACTAGCTTGGAGCCAGGCCCTGTGCTGACGATTCAGGGACGAATAGAAAGAGACTTGGTCCTCGTTCTTGGAAAGTCACGGTGAATAGATGACACAGATGTACAACGGACATTATAACAACAGGGGAGAGTCAGGTGCAGCAGGCCTAGGACTGGAAAAGCCGCCAGAAGGGTTGGTGGCGCCTCTGTCTCCAGCTTCCATCTTTCTCTGTTGTGTTTCTCTGCTCCCTTGTCTCTCATCTGCTGCACTCAAAAAAGCGTACAAACTTCGGGCCCTTCCTTCTCTGGTGCCAACTGCCAGGGCTTTGTGCAGGGTCACGGACCTCCCAGAAATTCAGGGAGTGGACCATGAAGCCCTGAGTCTTCTCCTCGTCAGGTTTCTAGCCTTGTTCCCGTCCCCATCACAGGTCAAAGAACACAGTCCTGGGGTTAAGATAATATAGCTGAGACCAATGCAGAAGTAACCCAAGGCTTTAACATGTGTGTCTCAAACGTACCACGAGAGGGACACAAACCCATGTGCACCGTGCCCTCCTCCGTGGTCAGGGCGGTGCGTGGATGGGCCGGCCCCACGAGTGCATGGGGAAAGGGAAAGACTGGACGCATGGGTTCATTGTTTCTATCCTGTAACAGGCTTAAAATGAGTGCAGTGCCTGCAGCTGGGGTGGGGTTTGGGGAGAGGACAGGTTCGGGGGTGGAGGGGAGGCAGTGGCTCTTTGGAACCAGGACCGACCACGGTGTCCCTTTCAGAGCGCCCATGTGAATTGTTACCGCCTCCACTGCCCACCTGTCCACTGCCCCCAGCCTGTGACGGAGCCGCAGCAGTGCTGTCCCCGGTGTGTGGGTAAGTAGCCTCCTTCATCCCCTTGTGCCCGCTGACCCCTCTCTCACCCCCGATGCAGGCTTCTGGCTGACGGAGGTCCCTGAAATGAAAGGGGCAGTCCCTGGTCACCAGAAGTACTGAGGCACAAAGGTCCTCAGGGGAAGAAACCCAAGGAGGCCCGGATCAGTGGCAACTACTTGTTCTTAAGTAGCTGTGCTTGGCTGGATGGGCTTTGATGGCACTCTCGGGCTCCAGTCTCTCTCTGGCTGGCCGAAGCCAGAGGAAGTGGACCTGCCGGTGGAAGTGGGCGTGAGTGAGCTGGGGCTCAGAGGCCCTGCAGGGAGCCCAGGATTACATCCCTGGATGACCAAAGGAGTTGGAGGAGGTGTACTCGGAGATTCCCCCCAGCGCTGAGGGTCAGGGACTCTGTGTGTCCTGATGCTAGATGTCTATGGCTCCATGATGTTAAGATTCTAAGAGTCTCTAAGACTGGGATTCTAAGGAGGAAAAAGAAAGGAGAAGTAGTGTGCGAATAAACTGGCATAGCCCAGTGGCCAATGAGAGGCAGCCAGTCTGTAGGCCAGCTTAGAAGAGCGGGCTGAGGAGCTGTTCAGAGGAGGGTGTGTCCTTAGAAGCCTCAAGAAGGGGATGAGGGAGGCTCCAGGCTACAGCCTCAGCCTCTAGACTCTGGAACCAGGGCTCTGCTGGTGAGCTGGGGGCCTGTGTGGAGTGGATATAGAGGGACTCATTTTTCAAGAGAGGCTGCAGTAGGATCTGACCATGGCTCTGCTTGGGTCACAGAGATTCCTGGCTCAGGACTCCCGCAGGGGCAGGGGCTCTGAGCTTTGGCCTGCTGGTGAAGGGGCATCGTGCCTCTTCGCTGTCTGAGACTCACTCCAGGGGTCCTGGCCGATCCTCACTGACTGTGCCCAGGCCCCTTTACATGCTTCTCTCTCTCCCCACTTCGCCTGCCTGGCTCTGCACGTTCTTTGTGACTCAGTTCAGACCATCATTCCCTGACCACCCTCCACCCCAGCCCCAATGTCTCAGCTGAGTTAGTGGCTCCTCCTCGATGCTCTAGCCCTTACCATGTGACAGTGTCACTGTTTATGGCATGTCTCTCTACCAATTAGATTGTGAGTTTCTTAGTGGGAGAGGTTGGGTCTTGTCCGGCACTCCATTCCCAATGCCCAGCACTGTGCCTGGTATAAAAGGCATTTAGTAAAGGTGTCTGAGAAGATGAATAGGTTCTCTCAGGGTGGGAGCCTTAGAGGGTTACCCCTCCACCTGGCAGGATGAGGACTGGCTGATCAGCAGGTGATGGGGAGGGTGGCTCTGGTGGCCAGTGAATGACAGGAGCTCACACCAAGCACAAGGACGGTCTAGTCATCTGATTCCACTAGGATCCGAGTCCACAGGGGACTTCGTTCTGTTCACTGCTGTGTCACCAGCACCTTGAGCAGATGCACCATAGATGCTCGCTGAAAGTTGAATGAACTAACGCAGGTCCCCACCGAGTGGGGCTCAGTGAGCTGAGGCTGCAGATCTTGCCTTTGGCGCTAGTCAGGACCAGCTCAGACACTGGGGGCTGAAAGGCCATGGTGAGCAGCCATGGGAGAGAGTGACCAAGTCAGAGGGAGGTGTCAGCAGGACCTCTTCTTGGTTAACTGGAATGGGGACTGTCTGGAAAGAATGAGGCCAGAACTTGATTTAAATGCCAAGATGTGATCAAATGCAAAATCTTCAGAAAAGGTGAATTCTGGCAAAGTTCTTAGATCCACATGAAACCTCATTTTTTTCTTCCCCCTTCCCCTCCCCACCTGCAGAACCACACACCCCCTCTGGGCTCCGTGCCCCCCCAAAGTCCTGCCAGCACAATGGGACCGTGTACCAACATGGAGAGATGTTCAGTGCCCACGAGCTGTTCCCTTCCCGCCTGCCCAACCAGTGTGTCCTCTGCAGCTGCACCGTAAGAGCCTCCTGCCTGCTCTTCAGCCCAGACCAGTGGTCTGAGCGTGAAAAGCAAGGTGGTGGAACTGGGAGGGAGGGAGATTGTTCTCCCTCCTCAAAGCGAAGTGAGAGTGAATGGGCTTAGGGGCAAAGGGATACCAGGGGTTGGCAAGATCCTGCCCTTCTCTGGGCTTCTGTTCCCTCCTGAACTGCCTTGCACAGCACCGGTCACCTTGCACAGCCATTTGCCCATCTGTTTTCTCCCCAGTTGACTTTGCTCCCCTGGAGGGGAGGGAACATGCCCAATTCATTTCTTTATCCTCCACAGTTCCTGGCCCAGGGCCTGGCCTACCAAGGGTGTCTTTAATGATTGTTGAATGAATGAATGAATGATCAGTTCTCAGTCCTGGGCCACAGAGACAAGGCCAGACTGTAGCCAAGTGGAATTTAATCTGAAGTTGCCTAAACCCCTGATGCTGTGGTCAGGGTTGAGCCTCGGGACAGGCAGGGCAGACTCTGCAGTGTTAACAACGTACAGACAGTGAAGCCAAACAAGACCTTCTCTGGAGAGCCTTCACCCTCCTTTGGGGGGACGTTCTAGGTGTGGCCTTGCTATAGGTTCTCAGGGGGTCAGCATTCCAGTCTTACCCTGGACGTAGCTCCTCGTCTGTGCGTTGCTGGGAGGAACTCCTGCCCTTCAGTTTGCCTTACTCCCTGATGGCCAACCTTCTCCGGGCCTCGGTTCCTTTGTGTGCATAGGGAGTCTGAGCAGGTGATCTCCAGTGTCCTCTCTGTTTCAAATTATTATCACATTTAGCTGTGATGCACGGGGAGGAGGTCTAGACTAGGTGGTAGACGCCCGTGTTGGAGCTCTGGCTCTGCTGTGGTTCCCAGGATGAACTTGAATGAGCCACTTCTCTCAGGCTTGCCTCTCTGTCTAGGGCTCTGATCGTTAAAGTGCCCATGCTACCGAGCAAACAACTTACAAATGAGAGTGACTACTTATAAGTCAACTAAGAGAGTGATTACTTTCACAGGGCCTGACTCTCTTGTAGTGGCCTACTCCATTATATCTGCTAGATTCATAGAAATGCCTCATGTTTGTATACAACCTCCCAGTGACCCTAGGAGAGGGATATTGGATAAAGAAATTGAATCTCAGGACAGTTAAGCAACTTCTCTAAGGCCACACAGCTAGTTAAGTGGCAGCACCAGAATTCAGACCCAGGGCCACATAACTCCAAAACCCATGGTCCTTTCCCTGTGTCGTGCTGCTTCCTATGAAGCAGCAAGGGCCTGGGTTAGGGAGGGGCTGTGGGAAGAAACAGAAATGATGGTGGTGGGGGTGAAAGGGTTCTTGTGATTTCTTGTCCCTTCTCCCTGGATGATTGGGTCTCCCCTTCCTTCTTCTCATACCTATTTATATGGGTCTGACTTCACTCCTGGCCTTGTCTGAGGGATCACAATCCTTTTTTTTTTAAGATTGTATTTATTTACTTTTAGAGAGAGGGAGAAAAAGAAGGAGGGAAACACTGATGTATTAGAGAAACAGCAATCTTGCATGCCCTCAACTGGGGACCTGGCCCTCAACCCAAGCATGTACCCTGACTGGGAATTGGACCAACAGTCTTTTGGTTTGCAGGCCGGCACTCAGTCTACTGAGACACACCAGCCAGGGCAGAATCCTTATTTTTGAGGCTCATTGAAAAAGGAATAGGGAAAGCCTTGAAGTAATATCACTTCCTCCCATTTTTAACATGTCTTACATTTTTAAGTGTCTTACATTTTAAAAAGCATTTTCACAACTGTCCCCTCACTTGATCTTCATGACCCAGATGGGTGTGCCCCCATTTTACAGAGGAGGAAACTGAGGCCCAGAGAAGAGAAGTGACTCACCAAAGGTCATCTGAACCCCTGATTCCCAGAAGGCCCTTCCCCTGCAGTGTTGCTGTCCAGGCTGGGTCCTGAAGTTGCAGACCTAGGGTTTTCAGTGAGAGCAAGATGAGCCCAAGGTATCCCCCACCCATGTTTCTCCCTTTATGCTGGGTCCCCCCTCCTAGGCCAGGGGAGAAGGATGTTGATTTTGGTAGGAAAATCCTAAAGACTGGGCTCTAGTCCGTTCTGCCCAGCTGTGTCTCTGACTTCAGGAAGTGTAGACCCCTCCGCAGGCTCTCCCCATCTGTAGGATGGAAGGCGGTGAGAGCCTAGGGAGAGACAGGGTGTGAACTCTTTAGAAGCTGAAGGGTGAATGCTGCATCAGGGCCTGGAGTGGGAGTGAGGAGGGCAGAGAGGACCCCTCTTTGGAACTGGCTGGGCCTCGCCCAAGTCACTCTGCTGCTCCCTCCATTTCCAGGGCAGGGGCCTTTCCCAGCCCCAAGGCTGAGCCTCATCAGAGTTCATCTCCCAGCTCCTGTTTGTTCTGTCTGTCAGGAGGGCCAGATCTACTGCGGCCTCATGACCTGCCCGGAACCAGGCTGCCCTGCACCCCTCCCGCTGCCCAGTTCCTGCTGCCAGGCCTGCAAAAGTGAGTCTGTCCCTAGATCGGGCAGTACCCACCCATCCCACCCCAGAGACCCAGCCATGGATTGTGAGAGCAGGGGGGAGCTCAGGGGACCCAGCATGTAGCAGACCCTTCCTTCCTCAAGGGGTGGGGGGTGGGGGGCGCTTAGCCCAGCCCTCCCAGAAAGCTGAGCCTGCTGCAGAGGCTGATGTGCATTTTTTATTGCAATCTCAGGGAGCGGGAAGGAGGGACAGGGGGAGTAAGGCAGGAAAGGAGGGAGAAACAATGTAAGAATGCCTCTGCTTGGTATCAAGTGTGACCTATTGCTCTAAGTCATCCCCTGCTTCTCAGAAAAGTCTGGGGTTGACAGGAAGAGTAAGAATTTGTCCCCCAGCTGCTAAATTATATTGGTCCAGATTCACCCCATGTTGAAGTCCCTCGTGCTCCCCTCTTATGAATGCATATGTGGGTGCTGGGCTGCCCTGGGAACACGAGGAGGCAGGAGTGGAGTGGGGGAGGGAGACATGGACAGGAGGCCTGTACATGAGGATAGGTGCTGGTGGACTGAGCCTGAGGTAAGACAGCCACAGCCCTGGCGAGGGGGTCGGGGGTGCTGCTGAAGTCCCTGCAATTGGAGGAGGCCGAGAGGATCAGAAGAGGCACAGGAGAAGGATCTGTACAGGCAGGGCCACATCTCCTTCTGCCAGCCTCACAGCAGAGCTGGGCACAGGTCTGGGGTCACCAGGGCTCAGAGCGCATGTGCCAAGCAGATAGAATCTCTGTAGAGGACAGAGACAGGCGAATACATCCGCTGGTGAAGGGCAACTGGCTTAGGCAGAATGAAGTGCACAGATGGTTGGATGTTCCCTGTGGGCTAGAGTGAGAAAACTTCCTGGAGGAGACAGACTTGGGGAGGGGAGTGAACCACAGCAGAATGCGTCCCTGGATGATGGTGCTGAGGAAGGGCACTGGACCAGGAGCCAGATGACTCCAGCGTAGTCCTGATTCTTCCAGGGGGTTCCTGCAGGTTCCTTCCCCTCTCTGGGCCTCAGCTATGCCATGTATGTACTGAGCCCTTGGCCTCAGTGGTTTCTAATGGATAGTCTAATTCCAGTGTGCTTGGTCTTTGAACCAAGAATGCTTGGAGGACGCCAGACTATATGTGATACAGGGGCTTGGAAGAGAGGAGCCCACTCAGGCTTTAGGAAGTCCCAGGGCTCCAAAGGGCCTTGTGGACTGGCGCCCTAGGAGGTGGGAGACAGCAGAGTCCTAGGGTGTCCCAGCTGGAGGGAGCCGTGCAGGTGTGTGATGTGTAGACCAAGGCCTGGTGACTCCTAGTGTGGCTGGACAGAGTGGCTTCCCAGGGAACTGCAACCAAGCAGGCTGCAGGGATGGGATTCTGGGCCGTCCGTGATGGGGACTGAACAAGGGGCCCTGGTTCAACCAAGCAGTTCAGTCCCGATAGTGACCAGGAGGTCAGTGTGTGGAAACTGACGCAGCACCCCAGATGTAGAGACTTTGTCATCCCAAGGGTGAGGAGAGGCTATAATGAGAAGTGGGAATAAGTCCCCACTGGTACAAAGGGATTCACTGGTGCTTGGGGGCTGCAGAGCCCCCTCCCCTTAGCAGAGCCAACTGCTAAGTTGGCCTTGGAGGGGCAGAGCCTGGAGGTGGAGGCCTGAGGGCTCCAGCCAGCAAGGCTGAGGAGGCAGAGGCTGACCCGACTTCCCTTTGCATTTCCAGATGGGTCGAGTGAGAAATCAGCTGAAGAGAACACCACACAGTCACACCGCGGGGTGGTGAGTGCCCAGCTTTACTGCCTGGGTGGGGAGAGGAGGTGAGGCGGGCTGGGGTCCAGGGCCTAAGTCTCCATGACTCTAAAGCAAGCAATAGTAGTTACTGTCCTCACTTCTCAGTTGTCCCCTGGGTCAGCTGCATCAGCCCCACCATGTCCAGCCCCTGGTCCTAGCCTGCCACCATGGCTCCCATCAGGACTGATGGGCCAGGAGGGGCCGAGGAAAAAGCCCCAAACAAACAGGAGCAGGCCCCACACTTGCCGATTTCCCTCCTGGGAAATTCTTTGACACTGTCCCATCCACAGCCTGTGTCTGTCCTTATTCAGGCCACCTCTGAGCAGCAGGATCCCCTGAAGGGCATGGCCTCTGATTTGGGTCGGACTTCCCGACCTAGCTCCAAGGTGCTGGCTCTTTGTCTGGGGACTACCACTCTGTCCCCGACCCCCTCTTGGCCCCTTTCAGTCTTAGTCTAGAGTTAACATAAGCTAAACTGCCCAGCTCTCTCTGGTTGGAGCGGAAAGAGGGGGGAGAATGGACTCACATGCTGACTCAAGTGCCCCCTCCCCCACATCTGTGCTGTCTGTCTGCAATGTGAACAACGGCACCTGCTCTTGCAGCCTGGGTCACCTTGACCCTGGGGGACTGGAGGCTGGGCTCCCCTTCCCCGAGACTCCCCAGGGGCCTGACCGATGAGCTCCCCTTCTCCTCTGCCAACTCATCCCCTTCCCAGCCGGGCCTTCTCGGATGGGGGCCTCCTGTGCTGCAGAACCTGAGCCCGCCGTCCCCTTTCCTTCGCGTCCTCGCCCGGGGAGGCAGTGTGCTAAGTGAAACCTACCCGGGCTTAGTTCTAGGCCCTGAGCAGCTACTTGCTGGGTGATGTGGGCAAGTCACCATTTGGGGGTTGGGCTCTTCGATTCCTTCTTGCCTCTATTCCACCTGACAAGCATTTCCTAGGGGCCTCCTAGGGGTCTGGGCATGTGCCGGCGCCTGAGACCCAGTGTATGCTTTGGGAGCTCTTGTGGGTTCAGTCCAAATATAAAGGACCAACTGAAACTGTACGGGGTAGGAAGGGGCTGTAGAAGAAGGAACGTGAGTGATTTGGGGTCAGTGAGATGGGTTGAAATCCTGCCACTTGCTCCCAGACCACTTGCTCCTCTCCCGTGGCCGAGAGCTGCCAATCCCCACACTATGAGCTTCGGAGCCCCTGCCCCATACACTCCCCTCACCGCACACCTTCTGCTATCGCTGCCAGCCCTCCCAGCAGGTCTGGAGGGGCAGGGGCTCCGGAGCTCAGGAAAGGGGGCCTCTGAATGGGCCTGCTCCTCATCTTCCTGTTCCATGGGATTCTGGTGGGACCTTCAGCGGCCTGTCTCCTTGTCCCCTCACCTGAATCTTCTCGGACAAAGAGGAATTTCCTGACCCTCATCCTCACTACAGTGTCACATTCTATCTCTTAAATGTTAAGTTCTCCAGGTCCCTAATCACTAATGTCACCTAGATAAAGCCTCATACCCTCTGCCCACCCAGCCCCAAGGCACCTGCTCTGACAGGGCTAAGAAGGGCTTGGTGGAGGCTAGATCTCCAAAGGAGTCTCCCTCGAGTTTCCAAGGATCCATTGTCTGAGCATATCTTAGGCCTCATCCAGGTCTTCCTTCGGTCCCTAGTCTGCGCCCCCTCCCCACTGGGAAGTCATGCTGGTGCCTACCCTCAGGCCGCTCAATGCAGCCTGTCTTGCCACTCTTTCCCTGACAGTGGCCCATCGGTGATCTCCATCCTTCCTGTCCTTTGCAGAGGCATTCCCAGGATCCCTGTTCAAGCGACAGTGGGAGAAAGAGGGGCCTGGGCACCCCGGCCCCCACTGGGCTCAGCTCCCCTCTGGGCTTCATTCCTCGCCACTTCCGACCAAAGGGGGCGGGCAGCACTACAGTCAAGATTGTCCTGAAGGAGAAACACAAGAAAGGTGGGGACTGAAACCTCCTTCAACCCCTGAGGTGGGACAGGGGGACCCGGACTTCTCCTACCCCCCAACTCCTGTACCCCGACTCAGTGAGTCTCCAATCTCAATTTGCTGTGAGCTTATAGACTCATAGAACATCAAAACTGAAAGTGCCCTCTAGTCCCCCCACCTTTGACAGGTGAGGACACTGAGGCTCAGAGTACTGACAGAACCAGTCTCGAAACTAGAACCGTGGGTCAGCACAACCACGAGCATCTGCCACAAATTTGCTGGGAACTGAGGAGCACAGACCAGAGTGGCGGAAAGTGGTCCCTGTCCTTGAGGGGCTCCAGACATGTAAATAATCGCCACTCCCAAAGGAAGTGCTGGCAGAGAGTTTTTGAAAAAGGAAGGAGCAAGCAGAGCTGGGCTGCCCGAGGACAGTCCAGGTGGAGCGGGGAGGGAAGCCACGCGGGCAGCCACGGCGGCAGTGGAAGGGCGCCCTGACTGGCGGTGGAGGGGAGGTGGCTACAGAGGCATCTGTCCCAGCCTTTTTTGTACAGATGGGACACTGAGACTGAGAAATGGGAAGGGATCAGCCAGAGCTTGCACAGCCAGGTAGTGACAGGTCTCCCACTGTGAGGCCATCCCCCTCCTTGCTCCACCAGAGGGGCCGGTGAGGGCGGGAGAAGGATTCTCTGTCTTCAGCGAGTCCTTACTGGGCACACCTCAGTGCTGAGTGCTGAGATGGCGGGATGTCAGGGACATGGGACCGGTTTTGTACCCTGGCCTCCACTTCACTGGCAGTGTGGCTGGGCCAGACTGGTGGAGCAGGGAGTCCCCAAGGCCCCACCCCGACCTACTACTGGACTCTGGCCAGGGTCCGAGGCACTGACCCTGCTCCCTTTCTGCCCTCTTTGGCTCAGCCTGTGTGCATGGTGGGAAGACATACTCACATGGGGAAGTGTGGCACCCAGCCTTTCGCTCCTTTGGACCCCTGCCCTGCATCCTGTGCACCTGTCAGGATGGCCACCAGGACTGCCAGCGGGTGACCTGCCCCACTGAGTACCCCTGCCATCACCCCGAGAAAGTGGCTGGAAAGTGCTGCAAGGTTTGCCCAGGTACGAAGAGATGCTGGGGGCAGGGGGGCACTAGCCGGAGGGAGCGTGGGGATTCTCTCCCCAGGGCTCAGCCACTTGGGACGTCTCTGACAGGGATGGAAAGCGGACTCACAGCCACAGAATGCAGTGGTTTTAGATGCACAATGTTAGAAGCAGCCGTGGAAAATGCCAGGCTTGTAATATATTACTGTGGAACCATCTTATGTTACAGAGACAGATTCGGAGGCCCTCAGACATATATACATAGACTCAAATAGTGTTCTGGGTTCTCTGAAGTCTTAGGATATCAGGACTTTTTAAAGAGGAATAGCCAATGTTTCCTAAGCATTTACCAGGTAGGCATTTTGCAGGCATGAGTTCACGTAATCCTCACCACGACAGACAAGGCAGGTATCTGTCTCCATTCCAAAGAACAAGAAGATAAATACCTTGTTCTAGGTCACACAGCTCACTGTGAGTGACAGAACTGGGATTTGAACCCTCGTCTGTCTGACTGCAAAGACCATACATACCCTTGACCTCTGTTGTTTTCCTTCAACCCTCATCTGCATATGGGAAAACTGAGACCCCGAGAAGAGAAGAGACTTCCTAAGTCATACAGCAAAGTAGTAGTGAAGCTGGACCCAGAACTCAGGCTTCTAGACTTGCTGGCTGAGTGCTTTCGACAATGTCATGTGACCCTAGGATTAGTGAGTGCGAAGGGGACATCCGGGCATCTCGTTGAGAAGCGTAGCTCGTGTGAGGGGCAGGCTGTGCCCTGCAGCAGGTGGGGTTGAAGGCGCAGGGTGAGGTTGTGCCCTGACCGCATCTTGTTCCAGGGCTGGGTTGGAAAAGCTGAAAGGAGAGGAGTGGGGAAGAAAAGGAGGAGGGAAGGATGCACTGAGAATGTACTAGTGCCAGGTGGTGTCACATATGTCATTTAATTCTCACAACTCACTGATTTAACAAACGACATAACCGAGTGGCTGCAATCACCCTAGGTCTCCACCGACCCGGCATTGAATGTCAGGAAACTGGAGTGTGCACTCACTTGCGCACCGACCGACTCGTCTAACTCACTGTTGTGAGCTTGGGCGAGTCACTTTACCTTTCTGAGCTTCAGATGCAGAGTCAGTGAAAATGCTTCATGAATTGTACATCAGTATCCAAACAAGAAATAATTATTATTTGTCAGAGTAATATGCTATTGGGACAGGGTCAGGGAGGGAGCATGACAGGATTGTGCCTGGACCCCAGGGGCAAGGGGACAGGGCTCAACTCGAATTCGCTGTGAGCCTGGCTGAGGCTCACCCTTGGGCTGCTTCACAAACACACCTGGTCTTGGGCCCTGCCACCAGCACCCAGTCCATTTCCTCTGAAAATATCGAGACTGCGGCAGCTCTTGGCTGGACATCTCTAAGGCTTCATAACTAGTAAGAGTCTAGAAGGCGTATGTAGGGACTTAGCCCTTCGGTCCCTGAAAAACAGTCAGGGAATGTTGGTACATGGGAAGCTCTGGAGAATGGTCTTGGAATTCCGGCATGCCAGAGCTTTAAGACTATCCACTTTGGCACCAAACAATATCTGCACCACTCCCCACACCTCCACCCTCACCCCCACCGCCCCACCACCACTACAGTGGCCACATCATGATCACCCCTACCACCTCTTCTACCACCACAGCCACCGTCAGCATCACTGCCATCACCCCCTCCAGCCCTCGCAAACCTTCAAGGCGTGCATGTCCTTTGAGAGCCTGTGCTTGCTGTGAGTGACTCAAAAGACTTGGAGGACATGGTTCCTGCTCTTCACTGGGCAGGTCTCTTTTAAAGAGAAAACACGCCCAAGTGAAGCAATGCAAGGCAGTGTGCGGTCAAGGGCCTGTGGGCTGCCTGGAGGAGGCAGAAGATGAGCTGGGTCCTGAAGGGTGGGAACTTTTCTGATGTGCTAATCAATGGGGGTGAACGGGGGAGATGCTCCCTCTCTCTTCCCAGAGACCTCCTTCTCTTCCCAGGGCACCAGATGTTTCCCAAGGACCGTAGAGACCCTGAGGGGGATGTCAGACCAGTGGCCCCTCTTTCTGAGCCTACAGGGGTGGGGAGACAGAGCATTCACAAGCTCCTTGTCTCTCCCAGAGGACAAGGCAGACCCTGGCCACAGTGCGACCAGTGCTACCCGGTGTCCGAAGGCGCCGGGCCGGGTCCTCGTGCACACGTCAGTGTCCCCACATCCAGACAACCTGCGTCGCTTTGCCCTTGAGCGTGAGGCCTCTGAGCAGGTGGACATCTACCTCTGGAAGCTGGTAAAAGGTGAGCATCAGCATACTCCCAGCTAGGTGTACCTCTGACCTGTCCCCCTTCCTGAGCTCCAGGCCCTTCAGGGTCCTTACGGCCACGTTTTGTTGATCAAGTGCCTTTGGCCCAGGAAGACCTGTCCCTGGCCACCCTTCCAGAGAGTCCCTGATTCCGAGATAGAGAAGATGCTGATTCTGTCTGATTCTCTGACAGTTTTGATAAACTCACCTACTCTGAGATGCCGGGGCCTCCAAGTGCTCCCTCTCCTGGGGGGAAGGGGTAGTTGCACCTTGCAAGGAGTCAGGACAGACTCCTGCCTACCCTGATGAGAGAGATGTCCCTTGGTAGAATTCCAGCTTTTTGAGAGGGGAGGTCTATTCAGGTGGGAGGGCCCTCGCAGCATCCTCAAAGCAGGAGGGCCTCGAGGCTAGTTTCATTTAGCCTCTTCAATACTGTAGATTCTCTCTCTCCAAGGTAAGTTAAAATCAGAATATATTTCTCGTCCTGTGAGAAACTTACCCTATTCAACAGGCTACTTGTGTCGCCACATGAAGGTCAAGAGCAGCTTTCATTGATGGGGAAATTGCTGAGAGTTCCGTTTTCCGGCTCTCTTGAGAAACATAAATCCCCTCAGTGCAGTAAAACCAACTAAACCTTTACCTGTAAATTAGTTCTGCGGTCACTTTTCTCACTGACGGGTTTGGCTGGGGGTGGGGGTGGTGAAAGAGGGGACAATAAGAAGGAGTCAATAAAGGGATAATAAGAATAATGACAATGACAAAAACCAATGTGTGAAACACTTTAGAATTTACAAAGTGCTTTCACTTTCATTATCGCGTTTGATACTCAGCGATCCTGAGAGTTAGGTATTATTATCCCCATTTTACAGATGAGGAAACTGAGGCTCAGAGAGGTGAAGTACCTGGCTCAAGGCCACACAGCCAGTAAGTGGAGAAACTAGAGCCCATGTCTTGTGACGTCAGATGCGGCTCTTTCCCTGCTCCACTCTGCCCGCTGACGTAGGAGGAATGGACGAAGAAGGCGGAGCTGTCCAGCCTGGAGAAGAGAAGACCCAGGGGGACAGGACCACTGGCTTCCTGGCTCCGAAGGACTGCCCCAGGCAGAGGGAGCAGCTGTGCTCTGACCACAGGGGTCAAAAAGCAGGGCTTCAGACTCAGACCTGGATTTAAATCCTGGCCCTGCCATTTCTTAGCTGTGTGGCCTTGGGCAATCACTCGACCTCTCTGGGCCTCGGTTTTCTCTTGTGTTAATTGGGGAGGAGGGCATTTGGAGGACTAAATGAAATAGCAGAAGTACAGGCCCTGACGTATAGGGGGTGTTAACAATGTCACTATCCTTCTCATCCCACCTCATTAACTCTGGTTAGAAATACAGTGAAGCCGGTTTCAGCCAATGAGAGGAAGCACTTTCTCATCCTTACAGCTTTTCTGTGATGAAGGGAGGGAGCAAGCTCCATTCACGGGAGTGTGCAGACAAGGGCTGGGTGGGGGTTCTTCCAGAAGCTGGGGAGTAACCCTTATAATCCTTTTGTTCTTGAGATTCCATCAGTCCCTGGGCAGGTGCTGGCTGCAGGTTCACTCTGGGACTCTCCCCCCAACTCCTACCACGTACTGGGACCAGAGAGAACAGTCCTTCAGGGACCTGGCTGCAGCAAGGACTCACCTCATGGAAGATGAGCCTGGGGCTGGACAGGGTTTAGAAAGGCACGAGGGGACACTGCAGGCAGGGTGCAGCAACAGCCGCACACTCTGGTTCTAGGCCCACGCTTATATGCCCTGTGCTCTGTGATCGGCGTGTAGTAGGCACAGGGTATGGTGTGCTTCATTTAATCCACGTAAGGAAACGGGGGGAATGTATCAATGCCCCATTTTGCAGATAAGAAAACTGAGTCTGAGAGGTAAAATGACTTGCTCAAATTCACACAGTTGAAACAATAAAGACTCAAGTCTAGTTCTGACTCTCCCTAGTGCTGCCACCACAGAGGTGAACTCACTCTTTCAGGGAGCTGCCTGAGGAAGGTCGAGGTGTGCCCGGAATGGTGCAGGGGCGAGTCTCATTACCACCAGGCCCAGCAGAAGAGAAACGAAGTGGGGTGGTGTGGGGGCTTTTCCCCTTCACAGTGCCAGGCCCTGCCATTCTGTCCCTCCCCATCTCCTAACCCCCGGGGTGGCCTCACTGCCCTTCCAGTTCCCATTGCCTCCCCATCCCTAACCAAAGGAATCAAACACTTTCAGGGTGAGATTGTCGGTAGGAAACCTGCACAGTTCTCTCACACAGAGGAGTGGAAACTGCAGGTCTCAGGGGCTGGGAGAGGGAGGGGAGAATTGGTCTGGAGACAAAGCAAGCAGGTGGCTGTTGCAACCTGGGCTAAGTGAGGCCACAGCACACCAGGGGTGGGGGGTGCAGAGCCCCAGACTCCAGAAGCTGAACAGTTGGCTGAGGGCTGAGAGCCTTTTAGATTCTGGCGTTCCAGAGTAAAAAGGACCTTAGGGGTCTCAATTCTGACCCCTACCTGGGAAGGAAGTCCCCCTGTGGTCTCCTTGATGTCTCTAGTGCCCATATGCCCACCTGCCTGCAGACAGGGGATTGACTTCCAGCACCGAGGATGGCTCTGCACTGAGCTGAGTGAGCCTGTCCTATTTCCTGGGACTCACCTACCAGGTGCCACCTCTGCCCTGAGAGTCCATAGAGTCCCGCTACCCTCAGACCTGGCATGCCCTTCACAGAGCAAGAGGTACAACCGTGACCCTCAGACCAGCTCTTGATTCCAGGCCTGAGAGCTGGTCCTCTGAATCCTGCTTCACAGGCCACAGTGTGGGACCCACCTGCACCCCTGTTACCTCCTCTCCAGTGTGTGTTTTGGGGTGTGTGCAGGTGCAGACCTGGGGCAGAAGGACCTAGCCCCATCTCATGCTTGTGATACACCCTGGGCCTTTCGAGTGAATCTCTCCCACATCCTGGTCCTTGGCACCTAGGCTGGGGATCCCAAGGACATTTCTGGCCACCTGGACCTTAATCTCAGAGTCTGTGCTGTCCACAGCCCTTGGTGGGCTCCCACTCAGATTCCCATAAGCAAGGCCAGTTCTTGGTTTCCTTGAGGGCGGTGCTGGCCTAGCGGAGGCCTTGATGTCACATCTGTTCTTTCTGGCCACAGACCCTGGTGGTAACAGCTGGTGCGACCTCACAGCCCATGTGTGCAAGGCCAACACTATGTGTGGTGCCAGTGGCCCGCTCCCCATGGAATGCAAACATCAGGAGATCCAGAATAATACCTCATCCCCTCCAGAGCCCGGCCTAGACTGGGTACACTTGTATTTGCTTAGCCAGCCAGCCAGCCAGCCAGGGATTCATTCATTCATTCATTTGTTCATTCATTCATTCTACATGCCTAATGTGGACCAGGCTCAGGGGACCCAGAGAGGAAAGCCCTCCAGGAGTTCCCAGTCTGGTAGGGGAGATGAGAATAGACATAATGATAGCACATCAGAAATAGATGCAATCACCAGCAGAGGCCAAGAGCTGTGGGTAATTATAATTTCTTCTTTGGGATCTGGGGAGAAAGGAAGTTATAACTACCAGATGGAGTGGGGGGCAAAGGAAGACTTTGGGTGAAGGCTTCCTTTCACCCAAAGGATGAGTAAGAGTTCACCTGGTGGCAGTAGGAGAAGGAGTTCCAGAGTTGGGGCGGCGTGTGGAAAGGCCCCTCCAGGGTCGTCAAGTGGTTGGTTAGGGCTGGAGCACAGGCAAGGCCACTCGGGGCCGGTGAACTGTGCCGGAAGGGGGCTACAACTCTGATGCTTATTAGTGTTTTCATGTCCAAATAAGCCCAGCTTCTGATTTTTATCGTACATTCTATGCTCAGAAAAAAGCTTGACTAGTTCATGCCTGGCAGCTTCCTTCCCTCCCTCCCTCCCTCCTCCCTTTCTGCCTCCCTCGACCCTCCAGTCTACACCGTGGAGAGGTGAGTGGTGGGAGCCCAGGACAGTGATGGCGACAGGAGCAGGGCCAGCAGAGGTGACTGGAGGTCTGGGTGGGGGAATGACAGGGAAATGAGTATTTTCCAGTGACAGCAGGTGGAATCACAGGTTAAAAGGGGATTGAAAAAGTGGTCAGAGTACAGTGACTCAGGCAAGATGTGGTGAGGCCCGAATGGGGAGAGTGGCAGTGGGGACCGGAGAACAGATTCCAAAAATTTAGGAAACTTAGTCCATGGGAGTTGGTGTCTGAACAGAATAGGGGAGGGGAGGGAGGTGACAGGATCCCTTCCAAATCTAAGTCACCCCATTTCCCTGATCTGTGGCCCTGCCTATTCTGCTCATACCCTGTCTCTGCCCTCAGGGATCTTCCACTTGATTCAGATCAAGAAAGTCAGGAAGCAAGACTTCCAGAAGGAGGCACAGAACTTCCGGCTGCTCACCGGCACCCACGAAGGTGGGACTTGGGGCTGAGACGGGGCCTGGGAAGAGGGCCTGGTGAGAGGCCAGGGCCTCTCGGGGAGTTTCAAGCTGCTGGTGGTGGTTGGGGGGGGTGGGGGCCGTGAGCCGCAGACAACAGTTCCCGGCACAGGAATCCAGTGGGCGGCTGCGCCAGAGATTTCTCAACTCCGGTGCATAACAGCCGGAGGATAAAGCAGAGCCTGCTGGATTTCGTCTTGGGATGGGGGACACAGGGCTGCAGGGAGGAAGGTCTGAGCACCAAACCGTGCTGCCTCTGCCCTCTCTACTGGAACATTTCCCCTCAGAACTCTCTTAACGACTTCCTTCTAATGCCCTTAATTTGCTCTATGCCACACTGAGGAAGATTGGACCCAGGTGGGGCTTCAGGCGGGGGAGAAGTCATGGACGGGAGTGTCCCCAACAGGTGTCAGGAAGCCAGCCCAGCCCCCAGTTGTCTCCCCAGTTGTCGGTTGGTTGAAGGCGGGGTCAGGTGCCAGATCTGATCCAGACATGAGGGTGTGATGGGGACACCCGCCACCCTCCCCTCTGGGCTCCAAACCCAGGGCTGCGCTGTCCTCCTTGCCCTGTGTATCCTACACCAGCCACTCTGCCTCTGCTGTGCAAACACACACACACACACACACACACACCCCACACATGCCAGCACACACACCTACACCCGAAACTCTTGTGCTTTCTTTCATGCAGGTCACTGGAACGTCTTCTTAGCCCAGACCCCGGAGCTGAAGGTCATGGCCAGTCCAGACAAAGGGACCAAGACCTTATAACAAAGACCTAAACCGTTGCAGATATGAGCTTTATCATTTTTGTTGTTATATATTAATAAATAAGTTGCATTACCCCTGCGTCCTGCCTGCTGAGTTCATATCCAGTCTCCTCACGTTCTCACAGTGACTGCGAGGCAGGCCTGGTTATCCCCGTCTTATAGGGCTGGACCCTGAGACGCAGAAGGGGCAGAGACTGGCCACTGCCCTCAAGGGGAGCTGTTATGGGAGCAAGGGCTAGTTCCCCCCAGCCTTCCCACCCAGGCCCTAGTCTGCCTAGTCTGCCGCAGCGGCCTCCGCCCTGTTGATACCGCTTCTGTCCACAGCCCCAAGGCAGAGCACCTCCTGCTTTTAGGGGCAGCCCGCTCCCGAGCGAGCGAGCCTACGAAGGGGGCCTGACTCCAGTTAGCCAGCGGAGTGGCTGAATGGAGCCTCAGAGCACTTTCCCAGCAGATATTCCAGGGATTCCTACAATTGTCAGCCACACTTCACAATGAGGAAGCTGAGTTTAGGGAAGAGCAGTCCTCTGTCTGAATTCACTGGGCGGAGTTAGCGGCGGGCACGGTTAGCGGCGCACTGAGAGGCGGATGCCGGGTCTCCTGCTCTAGGCGAGGACTCCCCCCCATTGTACCATGACCCGTGTTCTCAGCCCAAATATTCTCATCTCGGAAGATTCCTAAGACTTGGCAGTCAGATTGCAAGCCCTGGCACCATGGTCTGAGGAGAAGGCCTAACAGTTCAGTTACAATTAAAGACAGCATCCGCCACGTATCCGTATCCTGCCCACGTGTACAGTTCCTTGCGATTTCAAAGCTGTTTTGATGCCCATGATCCCACTTACGGTGAACAGTGTAAGGATTACACCATTTTATTTTACTTTAAGATATTAATTAATTAATGTTTATATTCCACCTCCCCTCCTTTGGCAATCATCACTTTGTTCTCCATATCTATGGGTCTGTTTTATTACTTTCTTTTTTTACATTCCACATGTAAGTGGAATCATATGGTATTTCTCTTTCTCTGTCTGACTTAGTTCACTTAGCATAACACCCTCTAGGTCCATCCATGCTGTCACAAATGGCAACCTTTCTCTCTTCCTTTCTCTTCCTTCCTTCCTTCCTTCTTTCTTCCTTTCCTCTCTTTCCTTCCTTCCTGACTGCCTGCCTGCCTTCCTTCCTTCCTTCCTCTTTATTTCCTTTCTCTTTCTTTCTCTCTCTTTCTTTCTTTCTGCTGAATAATATCCATATATGTACCACATCTTCTTTATTCATTTATCTGTTGATGGACACTTAGGTTGCTTCCATATCTTGGCTATTACTAGTAAAACTGCAATGAACATAGGGGTGTATATATCTTTTCAAATTAGCATTTTTGTTTTCTTTGGATAAATACCCAGAAGTGAAATTGTTGGATCGTATTGCAGCTCTGTTTTTAATTTTTTGAGGGATATCCATACTGTTTGCCATAGTGGCTGCACTAATTTACAGTCCCACCAATAGTGTATGAGAGTTCCTTTTTCTCCACATCCTTGCCAACACTTACTTGGTTTATTGATGATGGCCATTCTGACAGGTGTGAAATGATATCTCATTGTGGTTTGAATTTTCATTTCTCTGATGATTAGTGATTGTGAGCATCTTTTCATATATCTGTTGGCCATCTTTGTATGCCCTCTTTGGGGAAATGTCTGTCTAGGTCCTCCACCCATTTTTAAATTGAATTGTTTGAGGGTTATTTGGTGTTCAGTTGTGTGAGTTTCTTATATATTTTGGACATTACCCCTTATCAGATGTATTATTTGCAAATATCTTCTCCTATTCAGTAGGTTGTCTTTTCATTTTGTTGATGGTTTCCTTTGATGTGCAGAAACATTCTAGTTTTGCCCTGGCTGGTGTGGCTCAGTGGAATGAGCACCAGCTTGCAAACCAAAAGTTCTCGGGGTTCATTCCCAGTCAGGGCACGTGCCTGGGTTTCGAGCCAGGTTGGGCCCCCAGTAGGGGGAGTGCAGAGGCAACATTGATGTTTCCCTCTCTTTCTCCTTCCCTTCCCCCTCTCTAAAAATAAATAGATAAATAAATATTTTTTAAAAAGAAATAAGTTCGATGTAGTCCCATTTGTTTATTTTTTCTGCTTCTCTTGCCCAAGAAGACATATCCAAGAACATATTGCTAAGAGCAATCTCAAAGAGTTTACTGCCCTGGCCAGTGTGGCTCAGTTGGTTGGAGCACCATCCCATACACCAAAATGTTGCAGGTTTGGTCTCAGGTCAGGGCACATACCTAGGTTGTGGGTTTGATCCCTGGTTTGGGTGTGTATGCTAGGCAACCAATTGATGCTTCTCTCTCATAAAAACATATTTTTTTAAGAAAAAGAGTTTACTGCCTATGTTTTCTTGTGGGAGTCTTGTGGTTTCAGGTCTTACATTCAAGTCTTTAATTCACTTTGAGTTTATTTTTGTATTTGGTGTAAGAAATTGGTCCAATTTAAAATTTTTACTTGACTCTGTCCAATTATCCCAACATCATTTATTTAGGGGACTGCCTTTATTATATATCCTTGCTTCCTTTGTCATAAATTAATTGACCATATAAGCAAGGATTGATTTCTGGGTTCTCTATTCTATTCCATTTATGTATATATCTGTTTTTTATGTGAGTGCCATACTGTTTTGATTACTGTGGCTTTGTAGTATAGTTTGATATCAGTGAACATGATACCTCCCAGTTTGTTCTTTCTCAAGGTTTCTTTGGCTATTCAGGGTCTTTCGTGGCTTTATATAAATTTTAAGATTAGGTGTTCTAATTCTGACAAGAATGCTGTTGGTATTTTCATAAGGATTGCACTGAACCTGTATATTGCTTTAGTAAGGACATTTTAACAATATTAATCCTTCCAACCCATGAGCATGGTATATCCTTCCATTTCTATGTATTCTCTTTAATATCGTTTCCAGTATCTTTTGTCTCTCACCTTTTTAGTTAACTTTGTTCCTAGGTACTTTATGCTTTTTGATGCAATTGTAAATGGCATTTTTTCTCAATTTCTCCTGCTGTTGATTTGTTACTGGTGTATAGAAACACAACAGTATTGCTACTCCAGCTTTCTTTTTATTTCTGTTTACATGCACTATGTTTTCCAGTTCCTTCTCTTCAGTCTGTGTGTGTCAGCATTTAATCCTTTTACATATAAAGTGATTATTGATAACTATGTCATTGTTGCCATTTTATTAATTGTTGGATTTTTTTGTTGTTCTCTGTTTCTTCTTTTCTTGATCTCTTGTGGTTTTCTGTATTTTGTTTTGTTTTTAGTGTTTTGTTTGGGTTCCTTCCTCTTTTTTCTTTGTATATCTTTTTAGGTTTTTTGTTGATGGTTACCATGAGGTTTATGCATATTATTCTATATCTACAGCTGTCTATTTTAAGCTGATAGTCATTTAAGTTCGAGTATATTCTACAAGGACTACGTTTTTCCTCCCTCTGCCACACTTTATGGTTCTGTTGTCATCTTTTAGATCTTTTTATGTCGTGCATCTCCTAACTGCTCATTGTAGTTTGAGCTGATTTCGATACTTTTTTCTTTTGATTTTCACAGTAGTTTTTAAATGTCTGATTCACTGTATTTATTGAATATTTGGCTTTACCTGTGAGACTTTTACCTTTTCTCTACTTTCTTATTTCTAGGTATGGCTTTCCTTTTCTGTTTAAAGGAGACCTTTTAACATTTCTTGTAAAGCTGGTTTAATGGTGATTTACTCCTTTAGTTTTTTCTTGTCTAGAACACTTTTTATCTCTCCCTCAATTATGAATAATAACCTTGCTGGGTAAATTATTCTAGGTTGTAGGTTTCTTTCTTTCAGCATTTTCAAAATGTCCTGCCACTCCCTCTGGCCAGTAGAGTTGCTGAGAAATCAGCTGAAAGCGTTATGGTGTTTCCTTGGTATATAATTTGACGTTTTCCTCTTGCTTCCTTCAAGATTGTCTCATATTTAATTTTTTTTAAATTTTATTTATTTATTTTTAGAGAGGGAAGGGAGGGAGGGAGAGAGAGAGAGAGAGAGACAGACAGACAGACAGACATCAATGTGCGGTTGCTGGGGGTCATGGCCTGCAACCCAGGCATGTACCCTGACTGGGAATCGAACCTGCGACACTTTGTCATATTTAATTTTTGCTATTTTAATTAGTCTTGTTGTGGTTCTCTTTGGACTCATCTTCTTTGGAACTATCTCTGCTTCCTGGAGCTAGATACCTGTTTCATTTCCCAGGTTAGGAAAGTTTTCAGCTATTAAAGTGTCTGTTTCTTTCTCTCTTTTCCTTTTAGAATCCCTATAATGTGAATGTCTGACCTCATCATGTTATCTCAGAGGTCCCTTACTCTGTCATTGTTTTTTAAAATTCTATTTTCTTTTTGCAGTTATGATTGGTTGGTTTCCACTAGTTTGTTTTCCAAGTCACTGATCCATTCTTCTGTGTTAGCTGATCTGTTGGTTGCTACTAATGTTTTTTTAATATATTTTATTGATTATGCTATTACAGTTGTCCCAATTTCCCTTCACTCCCCTCCACCCTGCATACCCTCTCCCACCCACATTCCCCCCCTTTACTTCATGTCCCTGTGTCATACGTATAAGTTCTTTAGCTTTTACATTTCCCATACTACTCTTACCCTCCCCCTGTCTATTTTCTACTACCATCTATGCTACTCATTCTCTGTACCTTTTCCCCTTCTCTCCTCCTCCCACTCCCCTGTTGATAACCCTCCATGTGATCTTCATTTCTGTGATTCTGTTCCTGTTCTAGTTGTTTGCTTAGTTTATTTTTGTTTTTGTTTTAGGTGTGGTGGTTAATTATTGTGAGTTTGCTGTCATTTTACTGTATATGTTTTTATCTTCTTTTTCCTAGATAAATCCCTTTAACACGTCATATAATAAGGGCTTGGTGATGATGAACTCCTTTAACTTGACCTTATCTGAGAAGCACTTTATCTGCCCTTCCATTCTAAATGAAAGCTTTGCTGGATAAAGCAATCTTGGATGCAGATCCTTGCCTTTCATGACTTGGAATACTTTTTTCCAGCTCGTTTTTGCCTGTAAGTTCTCTTATGAGAAATTAACTGACAGTCTTATGGGCACGCCTTTGTAGGTAACTCTCTCATTTTGCTTACTGCTTTTAAGATTCTCTCCTTATCTTTAATCTTGGGTAATGTAATGATGATGTGTCTTGGTGTTTTCCTCCTTGGGTCCAACTTCTTTGGCACTCTCTGAGCTTTCTGGACTTCCTGGAAGTCTATTTCCTTTGCCAGATTGGGGAAGTTCTTCTTTATTATTTGTTCAAATAAGTTTTCCACTTGTTGCTGTTCCTCTTCTCCTTCTGGTATCCCTATAATTCGGATGTTGGAACATTTCAAGATGTCCTGGGGGTTCCTAAGCCTCTCCTCATTTTTTGAATTCTTATTTCTCCATTGTTTTCTGATTGGTTGTTTCTTTCTTCCTTCTGGTCCACTCCATTGATTTGAGACCCAGTTTTTTTTTTCCCATCACTATTGGTTCCCTGTATATTTTCCTTTATTTCACTTAGCATAGCCTTCATTTTTTCATTTAATTTGTGACCAGATTCAATCAATTCTGTGAGAGTCCTGATTACCAATGTTTTGAACTGTGCATCTGATAGGTTGGCTATCTCTTCGTGGCTTAGTTGTATTTTTTCTGGAGCTTTGATCTGTTCTTTCATTTGGGCCATTTTTTTTTTTTTTTTTTTTTTGTCTTGGCGTGCCTGTTACGTAGTGAGGGGCAGAGCCTTAGGTGTTCACCTGGGTGGGGCAACCCAGTCTCCTTGTTGCGACGCTGTATGTGGGGAAGGGTCCAAGAGGGAACAATGGTACTTGCTCTGCTCTCTGCTGGATTTCAGTCCCTTCCACCGCTTCCCATAAGCAAATTGGGCCCTTATGGTGCTGACTCCCATGTGGGTGGGTTTGTGTACATTCTAGGACCCTGTGGGTCTCTCCAATGAACTCTCCTGTGAAGCTGGGAGTCTCTCCCGGCACCTCAACCCCCACAGGTGTTTTCAATCAGTCTTTTGAGTCTATATTTCCCCAAACTGGGACCCTGGGACCCTGGGTTGCATGGTCTGTCTCACTCCCCAGTTTTGCCTGGTTTATCTGCACACAAATGTGGGACTGGATGCACCGTGCCCCTCTACAATCTGCCACCTTGCTAGGGCCACCAGCTGCCACCTTGCTCACCCAGTTCCACCAGCTGTTCTGCCACGAACCCTTTCTGTCCCTGCTGCCCCACTCCGCCCCTCCTACATGTCTGGATGAATGTGTCTACTTTAACTCCTTGGTTGTCGGACTTTCATACAGTTCAATTTTCTGTCAGTACTGTTTTGTTTTTTTTAATTATTGTTGTCCTTATGTTCGTTGTGCAAGGTGGCATAGTGTGTCTACATATGCCTCCTTCTTGGCCAGAAGTCACTACTAATGTGTTTTTCATTTTAGTTATTGTATTCTTCACTTCTGCATGGTTCTTTTTTTTAATTTTATTTTAATAGTTGTTCAGGTACAGTTTTCTGTCCTTTATTCCCATCCCAGCCCACCCACCCATTCCTCCCCACATCCCTCCCATTTCCACCCCCCCTAGTTTTTGCCCATGTGCCCTTTATATTTGTTCCTGTAAACCCTTCCTGTGTGGTTCTTTATTATACTTTCCACCTTTTTGTGGAGTTCTCCTTAAGTTCCTTTATTCCACTTTCAAGTTTGGTGAGCATCCTTATGACTGTTTCTTTGAAATTCTTATCAAGCAAATTACTTATCTCCATTTCTTTAGGGGTTTTTTCCCCCGGGGACATTTTGAGAAATATTATTGTCTTCTCATTTTGTTTGACTTTCTGTGTTTTTTAATATGAATTACACACAATAGCTATCTCTCTCGGCTTTGAAAAAGTGGTCTGAAGTAGAAGCAGCCTCTGCGTAGGCTTGTGTGTGCCAGTGGTTTTGGCAGGCTGGTAGGAGCAAAGCGGGTGCCTAAAGGCATTCAGGGCAGTGCCTCACCAAGCTGGAGCGGTTCCAGGTGGGGAGGCCAGATGTGTGTAGCAATGTCCTGTTGATTGGTTGTGCTTGCTCTTTTTGTTTGGGGCCAAAATGGGCTGGGACAATGCATTTGAAACAAGCTGAAGCAACCTTGCAGGTAGGCTTGAGTACCTGGATACAGTCCCCGCCCACCTTATGGAGGTGAGGTGGAGGGGATGTAAACAATTCTGCTCACTTGCCCCTCCAGCCCGCAGAATTCCCTGGATCCTGGAGAGCTCTCACAGCTAACAGCTTTCTCTATACAGTCTCTCTCCTGTTGTACCAAAACTCATCCTGTGTAGAGGCAGACTCTGGGTAGGCTTTATGTGCTGGGTAGTTTGGGGAAGCTGGTCAGGACAGAGCAGGCGGTTATAGCCTGGGGCACTGGTTTGCCTTCTGCTTACTCCCTTTGTTCAGAGGCAAAAAGCTCTGGGCATTGTAGCTGAGGACAAGCTGTAGTGATCTTGCAGGAAGCCAAAGCACTGAAACTGAGCTCCCAGACACCTTATCTAAGTGGAGGCAGCTGTAAACAATGGGGCTCAATGGGTCCTCCAGCAGGGAGAGTTCCCTCAGCCCTTGGAAGGCTCCCACAGGTTCCCAGCCATCTCTATTCATCTCTTTCTCTTGTTTCTTGGTCAGAAGCTGTTCATTCAGCCCTGTTGTTTTGCATGAAAAATTGCTCCCTATATATGTGTGTATTTGTTTGCCTGTAGGAAGGTTTGAGTTCAGTGTCTTCCTATGCTGCCACCATCTTGGGCCTCCCTTACCCTGATTTTAGAGAGGAGAGAAGAGGCTCAGGATCAGCAGGTGTCTTACCCAAAGCCTCACCCTTGTGAGTGGTGAAGCCCGGACTAGAACTCAGGTCTTCTGACTACCAGACCCTGCTCTCTCCCCAGTACAACCACACACCCCATCCCCAAGCCTGACTGAAGCCATGGAGAGATGGTATAAAGTGGTCTGTTGGCTGGAGTTCTGCCACTTTCAGCCACTTAGAGGGCCCTGGCTCTTGTCTCCAGAGCCTGGTCTTGTACCTGGGTGTCTGAGGTCTGGGGAGTGTACTAAGCATCCTACTAATGCTGCCTACTAATGACACTGTGCAGGTACCAGGGTCACCTTCCCCAAATGCCCTCTTTCAGCTCCCAGGGGCCTAGCTTGAGAGTCTAGGGTTTGAAGAACATGGCTGGACTCCATCCTCTGAGTTAGAAGAGCCTCTGCCTATTTCTCCTAAGAAGACTCATCATTCCTGCCTTGCTCACTGTGTGGAGTTCACTTGAATCCTGGGGATGTGTTCTGAGCTTCCTGCATTTAAAACGTAGGAATCTGAAAACTCAGTCATTCACATGGGGAACTCTGCTCACCCTTCAACCTAGCTCAGATGTCTTCATGTCAGGGAAGCCTTCCCTGACACCCCATCCCATCTCTGCCCCATGTACAAGTACCTCCCCAGCTTCTGCAGGAGAATGAGGTTGGAGGCTGGGCTCTGCAATCAAAAGCAGCTCTGGGGCCTCAAGACATGAATGGACTCCCTTGCATACTTTTCCTGGTGTGGCAAGCCAACCACCTTCCTGATTTCTCTAACAGGCTTATCCAAAGCTTGTGTTGTGCTTCCCAAACCTCTTCCAACACGGGAGGCACGTTTAGCACATCAGCACCTCCTCAAGTTGGCCCAGACCTTTCCAGTGTGTAAACACAAGGCTTGCCTTGGGAACCTCTAAGCAGCTCCCTGAGTTGTCTTCCCCGTCCATGTATTCATTCATAAAACACTGTCTCAACTACTCTGGAGTAGGCCTTAAGCTAGACCACCGACACAGTGCAAGGAACCAATATGGCCCTGCCTATCCTTAGAGAGCTGGAGTTTTAACTGAAGGCTTAATTAGCACCAGGGTGCTAATGGCTGTGACAGCAGGGCAATGGGGATCATGTCCCTGCACCACATTTCAGCAGGTGGTGAGGGGTGAGCGGGAGTTAGAAGAGCCGAAGGAAGAAAGAGAGTGGGTGATGGCATAGGAAGAGACAGAGGCATGGAAGATGAGAGAGCATGTTATAGGTTGAAGCTTGGTGTTGCTGGGCAAGAAAGTTTAAAGCAAGGAGCAAAGGAGGTCAGTCTGATACCCAGTCAAGAGGCTTTGGCTTCATCCCGAGGGCAACATGGCACCCTGGAATGGTCAGATTTGAGGTTTAGAAAGCTAGCTCCGGAGAAGGGCTTGATGGGGTGAGGGAGAGACCAGGCCGCAAGCTGGGAATCTGTGCAAGGGATGACAACATCCTGGGCAGGAGGGCAACGGGATGGAAGGGAAGGCAGAGCTGATGGCAGACTGGATGTAGGGCTGAGGGAGAGGGATGGTGTGGTGTGTACCCTGTGTCAAATGTGGAAGAGTCCACAAGTTCCAGCTGAGCTCCCAGTGAGTCTCAAGAGACATTCTTTGGGTGTGTTATGGGTCTAGAGAGAAAGCTGGGCCAGAGATGGGGATCTGGGAGCCGTTGGCCTGCATGTAACTGAAGCCAGGAGATGGTAGACATTGGCCTGGGAGAGACTGTAGAGTGAAAAGAGAAGAGGCTCCAGGATAGAACCCAGCAAAGGAACCGTGGGGGCCAGAGAGAAGCCAGCAGAGTGCAATGGCTGAGAGTCCAATAAGATGAGGCCTGGGAATGGTCCTTCACAGGTCCCCTTTGTCCAAGGGGCTTCTGGTGCCTGCAGCAATGGACAATGTCAGCAGTGCTGGGAGGCAGGAGAGGTCTGGGGGTGCTGAGGTGGTGTCTGGGAGATGAGGAAGCAGACAAGTCTTTGGAGAACTTCGGTGGTAAAGGAGAGAGGGGCAGGGCAGTAGCCAGCAGTGGACCTGGGATGAAACGAGGGATGGAGGAGATTAGAGCAAGCCTTAAGGGTGAGGAGGCCTCATGGGAGAGAGAAAGTACAATAAACAGGAGTGAAGATGGAGGAAGAGAAGGGACACATTAAAATCCACTCTTCCTCAGCCACTAACTCGCTGTGTATCTCCCCACAAGTGTGAGGAGGGAGAGAGAGAGGGTGGTCTCCCGGACCTGTCCAGCTTTCCATTCGTGGGGCCCCCTGGGACTCCAGCAGGGATTCCTATGGAGTCCACTGTCCTGTTTGGTGACCAGGCTTGGCACAGCCCAGGGTCTGGGTGAAGTAGTCACAACCCCTCCCACATGCCAGGCCATTAGTTAACAAAGCACACTCAAGTTCCTTGTCTTGTCCAATCCCTAGGACACCCAGAGAGTGGGGGGATTGCTGCATCAAGAGATGAGGAAACTAAGGCTCACAGAGAGGAAGTGAGCTTAATCAAGACCACACACTAGTAAATGGAGGGTTGAATTCCAGCTTAGGTCTGTGATTCGGAGTCCTGATGGGTCCCAGAGTCCCAGGGCCAGGTCCTGGGCTAGGACAGGCCAGCTGACCTAGGCTCAGAGCCTCTGTTCTGCGCCACATTCCCAAGGAGATTCCTGGCCCCGAAACTTGACCATCTTATTGGGATGCCAAGCCTGGCCTCCAGGTTTCCTGGAGAGGCTTCCTCCTTCTCTTCCTCCAGCAGCTATGAACCCACCTCCTCCTGTCCCTCCACAAACCCTGGTCTCTGGGAAATGGCAGTGTTTCTGAGAAACAGGATGGGGCCTGTGGTGTATGGCCGGCCTCAGGTGAGGGAAGGCCTGAGGCCCCACCAGACAAAATGGCATCTCCAGGGCAGGCCCTTCCACCCTCCTGCCCCTCACCCTGATCCTGGAAAACACCCCCTCCTGCCTTCTCTCCGCACAGGGTCAGTTCATGGAAGATGAACAGGAAGCGCTCTGGGAAGTTGGCTGAGGTTGCAAGGCAGCAGGGTGGCAGGGGTACCTATGTACAGGGAGTCATCTCAGACCTTCCAGAGTGGGAATTAGGGCCTGGATCTCTGGACCACAGCTCCAGGCTGTTTGAACAACCACACAACATGGGACTCTCTCCCCAGTCCCACCTTTATCCACCCCCACACAGAGCTCACATAACTTGCCCCAAGTCAAACCGCATCGAAGGGCTGGGGCTGTGACTGGGACCTACAGGGTGTGACTCGAATGCATGCCCTTTGTCTTTGCCCCATGACACCTGGGCCGAGGATGAGGAAGAGATCAGCCTTCTCACCAGCTCCCCGGCCACCAGCTTCTCCCCTCCCCTCCCTTCCCAGAAAGTCTTGCCTAACAACCCATAATAATCTTTCAAAAACAACAATCTTACCCTGTCTCTCCTTCACTAAGCCCCTTCTTCGATGCCTTCCCTCTGCCCTCAGCATAACATCTAAGCTCCCTCTCCCGGCCCTTCAGGATCTGGCTCCTGCGGCCCCTTCAGCCCCAGTCCCCTCACCCTCTCGCCCAGCAGCACCACAGGGTCCAGTTTGCTGCCCTTCCTGACCCAGGTGGGATGGATCTGGGCTCCAGGAAGGCCTGTATCACCGACTCTGATGCCATCAGGACATTCTCTCTCTGCCGCCCCTGCATACCAGCCCTTTCTTTCCAACCGGCACTTTCAGAGAGCAGATGTGACACCATGTACAGACAGGACACTCCTCAAGCACCAGTAGCAGCCCTCAGTCAGACACGGTATAAAAGATCTGCCCTTCCAATCCCAGTGAAAGGACTCTGGGGAATGACTCTGACTGGCCCCATCAGTCCATCATAACCGATCCTCAGAGGCCAGGAATGAGGTGCTAGAATCATGATTGGAGTGGGGCAGCGGTTACACCAAGTTAGGGGCGAGCAGCGAACACACCATCACCAAAGGAATCCTGCTCCCAGGCTGCCATAGCTACACCTTCAGACCATTTCTTAGACCAGGGTTCCCACCTTCTGGGATGCCTTTGCCTGTGCCCGCCTCTGTACCCCCACTTAGCCTTCAAGTCCTCCTCCGAAAAGGCCTCCCTGGCCCTCTCGGCCGCCCCCACATTATATGCTCCTCTGTAATCGAACTCATCCTTCGTGCTGCAGTGACCTGTTCCTGGTCTCCCTCCCACCGCACAGGAAGCGTCTTGAGCCAGGGACCACATGGTGGTCATCTCTGTATGTTCAGCCCCTAGCATGGCCCCTTGTCTGCAGGAGGCGTTCAGTGCCTTCTTAGAGAAGGTGGCAGTGAGGGGTGGAAGAGTGACATTGATGATGAATGCCATGTGCTGAGATGCAGTTCGCTGCCAACACGTAGTAGGTACTCAGTAAGTGGTTGCTGAGCCCTGGAATGATCACCACTACCGTTGTCACTGCCATCACCACTGTCACCACCACCACCACCACCCCTTCCACCAGGACCACCCTCAGATTTGCAGGGTCCAGCTAGGGATACAAATGGAGCCTACATCTCATATCATAAATATTTAAAAGTTACAAATCAAACTAACAAACTAATAACCTATTAAATAAATATGTTTTATCTTTCTACCTTGAGAAATGTACCTTCCTAATGACCCAGAAGGCCAAACTCAAATTTGAAATTTTCATACTTCTCTGAATTCTCTTCCAGAATATGGAGGCACAGGGAGACCACCCCTCGGTCCCGGGCTTCCTCTCGTGCCGACTGTGTCCTGTGCTGTGAGGGGCACACATGTTAACACCCCAGTCTGCATGTCTTTGGTGGCTTTAGAACATGTCTACGAAAGCTTTTGTCTTCTCTCATTGAGAGGTGTGGCCTATGTCCCCTCTTCTTAAATCTAGGTGTGCTACGAGGCATTTATAACCGACAGAATGAGGCAGAGCTTCTGCTGGGTGACTCCCAAAGCAAGGGAGGCACCGCAGCTGCTGCTCTGCTTACTGACCTGCTACTCTTGGCGCTCTGGGCAACTGTGTGAGAAGCCCAGCTGCTCGGAGGTGGCCATGCTGTGAGGAAGCCCAGAGCCCACAGAGAGGCCACACATAGGTGCTCCAGTCAACAGCCCCAGCTGAGCTCCGGCTGACTGCTAGCATGACCTTCAAAGGGTGGATGAAGACCCCGCCCCTGAGTCTTCCCAGCTGAGGCCTCAGGCATTGAGGAGCAGGAACAACCCACCCCTCTGTGCCCTGTCCAAGTTCCTGACCCACAGAATTCAGGCACACAATGAAATAGCTGTTTGAAGTTGCTAATTTTTGTGGTAATTAGGCAGCAACAGTAACTGTAACAGTGTCCAAGTTTTATCTACACACTCCCCTATCCCCCCACAAACTACCCCTTTGGCTTAGGGAACAGACTTGGGGAAGAGGATCGGGCAGTCCAGGAAACAGACCTGGGCTGTTTGGATAGAGAATTCCAGGGCCCTGGGCTCCCTGCTCTGGAACGCAGGGAGGGGCACACATCCAACTGGCTTCACAGGTTCCTTATGCTGCGGGCAGGAATGCCACTGGGAGAAAGTCAGAGAGGGGCCCAGGGAGAGGTTCCCTCTTCCCTGGGTCTGAGCGGTCCTGCCCTCCACTATCACCACCACCCTCAGCACTTACAACAGTGCCGCAGCCATCCTCAGTGTCCCACTGCACCCTCAAATATCCCAGTCTGGTGGGGAAGAAAAATGACCATCGAGAGTGGTAAGAATGGTGGGGGGAAGGGGCATCAGAGAAAGCTTCCTGGAAGAGGGGACACCCAAATAGACTTGAAGGAAGTAGCCAGATAAAGTGGAGAAATCATGTTCCCATCTAGGAAACGGCATATTCAGAGGGTTGGTGACAAGTAAGAGCAGTACATTTGGGGAAGCAAAGGCAGGCCCGCCTGACAAGAGAGAGCAGTGGGAAACGGAGGCAGGTGGTACGGGCCACAGGAGCGGGGGTCACGGTGTCTAGGGAGAAGCCTGGAGAGGTAGGCAGATGCCAGCTCTCCCTGGGCCCTCAGAGCAGGGCTGATGCTCAGGGACAATGCGCTGGTGTGGCTGTCAACACCGGTGCCTCCTCCGATCACCCAGAGCCTATTCCAAAACAGTAGTTATTCTGAATATCACCCCTATTTTTTGAGCCTGTAAGTTCTTTTTTGTTTTTCTTTTTAAACAGGGATGTAACTCAATCAAACTTGTGTTTTACAAAGATTTTTCAGGCTTCCGTGGGAGAAAGTCTTGGAGGGAGGCAAGAATGGAAGCAGAGCAGTCCGTGAAGTATTGCAGCTATTCGTGAGACACAATGCAGAGTCGGCCCAGGCTGTGGCAAAAGAGCTGGAGAGAAGTGCAGGAGCTCTATTTAGAGGGTAGAATCAGACATGGCCCCTGCCTTCAAGGAGGTCACAGTGCAACAAAGAAACAGCTGGACATATATAGCAATTAGAATTAACTTATTTAATCCTCATCACAGATCTTAGACGTGGGTACCAATATTCCTATTTCACTCATGAGAAAAAGTGATGCCCAGAGGCAAACACTGTTGCCTGTCCACCCAGTAGCCATTCCTTGCCTCCTTTTTGCTGATTCTATGAGCAGCTGGGGTGAGTCATGACTGACCAAAGCTAGGCTTGGCAACCCAACTCTCCTCAGCTAGTGACTGGTCTAGGGCTGGGTACATAACTCAGTTATGGTGAGGTAGTGAGGGCAGAGGAGATATTCCTCCTTACAGGAGAGAGTCACATGAGGAGGAAATTCTTTTTCTGCTGCCCTCCCTGTTCTACCTACTTCAGATGCTATTAGCTTGGGTATAGGGCACGGAGCTATGGCATCCATCTTGTGACCATGAGGCTGAGAATTATGAAAGCCGGCAATGCTGTAGGGGGCTGTGGGGAGTTGAGTCTTCAGTGACACCAATGACCAATCTGGGTACCACCTACATTTCTTGCTAAGAAAACAACAGGTGTGCTTGTGCCACGGTAGCAGCACTGCCAAGGACCCTCTCATCACTTTAACATTTTTATACACACCGCTCCTAGTCGCAGTGTGCTCTCACTCCCAACAGCCCACACCTACTTCTCCTTATCAGAGGGCCATCCTCAAGCTGCTGGATCTTACTTTGCCTGTGAGCATGGAAACCCAGAAGAGCCTAGGAATTTATACCCCCACCCCAAGTGTGTCTCTTAACCAATGACAGATGGATATGGAGGTGTCAGTCCTCCAGCTGCCTTGCACTGATCTAGACAGCTCTGAGGAGGGAAGTCACTAGAGCTTCTCTGTAGGATGGAGCCGAAGTTCCCCTTTATGGGACTGGGCTTCATATCACACTCCCTCTCCCAGTCTCACTTCTCTACTTTCCTGCTACTGGTTTGTCTTGGAAACACTTTCTAACACGTCACTTTCACATGACTCCTCAATCTCAAGTTCTGCTTCTAGGAACCCGACCCAAGACAGCCACCATTAGTCAGGTTTTCTATACTTGCAGCCTAAAGCATCCTAACAGACACAAAAGGAACAAGGCGAAGGTCTCATAGCAAGTTTGCTCAAATGTAGGTTTTCTGCCTAAAAACCCTATGGGTTTTTTTTTTTAAGAATGCTAATCAATAAGCTGATGATTAAAAACTTACTTTCATAGCCCTGGCTGGTGTGGCTCAGTGGATTGAGCACTGGCCTGCTAACCAAAAGGTCACCAGTTCGATTCCCAGTCAGGGCACATGCCTGGGTTGCGGGCCAGGTCCCTAACAAGGGACACATGAGAGGCAACCGCACATTGGTGTTTCTCTCCTTCTCTTTCTCCCTCCCTCCCCCTCTCTAAAATAAATTAAAATCTTTTAAAAATTTACTTTTGTAAAGTGCTATAATCTAAACATAATACAAATGGCAGCTAATTACTTCTAATTACTGAAAGCATCTACCATGAGCCAGGCACCAGGCTAAGGCTTTACCTCGGTGACCTCATTGAGTCTCTACCAAAACCCTGGAAGGTAGATGCTACTTGTAGTGTTCGGTACTAAGGAACAACACAGAACACTGTTCGTAGAACACTAGCAACTAGTGTGCTGTGCTGAGTAAACAACCACAAATTTAGCAGCCCAAAACACGTTTGTTATCTCACGGTTTATATAGGTCAGAAGTCTGGGCACATTTAGCTGGGCTCTGTGCTTTAGGGTCTCAGTAGCCTGTAATCTCGGTATCAGCAGGGCTGCATGGTGTCAGAGACTCAAGTGTGAGAAAGATCCACTTCCAACCTCCCTTGGGTTACTGGCAAATTCGTCTTCTTGTGGTTACAGAACTTAGGCCCCTGTTTTCTTTCTGGCCGTTAGCCAGGGACCGCGGGTCCCTGGACACCACCTGCGGTCTTTTCTCAGGCCCTCTTGCAGTGAGACGGTTCACTTCCTCAAAGTCAGGAACAGAGAGTCACTCACTCCAGAGAAGTTCCAATCTCTCTTTGAAGGGCTTTTACCTGCTTAAACCAGGCCTGCCTAAGATAACCTTTTAAAGTAATTCAAAATCAACTGATTTGGGACCTTAAGTACATCTGAAAAATCACTTCACTTTTGCCATATTCCACTGGTCAGAAGCAAATCACAGGTCCCACCCTCACCCAGAGAGGGATTATACAGGCTGTGACCACCATGAGGACCACCCTAAGGACTGCCTGCCACACTGTTACTACCCCTCTTGTAGAGCTGAAAAAACCGAGGCCAAGAGGGGCTTAGTAATCCTACCCAAAGGCATACTGCCAGCGAGAGGAAGTAGAATATGGTTTCAAGCTGTGCATTCTAGTTCAGAGCCTGAACTCTTAACCATGACCCTGTACTGACTAGATACTACCCAAAGTACTTTCCCATTTCTTGTGTCCCTGAATCCCCTCAGTAATCATCAGGAGGAAATAGAAGCTCAGGGAGGTTAAGGGACTTGCCCAAAGTCACACAGTGGTAGTAGTGTCAGGACAACAAATCAGGATTATCAAACCCCAAACCCAAGATTTTAACCAGTGTAGAAAATAGTCAGTGCTCTAACAAAGGAGTAGAGAGCACTGAAGGAGTTTGTAAGAGACCACCTACCGGGTCAGGGGTGGGGCAAGGAATCAAGGAGACAGCCTTTCAACAGTGTTGTAAAGAAATAACAGAATCAGCTATTTGTGGAGAAAGGGAGAAAATGTATGTTCAAGAAGGGACAGCTTGGGCAAAGGCAAGGAAGCAGAAAAGCACATGCGTTTGGGAGGGGGTGGGGAAGGAAGTTTGTTTCAGACAAAGATGGGGGACTGTGAGAAAGGAGACTGTAGATGTGGACCCAATAATGGAACACCTGTGTCGACCCTGACTGTTTCTGCCCAAAAGGACCCCTCATGGTTAATTCGGCTCAAATTCATCATCAGACATCCTTTACAGAGGTCCCTCACACATGCCACATTTCCTCAAGCAGGCCGCAACTCAGGGAAAAGTCACAGGCTGGTTTGCCAAGCCTACTGCACTGTGCTCTTGCAGTCTGAGTCAGCCCTTGTTTGTAAGAGTGCGCCTCAGGTTGAAATTCGACCAATAAGACTGAGACTTTCCCTGTCCAATCAGATCTGAGCAGCTACATCCTCATTTGCATCCTCATTGACCAATCAGATGATGCTATTGGACCAATCAAACTGTGAGAATTTGGAACCTTCATTTGCATAGAAATGGACCAATCAGGGGCTGGGAGCAGGCTTTCTTCTCTATATAAGCCAACTTCACCTCCCTTTTCGTCACAAGAGAGCATACTTTCAGTTTCCCCGCATGTAACACCAGGACGTTTTACTTGGGCTCTCTCTCAGTTACGTTGTTCCGTGACTGAGCTGTTTTCCCCGAATGAAGTCTCCCCGTTCACCCCATCTTGTTGGTGTCAAATTGCTGGCCATGAGTTTTGTTGACTACAGCATAACGAGTCAGAGCTTTATTTTGAAGGCAACTGGGGGCCACAGAAGGGTGTGGAACAGCAGCAGCTATACGCAAAAATGCCGTGAGAGTTGTTCATGTCAGGTGTGGGGCAGGGGACTGTTAACAGAGTCTTTAGTTCTCCCAAAGCCCTAGGAGGAGTGTGGATGAGCGAGGCTGTGCCCAATTTGTGGGAAAGTACACCAAGGTCCACACGGTGGACCCCGGCTGAAGGACAACGGTGCTCTATGAGGGGAGTGAGGCTCAGTAGTGGGGTCAAATTTCCCACTTCAGTCATGGTGCTGGGACAATGGGTCCAGGGATAGTATTTTTTCCTACAGACTATGGGTCGTTCATCCTTTGCACATCCCACATTCATGCACCACAGTCAACATGGGGATTGTTTGAAAAGTCGGTTCTGGGGCCCCAAACCCAAAGGTTCTGATTCAGCAGGTGTGGAGTGGGGCCATGCATTATTTTAAACAAGCAACCTAGATGGACCGGGAAAGCCAGGCTACCCTTTAAGAAACCCCCAAGAGCATAAGGGTCAAAATGTAGGTCATTGTAGAAGGCTGCAGCCTACAGTCTCAACACCTTCTCCTCCTCCCCATTCCTCTGGGGGCTGCCTCAGCTGAAGCCAGCCGTCGTCATCGGCCCTCCCAGAGACGTTTCAGGGCTGGTTGGCTCAGCTAAGTGCTGTCATTAGGGACTAATATGAGGAAACTGAGGCTCCGCATCCAAAGCATGCCCCAGATCCCGACACTGTAAAAGGTGAGATTCGAACCGGAGGCGGAGACTCCAGGAGGACTACACTTCCCGCAGCCGCCGGCAGGGGTACGCGGAGCCCTGGGGATCCGGGGAGCCGGAGGCGGGGGTCGGGGCGCGGATGCTGGAAGAACGAGGGCTTTGATTCCCATCTCCCGGCGCAGACCCAGACACTAATTAAAATCGCCTGGGCCGCGGGGGCGGCAGGCGGGCACAAAGCCGGCTTTGACCCGGCGGCGGCGGCGCTGGCGGGCGCGGGGCCGCGCGCACAGGGGCCGCTTGTGGGACGTGTTTGTTTTTGCTCGTAAAGCGCGGCCGCGGAGCCGTGCCGGGGCCGCGAGGGGGGCCGAGCCGGCAGAGGGCCCTTGAGGCCACGCGGTCCTCCGCTGCCCGGCCCGGCTGCGCTCCTCGGTCCTCGCCCACCCTGACGACCTTGGGCTAATAATCCCTTCCCACGTGAGGCCTCAGTTTCCCCGTGTACTATATGGCAGTGATGGTAACCTAAGAAATAATATTTATTGACGCTTGCTGAGCCTGTTCCAGGTTCTGGGCTAAGGCTTTTCTCACTTCATTTTATTTAATCCTCCCAACTCTATTAATATCCCCATTTTATAGATGAAGGTCGGAGAGGCCCAGTGCCTTGCCCAAGGTCACAGTTCTAAATGTGAGAGCAAGGCCTGGCGTTCAAGACTATGACTCCAGTTAAGGCCTGGCTGGGGGACTCGTGGTGAGGGGGGTACCGTCAGAGAGATACAGAACCTCGGTGAGGGACCCAGGTCTCTGCTTAACACAGTGACAGTGCAGGCAACTGTCTTATCCAGGAGGCTGCATGTTAGCAGGAGGAGAGCAGGGAGGACCAGCTGGGGATGTACAGGAAGGTGAATTTCAGCAGGAAAAGGTTTGCTGGTCACAACCTGCTCTTTACCTATCAACGCTTCCATTGGAGTGAGCTCCGCGGTGCTGGGGTATTCAAGCAAAACCCTCAACACAGCCTGGGATGGTTCTCAGAGGTCCCTTCAGCCCAGGTCGTTAGGATCCCTGGCTAAGCACAGTGGCGCTGCCCAGCATCTTGGGCTGCCCGGGAGCTGGGGGTGAGTGAAGTAGGAACCAGGAAAATTCGGGAGTCTCCTTCTCCGGAGCTCCTGACCTCTATGGTGACAGAGTCACTCAGGCTGATGCTTTGGGCCTTTGCACCCCCATGAGGAGAACGTGCTGCAGCCATGCGGACCTCTCTTCTACCCGCTTTCCGCCTGACTTCTGCTCATGCTGTGTCCACTCAGAGCAGGCGAGATCCCTCGCACCCACCGCTTGACTTTGGGAATAACTGTTACAGCGGTAATGATCTGCTCGAAGTTGTTGCCTTCCCTGCCAGACCTGGGCCCCTGAGGATGGAGCTGACGGTATGGGCCTCACTCCCCTTTGTCACCAGTCCCCTCTCTTGATGAACTGGACGCGGAAGATGCATTGGGTAGTATTTCCTCTGGTTGGAACAGGTTCAGTGAAGGTCTGGCCGAAGAGTTTGGGGTGAGGGTGGAGTCATCAGAGAGATACAGAGCCCTGGTGGGGTCCAGGCAACAGTCTCATCCAGTGACATGAGTGCTGAGGTGTCCCATGGCTGGAAGTCCTACTGCCCCTCGGATACAGGGCCTCTAGCAACCTGAGTCCTAAGCCTCTCCACCTCGCTCCACCCCATGTTCCCTGTGCCTGAAACCATAGCTGGGTGACCCGGACAGGATCTCTCACTCACCCCAGCCACCTGTGAGGAGACTCGGAGGAGGAGAAGGAGAACCAGGAGGGAGGGTTTCTCAGACTCCCTCCCTAAGCCCTGACAGCCAGAGCTTGGACAGAGACACTATTAACACAAAATTTGCAAACATGGCTTCTAAAAATAGCTCCTGCTGGCAAGGCCCACCTGGCACAGGCTGCACCTTTGCGGCTGCTGGCCCGATCCCCTCAGAGTGCCGCCTCAGTCTGTCAGCAAGTGTGTCACTCTGCTTCCCCCCCCCCCCCCCCCCCCCCCCCCCCCCCCCCCGTCCTGAGGGCAGTCACAGCCCTGGGTACCGTCCAGGGGAGAGACCCAGAGAGAGCAGGATTGTCCCCGTGTGAAGAGGGGCTGGGATGTACAGGCTGAGGGAGAAGACAGCGCTGCCCACCGGGATGGGGCTGGGGGTGGGGATAAGACACAAAAAAGTAAAAAAGACCGAAACAAAGTTAAACGCTTGAAAATGAAAATAGCCCAATCAAAGCGAAAAAAAAAAAAAAAAAACCAAGAAGATGAAATAAAAAAGGTGAGGGGAGGAAAGCAGGGCCAGGAGAGTGGTCCCATGGCCGTCATGGGCCCAGACTGGGGAGGGCCTTAGTCAGCCCCCCAGCAAATCCTGAGGACCGGACAGCCAAGAAGCTACCTGAGAGCTCCTCTTATCTTCCATTGAACAAATGAGGAAACTGAGGCCCAACTGGCGATGTGACTTGCCCCAGGTACCTCAGCCAGTCAGCGGTAGGAATGGGCTGGAACTTGGATCTGCTGCCTGACGCCCTTCCCGGCAGGCCCCTCAGTCTCCCTCTCTCTGCCGGCTGATGGGATGGTCGTCATTAATAATGAGTCTCAAAATGCTCCTTTTTTATTGTGGGTTTATTTAGAAAAGATTTACTGAGCACCTATTGTATGCCAGACACTGGGTACACAAAAATGAACTGGACAAGTGGGCCCCTGATTTCTGGTAAGTTCCATCGTAGTCTGACGTCAAGAACTGCTCCAGTGAGCACAGAGCTGTGCTGTGCTCAAGATGCTTTCACATAAACCCACAAAACAGAGCACGTGTTGTGTTTCCCAGGTCACAGTTGAGAAAACTGACGCTTGGGCAGTTAATAACTTGTCCAGGGTCACCCAGTAAAGTGGGGACTGCAGCTTCCTCATGTTGCCTCACGGGACCTTGGGTTCCTTCCTAATCAGTGGGGCCAGCCTGTAGGAGGCCAGCACGTGCTCCTGGAAGCCCCCTGTTCTGGATGCCCCCCTGGATGAGAATAAGAGGGCACCAGACTGCCCCGCAGTACCTTGCCTTTGCTTGGATTCAGTGACTTCCCCTGGACACATTACATGGGTAGATTCCTGGCCCTCACAGAGCACATGCGAGGCGGGGCTGCCCCCTACCAGGTGTCTCTACCCCCGTCTCTGGAGCCCTCCCCAGACCAGCCCAAGCAGACACAAGCGGCCACTCCTGGAATGGGGAAGTAAAGCCAGAGCTGTGAACTTCTTGGCCCTCACCCAGGCTGGCCCCACTCAGGTTCTGGAATGGGTGGCCAGCAGACACGTGATCTCTCTCTCCAGTGGGGTCTGGCTGTGCTGGGCCCCTCGCAACAGCCATTTCTTTCTCTTCTGATGCCTCAGTGAATGCTACTCCGCAGCGGGCTCCTTCTAGGTGAGCTTCTTGGGGGCCTGCACCTGCACTCCAACCACCCCCCCACGCCCACAGGGGCACATCATCACACCTACAGCTTCCCACTTGCTGCCTAGAACCTTCCAGAACACCGTGATGCAGTGCTTGTCTTGAGTCCCCATCTATTACACACCTTGTGGGCCGACAGGGCTCTGACCGTGGGCCCAGGCGCTTGCTCGCTGTTCCCCTCTGCTCACAGACCCTGAGGTCCACTTGCACTAGCGAGGCACCACCTGCCTCAGATCAAAATGGCCACTCTGGACACGTAATTGCCAGTTTTAAGTTATATTCCCCTTCTACCCTAGCCATACCTAAGGCAAAGGCACCCATCTCTAGGCTGGACCTAAGAGAGAGTAGTGCTCTGCAGGTGGCCTGGCTCCGGAATGGTGCCCCCTAGGGCGCTCCAGGGTAAGTAGAGGCAAATCCAGTCTTGAAGGCACTAAGGATGTTGGCAGCCCTGCCTTCCCTGTCCAACATTTTCTTCTGGCAGCTACACTACCCTGCCCTCTTTGAAAGAAGCAGCGCTGGGCAGGTGCTTCCCCGGGAAAGGTCACTGACGGGACCGGAGGTGGTGAGAGCACCAGCTCACGGTTTCCCTGGACCCCCAGCATGGCCTCTGGGAAGACTTGGTCCAATGAACTGAGAAGCTCACTGGTGGTGGATTGCTCAGCCTGGCTGAATGCCCCCGGCTGGGTCTGGCCTGGGCCCCCCCCGGGATGATGGGCGGATGGAGGGAGAAGAAGGTGAAGGACAGGAACATTGTCCTGGTGTCAGCCTTTCGCAGTTCCAGGCCATGTGCCCCCCCCCCCCCCCAAAAAAAGGGTTCCTAAGACAGCCTGAGAGAGCCTATGCTCCTTACAACCAAATGTTTGTCTAGCAAATATCTTCTGTCTTTCGGGGAGTTTTAATTGGGGGCTCAGAGCCATGGCAGCAGGAGAGGCCGAGGTGGGAGCTGAGGATGCACCCCCGGAGAGCAGTGGAGGGGAGGCCAGACCGTTTGAGCTGCAGCTTAGATACTGATACCGAAAAGGCTGTGCCACCGGAGAAGTCCTCCTGTGCTCCCTTCCTGTCCCCACGTGTCCCCACAGTACCACAGTGGGCCTTGCAACCCGCGCAACCCAAACTTAGCACTGGACTCCTGCAAACACCCTTGAGCAGAAGGGAGAAGTCCGAACCGTGGCATTCACTGCCTGGTGACCCAGATATGTCACTCAGCCTTTCCCCAGCTCAATTTTCCCATCTGGAAATTGGGGAGACCAATCCCAGTTTGTCCGTATCCTCCCACAAGACATGATGTTGGCAGGGGGTGGGGGCTGTGAAAATGAAATGAGATCACAAATTGGAAGCCGGACCGAGACTCCGCATCCAGTTACATGTGATTCATCATTTATGACCTCACCAGCTTGAAAACACCAAATGGCAAATCCTTGCCCTCTCCCCCCCGCCTCAGGTTAGCAGATTATTCAGTCACTTAGTCAATAAATGCAGAAAAAGCCCTATTTGGGTGCCAGGCACCCCCTGGGCCTGGGGAGCACAAGAGAAAAAGACCTTGGCACCGCCCTCCAAGGGCTCACAGTCCCTCTGGGAAGATGAGATTCACACAAAACAGAATCACCACCATTGCTGGAAGCACCTACTCAGTGCCAGCGCTGTGCAGTGTGCTGTCTACATGGTGTTTCATTGAACAGGGAACCCATCAAGTGGGTGCTGTGAGCCTCAGTCCGCACATGAGGAACTCGGGGTTCAGGGAGGCTGCTGGGAAGGCTGGCTCAATGTCACACAGTCAGTGGCACTGGGCTGGAGCCCAGGAGGAGCCACCTCTGAGTCCTGAGCCCTCCACAGCATCCCCGGCCGCCTGTGGATGCTGGGGTGCGGGGTCTGGAAGCACCGGGAGGGGCTGCCCACTGTCACCTTCGAAGTCTGGCCCTGTGCTGGGCGCTGGATCTGGAGCACAGTCTTGAGCTTTTTACCCCTGAAGAACCCGTGGTGCGGCCAGACCTGCCTCCCAGACGCACACCTCACAGTGCGGCCGCCCCTTCCCTAGCTCCCCTGTGTGCGCCCGCAGCTAGCTCCCCGGAAGGACTGTGAACTCTCCATTTGACACATTAGAGAGAACGAATCTCCCTATCTTTGCCTCTCTGTGGGGTCAAGCCCCCGGTGGGGGCCCTACCTAGGGCTAAGGAATTGTGTGCAGCTCCAGGTCTCAGCAGCAGTGGTCCGGTGTGAGCCCAGGATGACTGGGAGTCGCACAGCTGCTGTTTCCTGTAGTTGAATGTATGTGTCAGGCTGCGTGCTGGGTGCCCAACCCTGAATTGTCTTATTGAATCAGCACGTTAAGTGTTGCTGTTATCCAGTGTTACAACTGAAGATACGGAGGCTCAGAGAGGTTTAGTGACCCCTCACATTCATGACCTGAAAACCATCAACCGGACAGGTCTCCTTCCTCCCTGTACCCAAGCAGGCCTGTTCCTTCCCACCAGCAGCCGTTGGCACCCTTTGCCACCAGCCTATCTCCCCCTGCTCCTCTCCATCCGGAGCAACTCAAGCACATAAAGGCGGGGTGCTGAGGAGGAGGAGAGTTGGGAGGAGAGCAAGGGGTCTCATAAAACTAAACTAGGGGAAGCAGGAACACAAGAGGAGAGGCCAGTGTCTTCTCTGGGCCGGTGGGTTTCTCTCTCTCCCGTGGCTTACTGGCGTGGGCAGACACTCAGTGTGAGTCAGTCTACTGAAAGCCACAGGCTGTGCATGTTCCCTGGTCAAAGCCCTGTCTCTCTGAGACCTACCTTCCTCCTGCCTGGAAGGAGTGGGCTTTGGATGCCCTGAGACCTTGCCCCCTCTGCCACTCTTCTCCTGAAAGGACGTAGCTGCCAGACCTTCATTCGCTCCTCGTGTCCCAGCAGTAGGTGCTCCCTTGCTCCAGACAGGACAGTGGCAGCGACCAACACCCCACCAACCCACCCAACACACAACACACCAGCCCTCTGGGAGCAGGCTTCGGGTGGGTGCTACCCATTGGAGGGGTCTCGAGAGCACCGAAATAAGAGGCAGGACCCCCAGATGGATTCCAGTTCTGCTCTGTTGGCCACTCTGCTGAGCGATGCTGGGCAGCCTCATTATCCTCTCTCAGCCTATTTCCTCAGCTGTAAAATGAGGGGTTGGACTCAGGGTGGGGTAGACAGTCTCTAAGTGTGCTTCCAGCCCCGGTAACCGAGAAGTTAGCTGAAACGGGCATCAGAGGGAAGATCGGGCGAGCTTGTAACCCCTGGGCAGCAGGGAGGGCCCTGGGCAGGAAGCAGAATTCTCCACCCAGGCAGCTGCTTGGCCTGGCTGAGCACCACATGGGGGGGGCCAGGGACCTAGATGAGGACAGGTGGCCCAGAAAGGAGATGGGGATGATAGGGAAGGAACTGACACAAGAAGGTAGTGAGGCTGAGATGGGAGAAAGTGGCAAGACAGAGAGGGAGAATGGGGAGCGCACAGGTCAGACGTGGTAGGTGGGGAGGGGCCCTGGATCAGCGCCACTGCTGCACACCTGGGGCAGAAGCCACCACAGGTGGGGTGACATCCCTGGGCTACCAAGAGCCAGAGGTGTGAAGGAGGAGCCAGGCTGAAGCTGCTTTCTGTTTTTGAAAAGAAAACATTTTGGAGCCATTGGCTATGGGAGTGTTGGGGACTCTCTGCTGTCTCTCCTGAGCTCTTCTGGTACAAAGTTGTACAATCACAGTGACGTCAACCAAGCAGAATCAGTAAGCACAGAGAAAAGCACAGGACTTCTTGCCGGGGAGGGAGGAAATGCAACAGGGCACGGGCAGATCAGACTCCAGTTCCACATGCAACAGGTCAGGTCTAAACTGGAGGGAGGGCTAGGTACATGAGTGCTGGTGTTATTTTTATACTTTTTCATATGCTGAAATACTTTATTAAAAAAATTCTTGTAAGAAAATTGGCCCAAATCTTACCAAGCATTCTTTGGGAGTACAGAATTGTCATGATTGTTATCTTCTTTTCACTTCTGGTATTTTCCAAATGTCCTATGTTGAGCAGATATGGAAAAACTAACTAAACTTTTTAAAATAAATAGATAAAACTCCTCCGTCTATGACCGTGATTTTAATCTTTAGTGGAAATTAAACACAACTGTCTGAGCCACCTCAGCCTCATCCACTGGCGCTCAGAGAGTCGCGGGCAATAGGCCAGCAGCACCCCATCCCCTCCACCTCTCCCCTAAAGCTGCTACTTCTCGAAGTCAAGCTGCCAGTCCTCTTAGTTCCCCAAGCTCCGTAACTCTGCATGTGGAGGCTCCTAACAAGAAAGAAATGGGTTTGAAACTTAGCTTCAGTGCCTACTGGTTGGCCTCGTAATTACTTTAAATCTGTCTCCCTATTTGTAAAATGACCCAAGATGTTGTCAGCCGATGAGATGTATAATACTACAAAGCATTCGGGATTAATTGACAGTGCCCGGAACATAGGAAGTAGTTCATCAGCTGTCATCATCATCACCTTCGTTGCCATCACCATGGGTGTCCGCCTGCCACATCCTCTAGGGAGACTCTCTGACTTAACGAAAGAGACTGCAGCCTGAACTGGGCACCGAGCTCACTGTGTCCTCCTGGCAAACGATCAGGATTCTAGTTTCAACTTTCACTGACCATGTGACAAGGGGGGCAAGTCCTTTCCCCTCTTGCTACCTCAGTTCCCTCATCTGCAAAATGGTAAGCTTAGATTTCCTGCTTGAATAGTCTGCGACTAGGGGAACCATGGCACTTGTCCTTCAAGCCAGAATGCCTTTGAGCACGAAAGGGCTGCTACCAGTAGCTATCTCGGGAGGACAGGTTTGAGCCAGGAGAGTTCTGGGCACCCCGCAAAGTCGGGTCGCTCCACAGATCCATTGCCTCTGTGCCCACTAGTGTGGTTCGCAGAATAATGCCTCTCCCCACAAGAGATAGCCACTTCCTAATCCTTGGAACCTGAGGATATGTTAGATCACACAGCAAAAGGAATTTAGGTTGCAGATCAGCTCACCTTGAGAGGGGCAGATTATCCTGGATTAGCTGGGTGAGCCCAGCGTAATCACAGAATCTCAGTGAATTGAGAGGGAAGAGACCAGGGAGTATCAGGGTGGCTCCCTGTGAGAAAGATGTGAGCAGCCAAGGGAACCATGAGCCAAGGAATGCAGGCAGCTTCTAGAGGCTGGAAAGAGTAAGACAATGGTCCTTTCCTAAAGCCTCCTGACAGGAATTTCAGACCTTCTAATGCCTTGATTTCTGCCCAGTGAGATACATTTTGAGCTTCTGACCTTCAGGAATGTAAGAATAAATACGTGTAGTTTTAAGCCACTAAGTTGGTAGTGATTTGTCACAGCAGCAACTAACATACCCAGCATGGCCCAGTGGTCTTGTTAGCTGACTGCTCCACGGATGCTCTCCTTGGGGCATAAGAGAACTAGTCTAAGCCCCAGGAGAGCTGGATTCTGGTCCCTGCTCTGATACTGACTCACCCAGGGGCCTTGAATGGCCAGGCAAATCCTCTTGGGCCTTGGTTTTTCTCTCCGTAAAACAGGAGCTAACGTTCCCCAGCCCACCTGTCTTTGTTGGGAGTGGGGAGTCTTGTCCGACATTCAGGAGCTCATTCTGTGCTAGCTCTGTGCTGGGGCTGGAACACCGGTGTGAATGAGGCCTAGTCCCAACCCCATCCCTGTTCTTGAGAAGCTTCTATTCTGGTTAGGAAAACAGACAGACGTGTAAGCAGGCAATTTAAATTCAATGTGATGAACACACAAATAGATTATTATGAGTGTACAGAGAGAAGTCTGGACCACATGCTGGGAGTGGGGGGGTGGCCAGGGAAGGCTTCCTGGAAAAGGTGAACCAGAGCTGGGCCTTCAAGGATGAGTAGGATTTGCCAGGCAAAGCAGACAAGGAGGACAGGGAAAAGGAGAGAACAGTGCAAGCAGAGGACACAGCCGAAGCAGGACCCGGAGACGTAAATCAGCGCAGTGTGGGCACAGAGGCACCAGCACTTGGCTAAATGCAGAGCCTGCGTGTAAAGAGGATGCTGTGGGGCTTAAGTGGGCTGATAGGTGAAGACATGACATGAGCAGAAGGTCACACTATCTATCGGTCTGTGTGTCCCTCAGACCAGCACTGGGTCAGGAGATGGCCCGTCATGTGTAAGTCCTCTCAGCCTGTCTTGAAGTGACATCGTCTGGTTGTCTCATCATGGCATTCCCCCCAGACATGCGCCAAAGGCCTGGCAGCTTCCCCAGCCTACTGGGGTGGGGGGAGGCGGGAGATGGGGCCCGTGCAAAATTACAGCCACTGCAAAGAGGCCGGCATGACCTCAGGAGCTTGTTTCATCACTCTGAAACCATGCTCCTGGCCGGAGGCAGAGGCAGAGATGTGGGGAGGGGAGGGTGGGAAAGCAGAGTGGGTGGCAGCAGGTTTGGGCAAGATGCCGAGGATGGGGGAGAGAGCAGCTGGGACCAGAAGGGGGTGAGACTCCAGCTCTGATGCCACCCATCATGCTGTGTGACCTCAGGCCAGGTCCTTGCCCATTCTGGGTCTCTCCGGGCAGCACTTCCAGGGTCATGGGTCTATGAACCATGTGAAACTAACTGGCTTCTGTCAAGTTCAAACCTATAGAGATATCTGGAGACTTGGGGTTATTGAGCACACACTGCCCAGATGTGCTTCCCTTTGCATTCTGCATCCTTGGCCAGCTTTTTATTTTATTTTATTTTATTTTATTTTATTTTATTTTATTTTATTTTATTTTATTTTATTTTATTTTATTTTTAGAGAGGGAGGAAGAAAAAGAGAGGGAGGGGGGAGAATCATCAATCGGTTGCCTCTGGCATGTCCCCAACCGGAAACCTGGCCCAAAACCTGGACATGCACCCCAACCAGGAATCAAACCAGCAACCTTTCAGCCTGCGAGTTGACGCCCAACACACTGAGCTACACCCATCAGGACTTGGCCAGTTCTTTTAAGTAGTCATTCCTGGGTGGGCATGGGTGAGTTAGTACCATTGACTAGGTGGCTTAAACTACAGAAATGTATTTTCTCACAATTCTGCTGGACAGAAGTCTCAGATCAAGGTGTTGGCAGGACTGGTTTCTTCTGAGGGCATCTCTCTTTGACTCGTAGATGGCCATCTTCTCCCTGTGTCTCTAAGGGTCTTTCCTCTGGGTCTGTGTCCTAATCTCTTCTTCTGAGGCCACCAGTCATCTTGGATTAGCCTCACCCCAATGACCTCATGTAACTTAATTACCTTTTTAGAGACTATGTCTTCAAATACTGTCATATGCTGAGGTCTGGGGGTGGGGGGCATGGGGGTCGAAAGAACGTAACATACGGATTTTGAGGGGAATAGAATACAGCCCGTAACACTGGGCTTTAGAATCACCAGGGGAGCTTTTTATTTTTATTTACTTATTTATTTTTAGAGGGAGAAGAAGTGAGAGGGAAAGAGAGGGAGAGAAACATCGGTGTATGAAACATGGATTGGCCTCCTCTTGGACCGAGCCCGAAGCCCAGGCACGTGCCCTGACCAGGAACCAAACTGGAGATCCCTCTATCCACAGGACGACGCTCAACCCACTAAGCCAAACCAGTCAGGGCAAGGGAGCTTTTCTAGGTACAGATGTCTAGGTCCCAGAGGTTCTGAGTGTGAGCTCCATGAGGGCAGGGCAGGGGCTGTGCCCGGGGCTGTGTCCCTGCTACCTAGAACTGCGGGCAGCAGGCCATGTGGGCTCAGCAAGCATTAGTGGAATGAAAGAATGACTTAGTAAGGTTGGGTGGGGCCCACGTGTTCGTCAGTGAGAAAGTTCCGTAACTGAACGGAAAGCCTGGTGCCCAGTAAGGGGCAAACAAATACCAGGGCTGGCACTCCACAAAAACATGTGGGCTCACTGCACCTGCCTGGCACCCCTCCAGGAGGCCCAGGTAGGAGGGAAAAAGGAGGGTTGCACTGGACATCTCTTTTGGAACCTCTTTATCCACCTATTCATCCATATCCTTTATAATAAAGAGGTAAATGTACATGTTTCTCTGAGTTCTGTGAGCCGCTCTAGCAAACTGAACCTGAGGAGGAGGCCACGGGGCCCCCCCTCCCCCAGTTTATTTACAAACACACCTCATTTCCCTGAGTTCACTTTATTGTGCTGCACAGGTGATGTGCTTCTACGGACTGAAGGCAAGACCCTCTACCAGCAAAAAGATTATGGCTGCCTTCACTGCAGTGGATTGGAACCAAGCCCACAACGTCTCCGAGATGTGCCTGCATAGCCATCGGTCAGAGGCCCAGGTGGAGGCAGGCAGTCTTGTGAGACTGAGCCCTTAACCTGTGGGATCGGATGCTATTATAGTATCAGAAGTGAGTTCATTGCTTGGTGGTGGTGGAAAACTCACATCGGACTTGCCGTCATCACCCTTCCCATGGGGCCTCTGCTGGCCCCTCAGCCTCACCTGCTCTCACCCTGGCACAGCCTGTGGTTTGTGTAGCCAGCCAGTCTACCACTGTTTTCTGAGTCTGTCATCCCTCTTCCCTTCTCCCTTTAGTGCGGGCCTCCCTGGATCCTTGTCCCCACCTTGTCTGCCTAGGAAATGTCTCCTCGAGCTCCAGCCCTTCTCTGCCGGGCCTAGGCTGGGGTGGAGGGGGCATCCTCTGGGCCGTGTGCTTCCCTCTATCATATGCTGGCCATGCTGGTTGCAAAGGCCCATTCTGCTGTCTCCTCCACCGGACTGCATGCGCCAAGGGCAGGGCTGAGTGAGTAAGTGCTCTGTGTCCTGGTCCCCTGACCTGTGCGGGGCGCTGAGACTAAGCCCTCAGCAAGGTGTCAGGGAGTGAAGGATGAGTGTTAAAGGGAAAAACAAATGCTCCTGAGGTGGCGTAGTGGGGGACAGGAGAAGCTCCACCACAGGCTCTCAATGGAAGAGTCGTTTTTCAAAAGGTGACATTCTTTCTATGCCCGCTCATACTCGTTAATGGCAGAAATGAACCTAGTGTTGCGTGGCCTGACCTCGCCTTCCCCTCCCCTCCCCTCCCCCGTGCCGCAGCCATACTGCCCAGGGAGAGGCTTTGGGCAGCTTCAGGCAGCTCAGGGCAGCCTAGAGTCGGCCAGTGCAGGGCAGACACGGAGCAGAATCTTAGCCTCAGGTGGAGACCTCGGGCGACAGGACTGGCCAGGAAGCTCAGAGAGAGGTGAGAGGGCCATGGCCCCAAGGGCCAGAGACTGGAAAATACCAGTAACAGGGAAAGGAGGGAGGGGAGAGGTGGACAGCTGGGAGTCCAGAGGCCTGACTTCTGCTCTCAGTGCCATTGTTCGGCCTCAGAGAAGCTCCCCCAACCTGACCTTTCCATAAGTTCCTGCCTCTCTGGGCCTGAGGTTCTTCAACCTAAAATGGGGGTGGGCGGGCTGGGCAGAGGGTCACTAAGGTCCTCTCTCGTCCCGGCCAAGAAGGTTTGAGAAGAGCGTGGCTGCCTCAAAGTGCCATTGAGAGGACTGTCTCCAGGCTGGCACACAAATTGCAGGGGCCCACATTGTGGGGGCAGCCAGGCATTGGGGGGACGTGTCTCTGGGCCTGGAAAGAACTAGAAGCAGCTTCCCCAAGCCTCCTGCGCTGGACCTTGTCCCACAGTTTTGGCAGGTCCAGTGCGGCCCTCACGTCTAATGAGGCCGGCCACCTGGGGAGCCATAGAAACACAGCCTGGCCTCTTTTGTGGTGAAGGCCTGGTCACTCCTCTGCCTAACCCCAAGGTGACACTCCTGAGCATGGCCCGGGGGCTGGGCAGCACCCTTCACAGGCCGCCTGGGACTCGAAGGAGCGCATCTGGCTGGGGGTGCGGGTGGCGGGAGGAAGCTCCAAGCCACAGGGGCCCACAGACCAGATGTCTGGCCACGAGGACAGCCTCTGCTGGCCCTGAACCCCCGGGTCCCACTCCGCCAGGACGGGGCCTGCTGTTCTGGGCTCGTGCCTGCAGCCACTCACTGGGTCATGATTTCAGAGTCAATTGGTGAAGACAGGCCTCCTGGGATGAGCCAGTTGGCCCCTCACTTTTATTTGCTTTTCGAAGTTGGAAAAACTATGCTGTGCACCTGGCAGTACTTGCTGCTGCTGGGTTTTCTTTTTTTCTTTTAAGAAACAGAAAGTAACCCCTATGCTTACTGCAACCAAATCCACTTTATTGGCAGTCTGCATTTCCCACTGCAGTGGTAATAATACCTGACATGTGATGAGCCTTCACAGTTTACGAAGCCCTTTCTTACGCATTCTCCCTCTTGTTCCCCGCAGCAGTTGTGGGAGGGAGACAGGGCTGGCATTACTGTTCCTGATTACAGGTGAGGAAATCGAGTCCTACTCACTAAGGTCAGTTGCCCAAGGTCACACAGCAAGATGAAGCTAAAGCAAAGAACCTGGATCCTCTCTCTCAAGGCCTCATTCTTTCCTCTGCACCAAATACCCCCATGTCACTTAAATGCTGGGGGTCTCAGACACCCTTTTCCAAAAACAAGAAAAGGCAGAAGGCTCAGCTGGCCCCAACTCTGCTCTTTTCATTTCTGAACTTTTTCCCTTGGTGAACTTGACCATCACCTCTAAGCCAATGACTCTTAAATCTGTGCTCCCCTCTGGCACCCAAGACCTTCAGGTTCTACCATGATTCTCTAGGTCTCTTTAATGTCCCACCTGCCCCTCACTCACCCAGTATAGAAAACTCAGCATTATCTCAGTTTCATTTCCCTTACACTTTTTAAATCCAATTGGCCAAGTCCTGGGCATTTTATTTAATTCACCTATTCACCCAGCAAATACTGATTGTATGCTGTATGTTTCCAGTCTGCTCTGCTTCTCCCTGTGACATAACACATAATCTGTGTGTCTGGCTTCTTTCAGTCAGTGTGAGGTTTATAAGGCTCATCATCTTGCAGCATGCATCAGCCCCTCATTCCTTTCTATGGCTGAGCACTGCTCCACTGTGTGGGCAGCCCACCTTCCATGTACCTTTTCATCAGTTGACAGACATTGGGTTGTTGCTGCTTTTTGGCTCTTACGGATAATGCTGCTATGAAAATTTGTATACAGGTTTTTGAATGAACATTGCTTTATTTCTTTTAAGTATATACCTAGGAGCAGAATTTCTGGTCCATATGGTAATTATAGATATTTAACATTTTCTAAAATGGCTACACCATTTCACATTCCCACCAGTAAGGCATGGGGGTTCCAGTTTACCCCTGCCCTTGCCAACACTTGTTTGTTTGTTTTTTAATATATTTTTGAAGACTTTATTTATTTACTTTTAGAGGCAGGGGAAGGGAGGGAGAAAGAGGGGGAGAGAAACATCAGTGTGTGAGAGATATATCAGTTGGTTGCCTCTCACACGCCCACAACCCAGTGACCTTTCAGTTCATAAGCTGGCACTCAATCCACTGAGCCCCGTTATCCAGGGCCACTTGCTTTGTTTTTTTAAATTTTTATTTGTAATTTATTTTAGAGAGGACAGGAAGGAGAGAAAGAAAAAAACATCAATTTATTGTGCCAATGATTATTGTTTGATTCTTGTATGTGTCCTGACGTGGGATTGAACCCACAACCTTAGTGTATTGGGACAACGCTCTAACCAACTGGGCTACCTGACCATTTGTTGTTTTTCACAACAGCCATTTCAGTAGGTACAAAGTGGTTTCTCACTGAAATTTTGATTTGCATTTCCCTAATGACAAATGAGACTGAGCATTTTTTCATCTATTTATTGATCATTTGTATATATTCTTTTTTTTTATTTGTATATATTCTTTAGAGAAATGTCTGTTCAGATTCTTTGCCTCTTTTTCAGTTGGGTGATTCGCCTTTTTATTGTTGAGTTGTTATAGTTCTTTATATATTCTGGATACAATTCCCTTATTAGACAAATTACTTGCAAAATATTGTCTCCCATTCTGTAGGTAGTCTTTATTTTTTTAGTGTAGGCTTTAAAGTCCAATTTAACTATTTTTTCTTTTGTGACCTGTGACCCAAGATCACAGAGATTTACCCCTGTTTTTTTCCTAGGATCCATTTTGAGTTAAATGTTTTTATTACAAATTTTAAACTTGTGGTAAAATATTCATAACATAAAATCTACCATCTTAACCATTTAAAAGCCTATATTCAGTATTGTTAAGTACATTTATATTGTTATGCAACCCATCTCCAGAACTTTTGATCTTGCAAAACTGAAATTCTATATTCAAAAAGTTCCCCATTTTCTCCTGCCCCCAGGCCCCGTTCAGCTAATTTTTGTGTATAATGTAAGAAAGAGGCCCAACTTTATTCCCCTACATGTGACTATTCAGTTCCATTACCAGTTATTGAAAAAAACTTTTTTTCCATGAACTGTGTTAGCATCCTTATTGAACATCAATTGACCATGAATACAGACTATTAATTCTGTTCCATTGATCTATATGTCATCCATATATATCAGACTGTCTTGATTACTGTATCTTTGCAGTAAGTTTTGAAACCAAGAACTATGAGTCCTCCAGTGTTGTTCTTCCTTTTAAAATTGTTTTGACAAATTTTGGTCTCGTGCATATCCATATGAATTTCAGGATTAGCTTGTCAATTTCTGCCCCCCCACCAAAAAAAAGGTCAGTTAGAATTTTGATAGAGATTGCATTGATTCTGTAGACCACTATAGAGACTATTGCCATTACAATAGTACTAAGTTTTTTGATTTGTGAACATGAGATCTTTTCATTCGTTTTAATTTTTTCAACAATGTTTTGTGGGTTTCAGAATATAGATGACATATTTTCATTAAATTTATTACTGAGTATTTTTGGGTTTTTGGTACTGTTAAATGGAATCATTTTTCTAATTTCATTTTCAGGTTGTTCATTGAAAGTTTGTAGAAATATAATTGGATTTTATATATTGATCTTGTATCCTGAAATCTTTCTGAACTTGTTTGTTAGGTCTAATAGTTTTTTTAAAAGTTGATTCCTTAGGATTTTCTATATAGATCATGTCATCTGACTATAGAGTTTTACTTCTCCTTTCCAACACAGATCCCTTTTATTGCTGCTTCTTGACTAGCCCTGGCTAGAACTTTCAGTGCAGTGTTGAAGAGAAGTGGTGAAAGCATACATCCTTGTCTTGTTCTTGACCATGTGAGGAGAGCTTTCAGTTTTTTGCCACTAAGTAAGATGTTAGCTATGGGTTTTCATTGATGTCTTTTATCGGGTTGAGAAAGTTTCCTTCTATTCTTAATTTTTTTAGTGGGTTTTTAAAAATCATAAAACAGTGTTGAATTTTGTCAAATGCTTTTTCTGACTCTAATGAGATGATCATGTAGTTTTGTCCTTTATTCTATTGATGAAGTATATTACATGAATTAATTTTCAAATGTTAAACCAATTTTACATTCCTAAAAATAAATATCATTTGGCCATGGTGTATAACACTTTTTATGTGTTGCTGGATTCAGTTTGTTAGTGTTGTGTTGAGGATTTTTGCATCTATATTTACAAGAGACATTAGTCTAATTTCTTTTCTCCTGAAGTCTTTATCCAGTATCAGGGTAAGAGTAACCTCATGAAATGAGTTGAAAAGTGTTTTATCCTATTCTAATTTGTGGAAGAGTTTGTGAAGAATTGGTAGTAAATTTTCTTTAAATGTTTAATAGAGTTCATTTCTTTTTATAGCTGAGTTGTATTCCATTATATGAACACAGGAGAATTTGTCCATTCACCTGTTGTTAGATATTTGGGCTGTTTTCAGTATTGAAATAAAGCTGCTATAAACATTAGTGTACAAATCTTTATATGGACATATGTTTTCATTTCCTTGAGTAAGTATTTCCAAGTGGAATTGCTGGGTCATTTGGTAGGTACATGCTAACTTTACAAGAAAGTTCCAGACTAATTCTCAAACTGGTTGCATCACTGCACTTCACACTCTTACCAGCAATATATTTTGCTTACTCCACATCCTCACCAAATTAGGTGTTGGCAGTCTTTTTAAATTTAGCCATTCTAGTGGAAATGTGGTATCTCGGGCTTGTTTTCATTTATATTTTTCAGATACTACTGAAGAATGATACTAAACACATGTTCAGTGTTTACTGGTCATTTGTACAATATATCTTCCTTTGTACAGAATCTATTCATATCTTTTGTCCCTTTTAAAAAATATTTTATTTATTTAATTATTTTTAGAGGGAGGGGAAAGAAGGGAGAAAGAGGAGGGGAACATCCATGTGTGGTTGCTTCTGGAGCGCCCCCTACTGGGGACCTGGCCCACAACCCAGGCATGTGCCCTGACTTGGAATCAAACCAGCGACCCTTTGATTTGCAGGCTGGTGCTCAATCTACTGAGCCATGCCAGCCAGGGCTAAATACAATTGATTCTTGCATTTTGATTTGGTATTCTGTCACTTTACTAAATTCATTTATTGGCTACTCAGGAAGTTTTTTATAGCTTTAAGTTCTTCTATGTATATGATGATATTCTTTGAAAATAAAAACAATTTTACTTCTTTTTTGATTTATATGCCTTGTACTTAACTTTATTGTCTTATTTCATTGACTGGAATCTTAAGTAATATAATATTGAGTAAATTCATGATAGCAGATATTGCCTTGTTTCTAAATTTAGTGTGGAAGTGAATATTTCACCAAGAGTATCATATTTAGCATAGGTTTTTGTAGATTCTGCTTTACTGAGGACATTTTGTTCTATTTTTAGTTATTGGATAGTAGGGTGTTTTTTTCTTCTTATGAAGAATAAGTGTTGAATTTTGTAAAAATACACACAGTTTCCGATACATGCATTGGAAAAGAACAACCATTCCGAAGTCGAGTGTTGTGTTCTGTAAATGTCAATCAGGTCAAACTGGTTGATAAGGTTTTTCAAGTCTTGTCTATTATTACAGTCACTGCATGTCTACTGAATATGGATTCCATTGCCCCATTTCTTTGCATGTCTTGTTTTTTAGTTTTGTTGGGTAATACATCCTAACAATTCTGGTATCTGATATTCCCCACCCCCACCCCCAGGGATTGTTGTTGCTTTGGCTTGTTTAGTAACTTGCCTGGACTAAGTGTGTGGAGCCTGTAGTGTGCGTGGAACCGCCGATGTCTTTTTTTCCCTTTAATTTTTGTCTTTATTTTTAAGCCTTTCTTCCAGAGATTGCCTTTGGGTCAGCATTGCTAAGCAGTCAGTCAGTGAGTGTTCAGAAGTTATGCTTAAACACATGGGGCCCGTGATATTTCCACCTTCCTCAATGGCTCTGTGATAGATCTCTGCAGGGGTTAGATTGTACATTCAAACTTTAGGTGGTTCACAAGTCTGCCCCAGCCTTTACTTTCAGTTGGGCACTGTCACCTTCCCTTTACCTTTGTGCACGCCCTCAGGTTTCACCAGGAACAGTGCCAGGAACAAGGGCACTGTTTGGTCCCTTCTGCTCACGTGCTTTGCCAGAGATTCGGGAGCTTATCAAGGCCTACGATGGCTGTCTTATTCCCTGTATATCTCCTTTAAATTTCTGGTCCCACCCTGACTGGTGTGGCTCGGTTGGTTGAGCACTGTCCTGCAAAGCATAAGGTTGACCATTCGATTCCCAGTCAGGGCACCTGCCTGGGTTGCAGGTTTGGCCCCTGGGCAGGGCATGTAGAAGAAGCAGCCTATCGATGGTTTCCTCCCTCTCTTTCTCCCTGCCTTCTTCCCCTATCTCTAAAAGCAAATAAATAAAAACCTTTCAAAAAAATTCTAGTTCCTTTTTCTTCCCCCAACAGGGCCTCAACCTTAAGCTAGCTGGGATGTTGGCCTTCCATATTGTTTTGTTTTGTTTTGTTTTGTTTTGTTTTGTTACTGAGATTGCTACTGTTTTCTTTCAATGCCCCAGGCATGGCATTGTTTAAGCTGTGCTCCAAATAAAGTGATCCCTTTTGGAAGCACAGCTGCAGTTTTTCAAGGCTTGCCACTCTGTGTAGAACAGTTACCATGGTGACTGCACTGGGGTGGTGTTGGACAGTGGGGTTGGTGGGGGGTGCCAGGGGCAGCCACAGGCTAAGAAGTCACAGAATACCACCGTCCTGACAGGATATTCAGTAGTTTTCATGAATAAATGCTTTTAAAATTATTGTAAGCCTTTGATCACTTCTAGTTTTGACAATTTTGTCCACTTTTAGCATTTTGGTTTTCTGATTTTTGTTTTTTTATGAGGATTTCCTGAGCTCCTTACTCTGCCATTCCCAGAAGTCCTGCCCCCGTCATTCTATATCCTTCTAAATCTCGAATGTATCTATTTGCAGTTCTGTTAGCTTTTACTTCACATGTAAATAAAGCCGCCTTAAAAATCCATGTATAGGTTTTTGTGTGGACACAAGATTTTTGTATGTAGACCTAAGTTTTCAACTCATTTTGTATAAATATCAAAAAGCACAATCACTGGATCATTAAGTAAAACTGTGTAGTTTGTAAGAAACCACCAGGCCGTCTTCCAAAGTGGGCACACCACTTCGCATTTCCGCCAGCAGTAAAGGAGAGTTCCTTTGGCTCCACATTCTCACCAGCATTTGGTGGTGTTGGTGTTTTGGATTTTGGCCTAGTAGATGTATAGTGGCATCTCGTTGTTCCAATGTGTAACTTCCAAATAATATACAATGCAATATACAATGCAATAATATACAATATACAATGCACCTCTTTATGTTTGCCATGTGTGTATACATCAGGCCCTCAAATAACATCACTTTATTCATCATCATTTTGTTACAATGTTTATGAGAAAAAAAATCCTGGCCAGGGCTACTGTCTGTGTGGAGTTTGCACATTCTCCCCACGTCAGCATCTCTGTTATTCCACTTTCCTCCCACATCCCAAAGGTATGCATGCGAGGTTAATCGGCATGTCTGCGTTGTCCTCGTCTGGGTGAGTGAGTGTGTTTCTGAGTGGCCCTGCGGAGGAAGGGTGTTCTGTCCAGGGTCGGCTCCTGAGCTGCTGGGAGAGGCTCCCTCCACCTGCAGCCCTGGACTGGAATAAGTGGGTTGGAAAAGAATTATTGTACTTGGTTTTGTTAATCTTTCTTAAATGGATGTATAGCTCATATTTATTTATATGTTTAATATTAGGAGTGTTTTGGGTCTTTGGAAGTTTGGTGTTGTTTTTGTGATGAGAAATATGCCATAGGAACTGAATTCTTGTTTACATAAATTAGCCTATGGTAAAATTAGTTTTATTATATGTTGTTTTGATTAAAGTCAGTGTTTTCTAGAACCTATTGATGATGTTAAGTGAGGACTTAACTGTGTCTTCTTTAGTGACTTGTCTTTTTAAGTCTTTTGCCCAAAAATGTTTTTTATTTATTTTATTTTTAGAGAGAGGGGAAGGGAGGAGAAAAGAGAAGAGATACATCAGTGTGTGGTTGCCTCTCACCTGCCACCTGCCAGAGATGTGGCCTGCAACCCAGGCATGTGCCCTGACTGGGAATCAAACCAGCGACCTCTTGGTGTGCAGGCCGGCACTCAGTCCCCTGAGCCACACCAGCCAGGGCTACTCATTTTTCAGTTGGGTTGTTTGTTCTCTTATTACTGAGTTTAAGGGTTTTTCATATATTTCAAATAATGGTCTTATATCAGATATAGCAACTGCATATATTTTCTCTCAGTCTGTTAATTGCTTTTCATTCTCTTAACAGTATCTTTCACAGATAAACTTTTAATTTTAATAAAGTCTAGCTTATCAATTCTTTGTTTCATGGATCATGGTTTTTTAAAGATTTTATTTATTTTTTAGAGAGCAGAAGAGAGGGAGAAGGAGAGGGAGAGAAACATTGATGTGTGAGAGAAACGTGGATTGGTTGCCTCTCGCACGCCCCCAACCAGGGACCTGGCCCACATCCCAGGCATGTGCCCTGGCTGGGAATCGAACTGGCGACCGTCTCACAGGCCAGCACTCACTTCACTGAGCCACACCAGCCAGGGCTGGATCGTGTTCTTTGATGTTGTATCTAAGAAGTCATCGCCATACCAATAGTGATCTGGGTTTTCTCCTATATTTGCTCGTAGGAGTTTTATAGTTTTGTGCTTCGTATTTAGGTCTATGGTCCATATTGAGTTAATTTGTGTGAACAGTGTAAGATCTGTTATGTATGTGTGTGTAAAGACACAGTTGTTCCTGCACCATTTGTTGAAAGGACTATCTCTGTTCCACTACCTTTCCCTTCTTTTTCAAAGATCAGTTGACAGAGTGGGTGGGCCAAAAACTCTGTTTTGTTTTTTTCTGCAAAATAAGACACACTTTTTGTTTTCACCAATAACTTTATTGATGTGGATATTTTGAGTATGTTGGCTATCTCCCACTACTGGCTTCCAGTGGGTAGAGGCCAGAGGTGCTGCTAAACATCTTCCAGCGCATAAGACAGCCCCACAGCAGAGAATTATTTGGTCCAAATGTCGATAATACCAAGAAACTTCGCAAACTGCAGCTGACATGTTCAATCAGTCACAGCACCTTCTCTGTACACTGCGCAAATCTTTTTCTGCATTTCAGTTTCATTTTTACCTTTCTTAAAATAATAAAGCATAATATGTCAAAAATGTTATGTATTTTCTTCCATCTTCAATATTAAAATGGCTGTACAAAATTTCAACAATTTTGACGTTTTTAATGCATGTTGATATGACAGCCATCACAATACAATCTAACAAAATTGTTTCGAATGAAGTTAAAGACAAACAGCCCTGGCTGGTGTGGCTCAGTGGACTGAGCTCCAGCCTGTGAACCAAAGTGTCGCTGGTTTGATTCCCAGTCAGGGCACATGGGTTGCAGGCCAGTCCCCAGTAGGGGGTGTGTGACCACACATTGATGTTTCTCTCCCTCTCTTTCTCCCCCAATTCCCCTCTCTAAAAATAAATATTTTTTAAAAATTAATAAAAAGACAAATAAGCACTAATAGAGCCATTGCGCAAGAAAAAAATATATATAATGTACTTTTTGACCAGCCCAATATTTATATGGGTCTACTTCTGGATTCTCTATTTTGCTACATTGATCTGCTTGTCTGTTGTTTCACCAAGATCACAGTCTTTATTAGTATAATTTTATAGTAAGTCTCAAAGTCAGGCAGTGATCTTTTACCTCTCCATATAAACTTTACAATCAGTTTGTTCATGTCCAAAAATAATTTCCAGGATTTTGATTTGGATTGCATTGAATCATAGATCAAGCAGTAAATTTTAAAAATTATTCTATTTTTCAGTTCTGTAATTTCTATTTGATTCTTTTTAAAAAATAATTTTCAGTGATTTGTTGAGATTTCTTATTTTCTCTTACCATGTTTATACTTTCTTCTAGTGCCTTCAACATGTTTAAAACGATTTTAAGCTCCCTGTCTGCTAATTCCAACATTAATGTCATTTAAGGGTCTTTTTCTTTTTCTTTTTTTAAGATTTTATTTATTTATTTTTAGAGAGGGAAGGGAGGAAGACAGAGAGAGAGAGAGAAACATCAATGTGCAGTTGCTGGGGGTCATGGCCTACAACTTAGGCATGTACCCTGACTGGGAATCGAACCTGCGACACTTTGGTTCACAGCCCGAGCTCAATCCACTGAGCTACGCCAGCCAGGGCTGGGTCTTTTTCTATTAAATTATTTTTCTTCTGATTAGCAGTCACATTTTTCTGCTTCTTTGCATGTCTACTAATACTTTATTTTATGCTGGACATTATGGATACTACACTTTTAGATGATGGATTTTGTTGTCTTCCTTAGTAGGGTGTTGAGTTTCACTCTGGCAGGCAGATAATGTACTTGTGAATGAACTTAGTCTTTTTTTTGTTCCATTCTTATTGAATATATTGGAGTGACACTGGTTAACAAAATTGTACAGGTTTCAGGTACAAAATTCCATTGTGTGTTACTGTGGTCATGTTACACGTGTTAAGATCTGTACCGGGCTAACAGGAGAACAACACAGCCAGGTGAAGCATCGTACCTGAAGCCACAAGCTTTTACCAATCTACACAACAAAAGTTCAACAGCAGTGGCACAGCTCTGGGTTGTCCTAACAAGCTACTGACATGTGTGGCTAAAGAATGTTCTTGCAGCCAAGGCCAGGTGAAGGCCATTGTCACTAACAAAGAAGGAAAGAGCATCGGGAACAACGGGGACAGGGGTGGGGGGCAGTGGAGAGCATGCACAGGCTTTGGAGTCAGACAGATTGGGGTTCAATCCAGGATGTGTTCTTTGACCTTTGATAAGCCACATAATTTTATGTATAAAATGGGGAATGATATATACCTTTTGAGGCTCTTAAATTATGAGATACTATGTGTAAAATCTCTGGTATGTAACTGGCATATAATAACTAACCACTGTTATTATCTCTATCATCTGACTATATCACTTCCTAGCTAAATAACTAGGCACTATTTCCCTTAAGAAAAAATCCAAACTCCTAAATATGGCTTATAAGACCCTCCATGACCTGACCTCCTTTTACCTCTTCAGTCATGAATTTCATCACTCTGAGCTTCCTTTTCTCTGTTTTAGCCACATTAAACTTTCTTAATCCATCCAGTCCTTCAAGCTGCCTGTATCTCTCCTTGGAACCTTATTCCTGTCCTCAACTTGGCTTACCAATTTAGACATCGCTCCATTCATTCTTGTGTTCATCCATTAATCAAATGTTTATGGAGGGCCCATCATGTAGCAGGTCCTGGGATACAGCAGTGCACAGGGGACATTCTGTCTTTGTCCTCACTGGAAGGTACCTTGTAAATTAAACATATCTGCATGGAGCTCCCTGGGCATGGGGCTCCCTGTTGCATGCTCTCACAGTTCCCTGTGCTTCTCCCATGGCCCTTCTCTTGATATGTTGCAATTGCTTATCACCTATCGCCAACCCTCACTAGACTGTAAGTCCTGTGGGGGCATGAACCATGTTATCCCAATTTCTACTTTTTTCCACTGTCTAGCACATTAAATATTTGTTGAATTATTAGCAAATTACTGAAAGCTTACTTGGCTCTAAATCTTACCTGGAGCACCCTAGTGGCAAGACACTGGAGGAGGTAAAGATCTGGGCCCATCTCACCAGCCACCCAGCTCCCTGACCCTTGGGCCTGTGCGGAACCCCCATGTGCCAAGATAACAAGCCTGTGCTGGCCCTCTCGGTTCTGCTGGCAGCGATCACTCACTGCTGTTCTCCCCACCAGAGCAGCTTCTGCCAGAGAAGAGTTTTCTTCCTTCTCAGTACTTTTAAGGCCCCGCAGAGTTCCATCAGCTTCTTAGACCTGCTTGCATCTCCAGGAGCCTCACCAAGCTCAGCAGCAGCAGCTGCGCCCAAGTACCTGCCTACGAGTGAGCGAGTAAGCGGCCAGACCACATGTGAGGCTCCCCTTGGCTTCCTCGGGGGGCTTTCTGTGTCACCTGGACACTACGGCTATAGCTTCCTCTTCCTTCCTCAATTAAAACTGTCAAAGCCTAGTTGCATTTCCTGTCTCTAAATGCACAAAATAAGTATACCAGAAACTCAGCTTTATTCAGTTTTGCTTAAGCTAAATTAGCTTGGTCCCTGTTATCTGAAGCAGCAAGACAGTCATTCTTCCTGATGACCTTATGACTTTATGTACTCATGATAAGCATCAAAACTGGTACAACTTTAGGGAGGGCAATCTGGCAATACATATCAAGAGTCTCTAAAAATGTATATCCTTTGACAAAGTGGTTCTATTCCTAGGAATCTATCCTAAGGATAATTTAAAATACGTCTAAGGTTTGGTTGTAGCCGCCCAAAGTGTAAGCAGAATGCTCAGGGGAAACTTGTCTTTCTCAACTTGCTTAAAAGTTGCTTACAAGACATTCAATTTTCAGATGGGAATTGTGTTTTACAAGGTATTAAGCGCCAAAATTTAGGCATCTGGAGGTTTTAAGAGGGAAACACCTCTCAACATTGTAAGGTGGCTTTGAAAGGAGTGGGCTAACATTGCAGAGAGCAAGCTCCACCACCACCACTCGTGCGTGGTTGCTGTGAGTCACCTGACCTCCCAGGCTGTTTTCTCATCTACAAAAGGGGGTAACGTCTGCGCAGTCTCCCCCTGACAGGCATGGCAGGGCAGCTCCCGCTCTCCCTTGTGTCTGCACTGGTGGGTTCTCGGTAACGAACAGAACTGTCTTCACTGGCCGCCCTTTGCCTTTAGAACAACAGCCCCAGGGTTCCCACCATGGTCAGACCCGCCTCCTACACACCCTCTGCAGACCCCCTGTCAGGCTATCACCATGGTCCTAAACACCTATTTACACCATGATTTATTTGGTTGCCTCTCCCTTTCAAAGCTCCACGAGGGCAGGTTCTGCTTCTGACTGGTCTATGACTGTTTTTTCAGGGCTTGGCAGAGTGCCCAGCACGGAGACACCAGGTAATTTGTTAAGTGAATGAATCTTACAGTCTTAGAGTGTCAGGGATAAAGATCTAAGCCTTTCGTTTTATAGCTGACAAAACTAAGGTCCAGAGAAGAGAAATGATTTTTCTATGGCCACATGGCCAGTGAGTGGAAGAGGCAGTTTTAGAATTCATTCATTTATTCATCCATTCGTCCATTCAGTATTTTCTAAGCACCTACTACGTTCCAGATCCTGTCTGGAGGGAGGTGCTGGAGATGAAGCGACGGCCAGGACAGCCCTGACCTCCTTGAACTCACATGGAGGTGGAGGTGGCCAATGAGCAGGGAAACAACCAGCACTTATCACTTGTGCGGTCTTGATACTATGTATCTGTGAAGAAAGAAGGGCTCTGAAGACAAAGCCACACAGCCAGGAGGACTCTACCCGTGTTTTCTGCTTCAAAGCTCAAGGCTCTTTCCACTACACCACGCTGCCTGCCCTGGGTAAACAAACAAAACCATAATTTATGAGGCTCCCTCAGCTGCCCGCGTGTGTGTTTGGTGGGGTGAAGCCCTCACGCTGTCCATGAAAAAGGGCCAACATCATCAGAAGCAGCAGCTGACTGGCTTGCCTGCTCAAGCAGGTGTCACAGCGTTCGCCAGCCTGGCCTCTGCTGTCTTGAAACTTCACATCTGGCGTCCAAAGAGAGAGGGAGTGTGTGTAAATAAGACAGCTATTGACCAAGCAAACTGGGGAGGGCTGGAGTTGGCCAGCGTCTGGGAATGATGCAAACCACAAGGGGACAGTACTCGGGCGGCGGGCGGCGAGCAGAGCAAACAGATGGGCTCGGACTGCGGGCGTGACTGCTGTCTGAGCTCCCCCCATACGTCGAGGGGACGGGGGAGGCCTCTTCACTGAGGGAGATCTGTTTATTTTTTTCATTTATCAAGGCGCCCTCTGATGTCTGTACTTGGGGAAAGAGAACATCCACCCAGACCACTGGCTTTCTTTTCAACTGTTTGAAGTAGGAATGTGGTAGAAACAAGAGTACAGAACGCACAGGTGGCGGCCCACCTGAGAGGCAGGTGCTGGCGGATCCAAGGGGAGTCAGGAGGGGACAGTGAGCAGAGCCACGAGGGTGCCCGCTGGCACGCTGGGTCCATGAGCAGTCCCTCCTCACTTCGTCATAGCGCCAGCTCTGATGGTCTAGTGTGTTGTGACATAAAGTGGACATTGGAATAAGGAATAGCTGAAAAAATAAACGAAGGGCGACAACTCATTCTTCTCACGTAGGTCGGATTAGAGCCCAAAGCACTGCTTTGAAAATCCTAAGTCACTGACTGACCAGCCACTATGAACCAGGCTCTTTATGTCTGTTTCTCTCTAATTCTCACAGGAACCTTGAGGTAGTACTACCTTCACTTTACAGATGGGTGAGCCGAGGCTAAGTTTCAAGTTCACTGGCTTTTTAGAAGTCACACTGCTAGTAAACGGCACTGAGCTCCAGCCTGGCTGACTCTGAAGTCCGAGTGCTTTCTACAAAACCAAGCAGTGGCCACCACTTGCCTGACAGTGACAAGTGACTGTCTAGCTGCTCTGCTGCTTTCAATGTGTTATAGGCTCGGCAGCCACCTGACTCATCCCACGAGTTACGCACAATTTTAAATAAGAGCTGGGGGAACTCATGCAGGACCTTTGGGACAACTGTTTCCTTATTTTAGGGGTGAGCTTTTCTCACACACACACAAAACCCTTACAGCTCAAGGAGAAACGTATCATTACACAGTCCCAGATGTGACGGCAGTTTAGTGAGGGCCCGATATGCCCCGATTACAACATGCAAGACTGTGAACTGTGTTCCACATCAGTGGAAAAGAACCCACGTCAGGAACCGATGACGACAGGACACTCACAGTCTGCCCCCTAAATCCGAGCTCTGCCCTGTGCTGCCTCGCTGGGCAGCCTCTCCACCAGCCAACATCCTAATGCACGAAACTGGGCTGCTAGCTACCTCTCGCAAGATTGTTGAGATTAAGTGACAAAGTGTATGGACGCAGCTGGCATGGAATAGGTGTACAATAAATGTAATTGGGATGGATTCAGTTGGCCAGGCTGGGACTATGGGTCATTCTGGCGCAGAGAATTCCAGGGAGATGCAGTCAGTTCCAGGTCTAAATCGGAGTGTGTTTGTGCGTCAGAGAAGGGCCTCTGTGTATCCGTAGTGGAACCGTGGAACCAATCCCATCTCCATGGTTTAACGAGGACCCTGGCTCAGGCAAGAGCCAGAGGGCTTCCAAGCATGAGATGACCCAGCAAAAGGCTCCTCATTCCACATTTGAAGTCCATTCTCTCCTCTCCCGAGGTTCCGAGGGAATCAAAGGGGTCCTTTGCCTAAAACTGAACTAAATCCAACCTCATATCATTTTTTTTTCAAATGTACAAATCTGACATGTTGAAACTCTTCAGTGGCCTCCAGTTGCCTATAGAGTGAAGTCTGAAGTACTTAGCTAAGACCTCTGTGATCTAGGCCCTGCCTACTTATTTGGCTTCACAACCTACTATTCTCTCACCAAACCGCCTGTAACTCTAAACAGTCCATGATTTATTTTCCTTGTGCCTCTTATGTTATATGTCCCGTTCCTTCTGTCCGGGATGCCCCTCACTTTCCCATTTGGCAACCTCCTATGCTCACGACCTCAGTTTAAGCACGTCCTCCTCTGTGAGTCCCTAGTCCCCAAGGCAGTCACAGACAGCCCTTCCCCGGGCCACACCAGTGAGTAGGTCCACACCTTCTCACAGAGGAGGGACGGCAGGGTACGGTAGAACGAATGCAGGCATTAAGTCTGAAAGCCTGGAGTTCATTTTGTTCCACGTTTGCTTACACAGCCATCTGACCGGGAGTCAGTCTGCTTCCTGCAGCTTTGCCAATCACAGCCATTCCAGTATTCTAGCTCCTCCAGTTTCTCATTATGAATTTATTATTAAAAATAAACACATCGCACTTTTGGGAAAATCATTTAAAGTCTCTTAACCTCCCTACCTTCATTTGTACATGAAAGCTGTTGTGAGGTTCAGGGAAAATGTATTTAGATAGCGAGCACAAATTTTGGCCCATGGCAAGCGCTGGTAAGTATGATACTACTATTTCAGCACATTGTAACTATTTGTCCTTGATGTCTTCCTTCCTACTAGACAGTCAATTTCTCAAGGATAAGAAATTCACCTTTCTATCCCCAGCATTGAGCACAAGAGTCCTGGGTACATAGTTACTTACACACACACACACACACACACACACACACACACCTCTTTAATGCACACGGCTGTCAGTCCCTGGAAGGCAGAGGACTTGTCACGTGCTTCTCTTCTATCTTTCACAGCAACCATCCTGGTTATTGGGCAAATCAGTCAGCGTTCATTCAAGGCAACTTATGAACGGACCGACACACTCTCTTACTTAGGGGTTGCTAACAGCGGGAGAGGCACACGGGGTGAAGCCTGAAGACCTAGGATCTCGCCCTGGTTCCCTTCCTTACTGTGAGGTATTCGGCATGTTGGCTAGACAACCTGGGCTAATTTTCTGCAAAATGAGGGGTGGGGGGAGAAATTTTTTATGGGTTATCACACAGACTGAAATAAGATATAGGCCCATATAAGTAAAGGTAGGGCATAACTGGCTTTTGAATTATTCCTTGTCTTGTGAATCTCTAGCATGGCTTAAATGGGGAAAAAATGCCAAATTTCCTCTTTATTTTCTTACAAAGTTTAAGTCAAAAGTCAAACCAAGAATTGGAGATTTTTTTTAAGGAAAAACAGTGTTCTTGATTTAAACTAAAAGCCATTAAATAGATTGCTTAGGAAAACTATGCTCTATTTAGAAGAGATTCCTGGTGATATAAAAGTAATCATAAAACTTTACTTTATTCTGGCCTCTCTTTAAAGTCTTCTTAACATTTATTAGTCTACTTACCTAACTTTGTAATTTAGTAATATGGTATACTGAACATAATTGAATCTTTGTTTATAGATTTCAACACCACTTGGCAGGGATGCCATAGCAAGCAGATGAGTGGTTGAGTTAGATAAACGTTAAGGTTGCCTTCAAATGTGACAATCTGGGATCTGAACCACTAGTGTCCTTGTGCTCACAAAAATGGGCACGAGCCATCCTTGGGCAACATGGAAATGTGAATTAATACACAGCCAAGAGCAGCATAGCGAGGCAGGTAAGACTGCAGGCACCAAGTGAAGCCAAGTTGTCAAGATTTATATCCTCCTGGCTCTGCTGCTTGCTAACTCTGTGACCTTGAACGAGTTCCTTCCCAGCCTCGGTTTCCTCATGTATAAAATGGGAATAAAAGAACCTGTCTTATAGGGTTGTTATGAGGATTACGTTAATACGTCTAACAGGCCTGGAACCATGCATGCCTAGCACATAGTGTGCAAAAACTGTAAGCTATTCTGCTCTGTGTTAGTTTAATATATGTCAAAATACTAGGGAATGCCCATGCAATATTTCATTACAGTCTTTTTAAAACAACGCTTTGAGGTAGGTGGTGGCTCACTGTAAAACAAAGGTGAGCAAATTGAGGTTCTCAGAGCCCTTAGGTACCTTACCTAAGGTCAGTGCCTCAGGTAGTGTTTGCACCCAGAACCCCCCGCCTCCCGGGCCTGTGTCGTTTCCACCGCAGTACCCTAAAATGGTTGAGTGTGTGCACAGTGCAGGTGAATTTATGCTGAGCCAATAACTATCCTATAAGGTATCCTTTGGGATAATCCCTGGGACCTGCTTGCTTTTCTGCCAATACTCTCCTTCTTAAGGTAGGACAGAAATAACTCCAGTAAGGGTTCACTTAATCAGGATTTACTTAGACCGTGATTGTGTAAATGGTGACGTTCAAACAGCTAAATAAAACACACTCAAGTGCTGGACCTTCCTCTGCCTGCGTCTCATTTTAAATTCTTTGTTGTTCCCTGCACAGGACTATAAAGTTTTGCCCATTACGATCGTCCCAGTTCTTTTCTGAATTAAGTCCCTTGTCTACCAGTCATCTAAGCATCATCTCAACTGCTCTCTCATGTGTGTGCCTTGTCACTCTGCAACAGTAACCTCTGGGCTCTGCAATCCCTCCAGTCCCTTCCCCAGGACGACACATAACTGCATACAACAACTGCTTGACGCTTTGGATTTGAATGATCCAAAGCAGATACTCAACAACGTGGTTTTTCCATTCTTCAAGAGCATTCCTGTAAAACACATGAAATAAGGACCTTGAGAAAGAAAGCCTAAAAGACCGAAGAAAGAAGTTAAAGAAGAACTAGCCATGAAAAACTTTGGGTATTAAAAAAAGGTGGGGGGAGGGGGGAAGCCAGGGCGAAGTCTCAAGAAACAAGGAGTCTGGCAAGAGCAAATGAGGAAAAAAGGGGGGGTGGGGGCGGAGGAGCCAGACAACATTTAGCATTTGAAATGGAAGTGAGGTCTGGAGCTAAGGTGGGTTTGGATCAGAAGCCCGACCGGGTTTCTCTGGCCCAAGTGCCTGGGTGGCAATCTGTGGGTGGCCCACGCTTCGGAACAACAACAGAAAAAACTGGACACAGATACAAGTGGTGAGAAGTGTCCTGCAGCAGGGAGTGGCAAGCGTCAATCTGAAATGCAGTCATTTGGGTACAATGTGCCCTTCAGAGAGGGCACGGTGACAGCATGGGCTAATTTACAGAGCTGCCAGGGCAATAACTCAGAAGGCAGTACTGCCTTCTCACAACAAAACCAGGGGGCCCCGGGACGGTCCACGGTGGTAACAGGCTGCATTACAGCACAGTGAGATCCCGGAACCAATGAAAGGAGACAAGTTTACCAAAACGAGCCTTGACACAGAGTACGTTTCTGGCAAATACATTATTATGCACTCATTCTCCTCAGGTCCTGGGGAAACTATTTCATTTCCTTATATGGCCCTCCTTTTCAGCTCTCTCCTGTACAATAACTAATGTCTTCTCAGAGCAACAAAGACAGAAGAGGAACAGGACTGTTCCACTCATCCCCTGCCCCCCATTTATTTCAGGGAGGTGGGTAGAGGCTCCTCTCATTGAGGGTGTCAGAGAAGAACTACTAACCTTTAAAAATCACTTTTTAAAAACCGAAATTATTCCTGCCAGAGAAATCTATGCGGATGGGGGAAGACAAAGGAAATACTGCAATTGTCTACACTGGCTGCCAGAATTAAGCAGCCTTATTTTAACCATGACATTTTGCTTTAATCCCATTCAAACTTTCATGTTAATACCACTGGAACTAAGACACAGCATGCGCAGTGGGTAAAACACTCACAACACAGCACACACAATCAAAATGCTGGCTGTCGCTCTTTTAAAATATTGTCCATTTAGTTTTTTTCTTTTTACCCATCCTCTCACCCCCAACCCGGCTCTGGCTTGTTCTCTGTATCTATGGGTTTCTTTTGCTCATTTGTTTTCATTCTACATTACAAGTGATATGTGGTATTTGTCTGACTAATTTTACTTAGCATAATACCCTCTAGGTCAATCCATGTCACAAAAGGCAAGATTGCATTCTTTTCTATTGCTGAGTAGTATTACATTGTATATATGCACTTCATCTTACTTACCCATCCATCCATCAGTGGACACTTAGGTTGCTTCCATATCTTGGCTATTGTAAATGGTGATGCAGTGAACATAGGGGTGCATGGATCTTTACAAATTAATGTGTCTTCTTCAAATGAATACCCAGAAATGGAATTGCTGTATCTCATGGCAGCTGTATTTTTAATATTTTGAGGAATCTTCATACTGGTTTCCAAAATGGCTAAACCAATTTACAGTCCCACCAGCAGTGAATGAGGGTTCCCTTTTCTCCACATCCTAACCAGCATTTATTTGTTGATTTTTTTTATGATATCCATTTTGATAGGTGGGAGGTGGTATCTCATTGTGGGTTTAATCTGCATTTTCCTGATGATTAGTGATGTTGAGCATCTTTTCATTTTTAATGTCTGTTGGCCATCTGTATGTCCTCTTTGGAGAAATGTCTATTCAGGTCCTCTGCCCATTTTTTAATTGGACATTTTTTTTGGTGTTGTGTGAGCTCCTTATATATTTCTATATTAACCCCTTATTGAATGTATCATTGGCAAATATCTTCTTCCATTCAGTAGGTTGTCTTTTTATTCTGTTGATGGGTTCTTTGCTGTGCAGAAAGTTTTTAGTTTGATGTAGGCCCATTTGTTGTTTATTTGTGCTTGTTTCCTTTGGAGGAAAGGAGACATATCCAGAAAGATACTGCTAAGATCTATGTAAAAGGGTTTACTGTCTATGTTTTCTTCTGGGAGTTTTATGGTTTCAGTTCTTGTCATTTGTCTTTAATCCATTTTTTTTTATGAAAATTCTCTCCTCCTTACAAGCAAACAAAATAAATTATAGACAAACATTGTGATAGAGATAAATAAGGACATTTTATAGTGATAAAAGTGTCAATCAAGAAGATATAACAACTATGACCATGTAGGCATCTAGAAATACCGACCCATCATATATGATACAAAAGGGACAAAATTGAAAAAATAGACAGTATAAAAATAATAATTGGAGACTTCAATACCTTAATATCCATAAAGGATAAAACAATGAGACAGAAGCTTAATAAGAGGTAGAAGACTTGAAAAAACACTATAAAGCAGCTAGCCTTAACAGACATCTATAGAACACTGCACAGAACAACAGCAGCACATATGTTCTTCTTAAGTGCACAAGGAACATTCTTTTTTTAAATATATTTTATTGATTATGCTATTACAGTTGTCCCATATCCCCCTTCACTCCCCTCCACCCTGTGCCCCCTCTCCCACCCACGTTCCCCCCCTTTAGTCCATGTCCATGTGTCATACTTATGAGTTCTTTAGCTTCTACATTTCCCGTACTATTCTTGCCCTCCCCCTATCTATTTTCAACCTACATTCTATGCTACTTATTCTCTATACCTTTTCCCCCTCTCTCCTCCTCCCACCCCTACTGCTAGCCCCCCCATGTGCCCTCTATTTCTGTGGTTCTGTTCCTATTCTAGTTGTTTACTTAGTTTCTTTTGGTTTTGCTTTAGGTGTGGTTGTTAATAATTGTGAGTTTGCTGTCCTTTTACTATACATGTCTTTTCTTTATCTTCTTTTCTTAGATAAGTCCCTTTAGCATTTCATAAAGTAAGGGCTTGGTGATGATGAACTCCTTTAATTTGACCTTATCTGAAAAGCACTTTATCTTCTCTCCCATTCTAAATGAGAGCTTTGCTGGATAGAGCAATCTGGGATGTAGGTCCTTGTCTTTCATGACTTGGAATATTTCTTTCCAGCCCCTTCTTGCCTGTAAGGTCTCTTTGGAGAAATCAGCTGACAGTCTGATGGGAACTCCTTTGTAGGTTACTGTCCCCTTACCTCTTGCTGCTTCTAGGATTCTCTCCTTAGTTTTTACCTTGGCTAATGTAATGATGATGTGCCTTGGTGTGTTTCTTCTTGGGTCCAACTTCTTTGGGGCTCTCTGAGCTCCTTGGATTTCTTGGAAGACTGTTCCCTTTGCCAGTTTGGGGAAGTTCTCCTTTATTATTTGTCCAAATAACTTTTCCACTTGTTGGTCCTCCCCTTCTGGTACCCCTATAATTCAGATGTTGGAACGTTTAAAGGTGTCCTTGATGGTCTTAAGCTTTTCTTCGATTTTTTGAATTCTTATTTCATCATGCTCTCCTGCTTGGTTGATTCTATCTTCCTTCTGGTCCACTGTGTTGTTTTGAGACTCAGATTCCTTCCTTTCACAATTGGCTCTCCTCCGTGTGTCTTCCTGCATCCCTTTTATGGTAATCTGCATTTTTTCATGTAATTTGGATCCAAAATCAACCAGTTCCGTGAGCTTCCTGATCACCAGTGTTTTGAACTGTGCATCTGATAGATTGGCTATTTCTTGGTCACTCAAAAGGATGAGTCCTGGGGGACTGATCTGTTCTGCTGGAAACATGTCTTATGTCTTTCCCTGTCTCTCCTATTATTCGTCTTTAATCCATTTTGAGTTCATTTTGTACATGGTATAAGAAAGTGGTCCAATTTCATTTTTTTAACATGCATCTCTCCAGTGTTCCCAACCTGTTGAAGAGACTGTTTTTACTCCACTGTATATCCTCACATCTTTTGTCTTAAATTAATTGATCATTAAGTGAGGATTTATTTCTGGGCTCTTGCTTTGCATGAAAAGGTGGTATATGCAAAGTTGCCCCCAAATGCCAAAGGAGCTAAAAGACCAAAGAACAAGACAGAGAAGTCCAACTTACTGATTAATGAGTTTAACAGGAAACTTACTTACAGAAATGTAATGCTGGGTGGCAGCAGGACGTTTATTATCTCCACATCTTTACCCCTAGACCACCTGTCTTTATCCCCCTCAGAAATCAACCTATGAGGGAAGAAAAGAATGTGTGGGTGGTCAGGGGAAACAAAAAGGCCAGGTTCTGGGAGGCTCTGGCGCCACAGTGAGCTAAGAGATAGATGACATCAGGGACGCCCAGAGGAAAGACCAATGGAAATGCCATGATTAGCCCACAGCCTCTGTACACACACCAGAGTCCACCCTGGGGAAGGAGAGGGGTTCAAAGATCCTGGTTCACTCACTCAGAGTTAAGCTGGTGGTTTAACTTCAAGTTGGAATCAGTTCTGTTGATACAGCTTTCTAATCTATTCCATTGATCTGTGTTTTTACTCCAGTACCATATTGTTTTGATTATTGTAGCTTTGTGGTATAGTTTGGAACCAGGAAGCATGATACTTCCCACTTTGTTTTTTCTCAAGGTTTATTTGACTATGCAGGGTCTTTTGTGGTTCTATATAAATTTTAGGATTAGTTGTTCTATTTATGAGAAGAATACCATTGGTATTTTAATAGGGATTGCATTGAATCTGTATATTGCTTTGGTAAGGGCATTTTAACAATATTAATCCTTCCAACCCATGAGCGTGGTATATCTTTCCATTTCTTTGTATCCTCTCTAATTTCTTTTTCAATATCTTTTGTCCACCTCTTTGGTTAAATTTATTCCTAGGTATTTTATGCTTTTTTATGAAGTTGTAAGTGGGATTAATTTCTTTTTTTAATTTAATATTGGTATATAAAAATGTAACTGGGGACTTCTGGTCAAGAGGGAGGCGTAAGTAAAAGCAGCTAGCCTCCTCCCACAACCACAGCACAATTACAGCTAAATTACAGAACACATATCACTCAGAACCATCAGAAAACTGAGCTGTATGTAAGTCCAACAACTAAGGAATTAAAGAAACTACACTCATCCAGACAGGTAGAAGGGGCGGAAACATGGAGACACAGACCAATCTGCTCCCAAACCCACATGAAGGGATATCTTAGAAGTGAAGGATCCCAGCCCCGCACCGGACCACCCAACCCAGGATCCAGTGCAAGGAAGAAAAGTCCCCATAGGTTCTGGCTGTAAAAACCAGTGGGGGCTGGGTCAGCAGAAGAAACTGTGGGATTCTCAGACCTCTCCTCTTAAAGAGCCTCACATCACACACAGATTTACTCGAAGTCACTCGCTCTCACCCCAGCACTGGGGCAGTACTTTGAAGGGCACCAGTGGCATATGGTGAGGAACTAGAGTGTCTGGCATCAGGGTGAGAGCTGGGGGACACCTTCCTCCCAGACAGAACTTCAGATGGCAGTCATTGCACCCCTTCTGAGCCCTCCCCCAGACAGAACCACAGTGAGGGGGCACCATATCTGAATCTCCATCAACCTGGCTTGCATGGAGAGCCCTGTCCTGATTACCTAAGGGCCCACCCCATCCCATTTATGAGCTCACCCAAGTTGATAAATGTGCCTTTTCCATATGAATGGCTTGGTTAGGGGCAAGCTTGAGATCTTCCTAAATCCGCTCAAACAATAGTTTAGCCCAGCCGTCCCGCCTCTCACCCCACCCCATACTTCTTGCTGAGGGGCCCCAGGCCCAGCACAAACAATAGCCATCTGCAGATCACTTTATAGCTTATGCCAAGGGGCCTGAACAGAACACAGGTGGAGGCAGACCTTGGACTGCACCACCCAGGAAACCCCAGAGCCTGCGCACCCAGTGGACAGTTACAGAACACGTCAGAGCACCACCCAACCACCTCCACAAGCCATGGAAGGAGGTGGTTGCTGGCCAGGGGTTATAGCCAGTCCTACCACCTGGCTGGACTAGGACCCTATTTTTCAGATTATAAAATGCACTGTCCCCTGATTTGGGAGGGAAATGGGGGTGTGTCTTCCAGTCTGAATGTAGCGTGCCCAGCTTGTGGGAAGGTGGGGGCAGCAGCAGTGGTGCAGGGTCACAGGTTATTAAATATTTTACCACATTTTTTGCTTCAAAATTTTTTCCCCTCTATTTTCCTCCTCTAAAACCTAGATGCGTCTTATGGTCCAATGTATCTTATAGTCCTAAAAATATGGTAAATCCCTCCCATTGATTGGCTGACAGCAATCAAGACTTATCTACAAGAGGAGGGAGACTCAACCTACACAGTGGGTGCAACTCCAGTACCCAGCTTGGGTGACAGTGGGGAGGCTGTGCCACTGGAGCCTACAGGACACCTACTACGTGAGGCTGTGCTACCAAGACAGGGAGTCATAGCAGCTCTACCTGATACATAGAAACAAACACAGAGACGCTGACAAAATGAGACAAAGGAACATGGCCCAAATGAAAGAACAGATCAAAACTCCAGAAAAAGAACTAAACAAAATGGAGATAAACAATGTATCAGATGCAGAGTTCAAAACACTGGTTATAAGGATGCTCAAGGAACTCACAGGGTACTTCAAAAGCATAAAAATTATCCAATCAGAAATGAAAGAGATGCTAATTGACATAAAGAACAATTTACAGGGAATCAACAGTGGAGTGGATGAAGCTGAGAATCAAATCAATGATTGGGAAAATAAGGAAGAAAAAAAACATCCAATCAGTACAGCAAGAAAAAAGAATCCAAAAAATCAAGGATAGTGTAAGCAGTCTCTGGGACAACTTCAAGTGTCCCAACATTCACATCATAGGGGTGCCAGGGGAAGAGAAAGAGCAAGAAACTGGAAACCTATTTGAAAAAAAAAGATGAAAGAAAACTTCCGTAATTTGGTGCAAGAGATAGACATACAAGTCCAGGAAGCACAGAGTCTTAAACAAGCTGGACCCAAAGAGGACCACACCAAGATACATCAAAATTAAAATGCCAAAGGTTAAAGGGAATCTTAAAAGCAGCAAGAGAAAAGCAGATAATTACCTACAAAGAAGTTCCTATAAGACTGTCAGCTGATTTCTCAAAAGAAACCGCAGGCTAGAAGGGACTGGCAAGAAGTATTTGAAGGGATGAAAAGCAACAACCTACAACCTAAATTACTCTATCCAGTAAAGCTATCATTTAGAATGGAAGGGCAGATAGTGTTTCCCAGACAAGAAAAAACTAAAGGAGTTCATCATCACCAAGCCATTATTATATGAAATGTTAAAGGGACTTATTTAAGAAAAAGATGAAAACAATGAACATTAAAATGGCAATAAATATATAACTATCAACAATTGAATCTAAAAAACAAACTAAGCAAACAAGCAGAAAAGAAACAGAATCATTAATATGGAGAACATTGGGATGGTGCCCAGAGGGGCGGGGGATCTGGAGGAATGGGGGGAAAGGTGAAGGGATTAAGAAGTACAAATTAGTAGTTACAGAACAGGCAGGGGAATGTTGAGCAAGTATAGGAAATGGAGTTGCCAAAGAACTTATATGCATGACCCATGGACATGAACAAAGGGGGAATCACAGAAGGGGGGTGTTTGTTAGAGGGGGCAAAAGGGGAACAATTGGGACAACTGTAATAGTATAATCAATAAAAATTCAACTGACTTCTGACTATTAATTTTTTGTCCTGCTACTTTACTGAATGTTTTTCAGAGGAGTCTGTTCTATACATAAGTCATGTCATCGGAAAACAGTGAGTTTTACTTCTTCCTTTCCAATTTGGAAGTCTTTTACGTATTTACTTATTGGTCTGATTTCTGTGGCTAGTGCATCCAACACGATGTTGGTTAGAAGTGGTAATAGTGGGCACCCGTGGCTTGTTCCTGATCCTAGAAAATCTTTGTTTTTCACCATTGAGTATGATAGTAGCTTTGTTTGTTATATACAGCCTTTATTCCGTTGAGGTGTGTTCCTTTCATACCTAATTTGTTGTTTTTATCACAAAAGGATGTTGAATTATGTCACATGCTTTTTCTGCAAAAATTAAGATCAGAGGTGTCCAATGTTTTTGCATTTCTGGGCCATACTGGAAGAGTTATCTTGGACTACACATTAAATACACTGCAACGTGTAACCACACACAAAAAAACCTCATAATGCTTTTTAAGTAAATTTACGATTTTGTGTTGGATTGCATTCATAGCCATCCTGAGCCGCATGTGGCCTGCGGGACGCAGGCTGAACACCCCTGATGATTATGATTTCTAGCCGTGATTTTGTTGATGTATGTTAGTTGATTTACATCGGATGTTGAACCATCCTTTGTCCCTGGAACAAATTCTACTTAGTCATGGTGTATAATCCTTTTAATGTATTGTTAAAATATTGTTAAAATATTTGCTAATATTTTGTTGAGAAACTATGTATTTATGTTCATCAAGAATATTGGCCAATGTTTGTGTGCTTTATGTTGTTCCAGTGTTTCCTTAAATTACCCTTTTTTGAAAAAAAAATTTTTTTGCTGTTTTGATTTCTAATAATCTTTTAGGTCACTAATCCGTTCATCTGTATTAGCTCATCTGCTGTTCATTCTTTTGAGTATTTTTCACTTCAGTTACTGTATTCTTCAGGTCTGCTTGGTTTTTTATTATATTCTTTGTTGAAGTCCTCCCTAAATTCCTCTATTCTACTTTCAAGTTTGGTGAGATTATTTAAGTCCTAATCTGGCAAATTACTTATTTCCATTTCACTAGGGCTTCCCCTTGCTTATGTCCCAGAGATTTTTCCTGTTTTTTTTTTTTCACTTGAGAAATATTCTGGCATCTTTTTGTTTGACTTCTTATGTTTATTTGTATGAACCACACAAAATAGCTACCTTTCCCAGTCTTGAAAAAACTGGCTTTGTGTAGAAGCAACCTCTGTATGGACTGCATATGCCAGTAGTTCTGGCAGGCCCACTGGTGCCAAGTGAGTACCTATGGCACCTGGTGCACTTGCTTGATGGGCTGGAGCAATACTCCAGGTGGCAAGGTCCAATGCATGTAATACTGCCCTATTGATCCTACTTGATCCCTTTGTTCAGAGACAGAATGGGTTCTGGGTGATGTGGCTGGGTGCACTGGGGTGGTCTTGCAGGGCCAGAGCACCTGGAGACAGCTCCTGCTCACTCTGCTGAAGTAGAGGGGAATGTGAACAATGGTGCTCAACACTTCAGATAGTGGAGAATTCCCAAAGATCCTGGAGAACTCCTGCAGCTTCCCAGTCTTCTCTATAAGGTCTTTCATTTGTCGTGAAGAAAGTGGTCTTGTATAGAAGCAATGTCTGTGTGGGCTGTGTGCCAGGTACTTATGACAGGCTGGTTAGAGCCAGGCAGGTGCTTACTGGCACCTGGGGTGCTGGCTTGTCCAGCTGCAGCACCTCGGGGCAGGGAGGACAGGTGCATGTGGTAACACCCTGTGGATCCTACTTGCTCCCTTTTTGAGGCCAAAATGGGCTCTGGGCAGTGTTGCTGGGAATGTCCCACTGCTACCCTGCAGGCAGACCAGAGCACCTGGATAGAGCTCCTGCTTGCTCTACCAAGGTGGGGGAAGACGTAACAATGACACCCAGCAGCTCCTCCAATCCCAGAGAGCTCCTGCAGTTGCCTAGCCTTCTCTATTTGGTCTCTTTCTTCACTTGTTGCTCAGAAGGTAATCAACCAGCTTTCAGTGGTCTCTCAGGGGAAATGACTCTATGTATATAGGTGCAGTGTGCTTATGAGAAGGAGCAAGTTCAGTGTCCTCCTATACCACCGCCATCTAGTACCTAAGTCCCAGCTGTCACTCTTAAATGAGAATCAACTTCTGTTACTCCTTAAAATTTTTCACTTGGGCCTCACAGTCTTCAAATAAAATCCAGACTCTTTAGCAGGACCCCAACCTCATTACTGAATAGGTTTTCCTCCCTATTCCTAAATCCAACAGTCCATTCCCATCCCCCACACCCCTTCTTGCCAAAGCCATTGCTCCTCTGCCTGGGAAATCCTTTCAGGCCCTTTTTGCTTGGTAAAATCCTACTCATCTTTTTTTAAAAAACTGCCTGGCTTCCTCCACACCTACCCTCATTAGAGCTCTCAGAGGACCCTGTGCTTATTTGTCACTGCACTCGCAATGATGTTATGCTTTTATTTTACTGGCTGGTCTTTTCCACTGGATCATGAGAACAGTGACAAATTCTAGGCTACCATTATATCCTCCAGTGGCTGGGTCAGAGTTCTGACCATAATAGACACACAGTAAATGTTTTAATGAACAGTAATATAGCCCTCTATAAATCTCACTTTCTTTCAATAGGATAGTATCTAATCTGTCTAAAACCTTTCTAAAATTGGATAGCTGTCTTCCCTCTCTGACCACATTTATAGCCAGAATGAGACTTTGAAAGAGTAACATCTGGGCCATGTCCTTGATAACATTTCAGGACGTTGGTAGCTAAATGCATCGTTTATGACATCAGGAAGGAAGCCACTGTCTGTAGAGCACCTATGTGCCGCCTCTGTGTACTGAATTTGTGCTGTACACACAGTACTTCAGCCCTGGCAATCCACGGTAACTCTTTTTAGCTCTTTTCTGGTAAAGAACCTGAGGCTCAGGAATTTGCCCAAGGTCACACAGCTAGCAAATAATGAAGCCAAACTAATACAATGTGCAAAATCAGGGCTAGATTTTCTTCTAAATGAACTAAAAAATGAGTTGGCTGGAACTAAGATTTCCCACAGGGCTGAAAAAATGATGAAGGCAGCAAATAACTTGTCTATCTCAGACTATGGGTATGCAATTTTAACAATATAAACTGAAAACCAGCCTTGTTCCTGTTCAGTTTAAATAACTGAACACACTGCTGCCATCCTGTCAAATAACAGACTCATCAGACATTCAGTTTGAAGAACTATTTTAAAACAACTCCTCAAATTTATTTAACTCATGGGGTAACATGGTAGTTTTGTATAAAAAGAAAAAAAGGCCATCACTTACTAACGAAATCTCGTAGGCAGCTCAGAGCTGCGGCAGCACACCGGGTGCAGTGACCGCAGGACTGCTGTCCCCAGGTCTGTACCCCCCTTCCAACCAGCCCTGGAGGCCTCCACTTCAAAATCCAGTCTACTAGAGATCTCAGCATAATTTAAAAAAAAAAGACTGAGTTGATTTTTCTTTTTTTTCATTTGCATTTGTATTTTTTGTCACTGCAAGCAATGAGAAAAATAACCATTTAAAAGGGATTCCTCTCCAGAAATTTTTGTAAAGGTTTAAGTCAAGGCTTTTAGATTTTTCTCCATCCTTTTAATCTAAAAAAGAAAGGGGGTTGGAACATGTCAACCTTTACTCGGCTTGCTACACAAGCCTCTGCCTTTACAAGTCCGAGAAGTAATGCCAAACCTCTGGGCTTAATCAAGGCCATGGGGTGTCTGGCGAGAGAGCCTGAGGTGACAGCCGCTCAAGACGCTGCTCTTCATCTCAGGTCCATTATAACACGCACTTGAGTAGCACATGGCGGGCTGTGTCACTCAGGACGTACACCAGGCTGAGATGGAAAGAAGTCAGGCATCCCTGGTCTGTTTGCCGTGAATCACACCAGCAGCCAAGCCCGTGTTCCCGTCCCCAGAGCTCACCGTGCAGGTCACTGCCACTCCATCTCCGTCCACTGAGCCCACTGTCCAGGCACAATGGAAGTCGCTTAAAAGCTATCACTGAAGTACATGATTTTCCTTAAGGAACAAATGAAAATATTTAATAGCAGTTTGGACCGCCTAATAATTCAGTCTCTCTATCTCTTCTTGGGGAGCCTGTACTTTCAGGCAAACGGAAGGTTTAAAAATACAGAGGAGCAACATCTGTATTGTAAGTGTGTGCTTTTCTCTCTTCCTCATGAACTTCCTGGAAAACTGTTGTTTCTGAACACTCGGTTTCGTTAAGAAAAAATTTTACTTGACTGTTACATGCTGCATGTAGGAAAAGATTTCTTTTCAGCCTTCAATTCATTGTATGGGTTTCACTCTCTGGGTATTGAAGTGGGAAAGGGTGAGAGGGGAGGAGACCAAAATCACAAAGAGCACCACACAGCACACCCGTGTCAGCCACACGACACACCTTCTAACACTGTCAGTACTGACTCTCCGTGATTTCTGGTGGAGCCGAACACACCCTTACACTTCTGTTTGTGCTCCGCCTGAGGTCTCCCAAACTGCTAACTGTGAGCTAGAGAGCTTTTGTGGAAGGGGCAGAACACAAGTAGGGAGCTGGCATGTGGCCAGGCGTCAGTGCACTTTATAATGGAGGAAAAGATGATTATAGGGAGATTTTTGTTTCAGCCTTTAGTTCACCCAAGATTTCAAAGTTACAGAAAACGGCTTCACAAAGAACTGTGTTAGAGGGGAAGGGATGATAAGGGAGTGGTAAACATATCCAATAAAATTCAGGGATAAAAGAATACCACACGAGTCCACAGAATACAAAGGAATGAGGAGGAATACTCCCAGAGCCATATGCAGATCAGGACACGGGGTAGGTAGGGCGAGGTGGGTTAGCCACTAAATGGCTGCAGTGGTAATTCTGAAACCTGTTCCAGTTTTTTTTGGAGTAAAGTCTTCTGCTGGACAGGTCAAAGACTGTGCTTTAAAAATGTCATTAGAAGGTAACATCTTTTTAAATATTCTTTTGCCTCTTGCTTCCAGGTGACTTCTTTTTGCCTAGAAACCGGTAGTATAAACCTTACAAGACGAAAGAACGGTCCTCTGACATAGGTGAGGCGAGGCGCTGGATGAACTTACACAGTAAGCGAGAGTCTGTACGTCTTGGTCTCCTCCCTGACCATTCCACACCTCTGACCCGACAGAGATGGCGGTCACTTCCTCGGGAAGAAGCCAGTGATGGACACTTGTCTGTTGGCTTTGCCCCCAGCAGCAGTCCCTTTCTTGGGGCCCTTTCGTTCCTCTTTGGGCTCTTTTTTGACAGTCACTGCTGGGGGTCTGTGTATGGATGATGTCTTCATCTTAGGTTCTTCTTCGCTGTCTGTGCAGGATTCGCTCTCGTAGACTTTTTCAGTCACTGGTAAAATAAGGAAAAAATGAAACGTGTGTGGGCTGAGTGATTTAGAAGACTACTCTTGTTCACCCAGGTCCCCTCAGGCCCTCTGTTCAGGGAAGGTGTGCTCATCTTCTACCAGAGCCTTTTCCCGCTGGGAGACCAGATCCAGCCTCAGGTGGGAAGTATGGGGTACCTTGAGCTCACACGGCCTCTAATTGGGGCTCGGAATCCACATTCATCCTTATTCCCTCACTGCTATGTCCTGTCCCTTTAAATGGGCCTCTATCATTTGACTGCCCGAATCCTGCATTTGGGTCCTGGTCTACAGTAGCTAATTCCTGCGCTCTAATCAGTGCCTGCCTATTTCCACTGCTCATTTTCCTAGTCTTAATCTCTGCTCTATTTGCCAGTTTCAACCCCATCTAGCCAGGCTCACCACCACAGACTCCCTGACTAGCTCTATCCTGACGTCACCCACTCTCTGCACATCCCAAGTGCACAGAATTGGAGGTTAGTTACTCAATTGTTTGGTTCTTAATTTTGAATGACTGCTAAATAACCCAAGCTTTACTAGTGATCTACATCGTGAAGATAACTGCCCCCAGCAAACTGCCAGATGACAAACCGGATGGTTTTAAGGATGGACAGTGATACAATGACACACATAGTTACTGATTCTCTCACTCCCTATCAGCCAAAGGCAAATTTTACTTTTTCCCCTGCCAATAAAACTCGTTGAAATCTGCCTAATGAAAACTTTGAAAAGCCTTATACTAGTGAGCAGTCAGCATAAGGAAGCTCCAAAGGGCACAGACATTGGCTCCCACGAGCTACGTCACAGAACTCATGAGGGTGTCTCTTCAATGTTCCTGCGATGCACACACCAAGCACGAGAAGCAGAACAGTGCTGCCTTCCTGCCCTTAGAGAGCTGAAGCAGTTTATAACCAGCGCCATCTAAATTCTTCCTCAGCCTTTCTGGTTGCAGGAACCATGGAGAAATAATAAAGAAAAACATCTTTTCTTAGCTCAATAGAGTAACCAAATATGCATAATAAATGCTCAGATGATTAAAGTGAAAGGTATTTTTTCCACTTAAAAACAATGATTGTTGTATGCTCTTAGTTATTATTTCTCTCTAATAAAATACATGTCAAATTGGCCCAGAGGCATTAGCATTGGAACCAAATGTCTCTATGTCCTTATACCCTGTCCGCCATTCAAACAATCTCAAACTTGAATGTGCATCGGAACCCCCTGGAGGGCTTGTTGAAACGCACTGCTGGGCTCTATCTCCAGAGTTTCAGGTTCCGTAGGTCTGGGGTGGACCTGCGTACTTGCTTTTCCAACACGTCTGGGGATCTCACCTTGAGAATCACTTTTCTTCCCCCCAGCTCTCCTAGCAGTTTTTGGAAAGCCCCTCCAATGCTGTCTTTTCCCTCACAATGGGCCACGCTGGAGGTCAACTGGCTACTGACATTGGAGCGTTCCTGCACCTCATGCCCTCCAATGCCATTAAGGTTGCATAATTAACAGCCCCTCCCTAAGAGTTCCCAGAATTTGCCATTACTTTCAAGAGCCTAGAATTTGCTGATTCCTGCCAACTTACAGGCTAAAGACACTGGTAAGTGTTAACTATACAGGGTCCAACAGACGTAAGGCCTGCTTGAGTGTGGTTGGCAGGGTAGTAATATGGGTGTAATAATTTATGGTTTTCATTTGAACATTTCATCTAAAATATCATACAGTGTACCTGGGTGTGATAGTTATGTTACAGAATTACAAGCTTATGATTTTGTAATAAGATTTCTGTAATACAATAGGGGTGCTATTTGTGCAGGATCCTGTATATTAAGCATTCTCAAAGGTTTTCCTACTCACCTTTGCTCCATAGGCCAGAGGCCATTACTCTCCCATGAGCTTATTAGAGATGCAGAATCTCAGGGCCTACCTAAGGCCTACTGAATCAGAATTTGAATTGTAGCAAGATCTTCAGGTAATGCATATATCCTCAGCTAAGTTTGAGAAATGCTGCTCTAAGATATTTAGGGAAGTTCCTTGAAATACCTATTAGTAGTTCAGCAACTGTGATCCATAACACCATCCCCACCATCTTGCCTGCAACTTCAAAAGCATAATGTAACTGGATGACCGGGACAAGCTTGTCAGCTGTTAGTTACTCAGCATCTCTGAGTGTGAGGGAGGTCTGAAGAGCCGTCTACAGCCACAGAAAAGAAACAACTCACTACTAATTGGTGGTAGAGACTTGCTCCTTCCTTCATGAGATATATTCTGTGTTCAAATGGCTGCATGACATCAATTAGCTCATTATTTCATTACTTATTAATAAAACCACTGGTTGTTTCATCACCAATTTTGTGCAATGCATTGGAGGAGGGGGAAGTTAAACCAGTCAGGGCAGCACCAACAAAATTTCTTTAGCAGCACACTTTGTATACCAGAAGGAGCATTTTCTACATGCAAAGCTGTGGCTACTTCAAACTACAGGACAAAGGACATTTCAGCATAAAAATATAGAATCATTACTTTAGCTGAACAACATACCCCTTTTCTGGGATGCCATTTAAAAAGGTTCAGTTTGCCTGGGTAACATCAGGATTCTTTTCCATCAATGGTTTTGCTTTAGGAATCCACCCTGTCTAGAAGTCAACCACCAGCTCAGGGCCCCAAATCCCAGTCTCTGTAGCAAACTCACAGAAAGGAAAAGATCAGCTTTTTAAACCCACAGACCAAGCCTGACCCGGCATAGGACAGGGCAAGACCGCTGTGCCGATGCATCTGGAACAGTGTGAGCAGACAGGAAAGCAGAACTCCTCTGTTGGTAACAGAAGCCAAGATTCATTAGGTTGAGCTTGGATTAAAAACCTTAAAAAAAAAAAACTGCTATGTGAGCACAGTTTTCATTGCTGCATCCAAGGCTCTTAATAGTCCTGTCTGGAGACAGGACTGCAAAAATGCCCCCACACCACACCTGGCCACAGCCTGAGGACTGGGTTTTGAACAAAACAATAGGTGACTAGCCACAAATTCCCAAAGAATTCTCACAAAGATATACTTGACAGTTTTCTTTTGGGGTAGAAGGGAAAAAACACACGTAGCACTGATGCTTCTGTCCTCTTATATTTAAAAGAAAAAAATAAGAATTTCAACAGAAATTACATATATTACTTACTACCAACTGTCAAACTAAGATGCTTGAAAATGCACTCCTAGAAGACTCAAACCAAAACAGACTACTCCTCAAAGTCCAGAATTCACAGGCTCACAATAAATTTGGCACCGAAAAGACAGAATTTCCACATGTAAGGGAGTTTATTCCCCAATCATATGCTACAAGTGTCACAGGCCTTTCCGGAGGAGTCGGAGGGGAAAAATGGGACAAGGCTCACAACTGATAAGACATCTTCACTAGTTTTAACAACCACATTGCTTATGAAAAACTGGTTCTTCAGTCAGTCAATATTTTTAAGACAAAAGTTTGAACAAGGAAAGGAAAGTCAAGAAAGGGAAAAAAATACTCCTCTAGGACAGCCGTGCTATGGCAGGTGTGGCAGGTGCGACAGGAAAGAAGTAATGACAGTGATGGGCCAATCCGACTAATGAGTGGACTGAGGGCCAAACCACAACTCTGTCGAATACAGAAACTCGGACCAGCATCAGAGCTGCCCACCAGGCCTCCAGCCCAACCCCCAAAGGCCCCACGCAATCTGCGTCCACAGTGGAAAAGGTAGAAGCTAAAACATGGCTGAAGAATCAGGCAATGACTCAAAGCCTGAATTCGTTTTTTAAAAATGCTAAGTATATTTTTCTGGTTTTACTGAAATATAATTGAAGTACACCACTGTAGAAGTTTCAGGTGTAGGGCATAATGGTTTGACTTCCGTATACAGTAAAATGATAACCGCTGTAGGTTTTATCAGTAGGTAGTGCCCATCATCTCATATAAACATGGGATTGGCCAGAACAGCTATATGGTTTTTTCCCATAAAATTAAAGATGCATTTTTCATTTTCACAATAACTTTACTGATTTGGATATTTTGAGCATGTCGGCTACCTCCCACTCTTGGCTTCTAGTGGGTAGAGGCCAGGGGTGCTGCTGAACATCTTCCAATGCATAAGACAGCCCCACAGCAAAGAATTATTTGGCCAAACTGTCAATAATACCAAGAAACTTCACAAACCACTTCTGACACATTCAGTCAGTCACAGCACCTTCACCAAACACTGCACAAATCTACTTTTGCGTTTCAGTTGTGTTTTTACCTTTTTGAAATAAAGCATAATATGCCAAAAGTGTTGCATATATTCTTCTATCTTCAATATTAAAATGACCGCTCAAAAATACACTAATTTGTAAAGTTTTTTTAATGCATGCTGATATGACAGGTGTCACAATACAACCTAACTTGTTTTGAATGAAGTTAAACACAACTAACCACTATTAGAGCCATCATATGGAAAAAAACTAAAACTTCTTTGCCAACCCAATAAAAAGAGAAAACAAAATTTTTTTCCTTGTGAAGAGAACTCTTCGGATACATGCTTTCCTTTCATGTATATCATACATCAGTGTTAACCAAGCCACCACACTGTACATACATCCCGAGCACTTACGTGTCTTATGACTGGAAGTCTGCGCCTTTGGACCACCGTTCTCCCATCCCCCGCCTCTGGTAACCACAGATCTCATCCCTTTGTGCCTGAGTTGTTTTTTTTTAAGGTTCTACAGGTGTAAATTAGATCATGTAGGACTTGTCACTTTCTCGGACTTAATTTCATTTAGAACAATTCCCTCAAGGTCCATCCTCGTCACATGCAGCAGAATTTCTTCGTTTTGTTTTGTTTTGTTTTTAATGGCTAAATAATATTCCATTTTACACACACACACAACTTCTTAATTCATTCACTCATCTGTCAAAAGACACTTTGGTTGTTTCAAAGCCTAAATTCTGCTCCCCTCAAGGCCTCCACTAAAAGCACGTGCTTGTACCCAACTCAGCCTACCCACAGGGAACCCTGAGGAAGCAATGTGGAAGAGTCAGACTCCATGAGAGACAAATGGGACGAATACCAAAGACTCACGACACTCTCTTCCGTCTAATCATCAGTAGGGGCTTCTTTTCCACTGTTCCTATGTGTAAAGTGGCCATTCTAAAAAAGACAAATGTTTCTCAACATCTACAATAACATTTTAAGTTGGTATTATGATTTCCATCTTGAAAGTGTTTTTAGATGTATCGCCTCATCTGAATCTTCACCATAACCCCACAAAATGGAAATGCTACCTCCATTCCACAGATCAAGAAACTCCCCACATGAGATGACATAACTTTTATCCAAGATCTCAAAGCTTATTTTTATAGTGTGCGGTCCAAATAAGAACCAGGTGTTCTAACTTTAGCTGTAGTGGTCTCTACGCTGTGCTACTCAAGCGTGGGCCACAGAAGCAGCAAGGCATCAGCCGGGGGTGAGTCCAAGCACACAGAAGTGGGAGGCACGTCGCTCTATAAAGGTGCCTCTCTACGGGAATAACTCTCTCTGGACTGGGAGCCCCCAGTTTTTCTTACCCATGCAGCCATCCTCATCCAGAAACATTCTAGATTTCAGCACACGCTTTCGTTTTCTTTTGTTTTCTCCGCCTATGATCTAAAAGATCAGAGGTTACAACATTAAGGCGACCCATAAAACCAGAGAAAAATAAACTTTTAATTTATAACAATCAACCTCCAGTACCCTGTGATGATAAAAACAGCTGAGTGAGGAACTTACACGCCTCCTTTAGGAGGACCAGCCTACCACACAGGTGAGGTGTGCTCAGCGTCTGTGCAGGCTTGCATGTCATGTCAGTGAGAAAGGTAACATGTTGAGCAAAAACCTGTGTTCACTCAGCAACATACTTTGGTTGGGTGGTGCAGGCACCATGGGTTAAAAAGACCAACAGGACAAGAACCTCAGTAGAGAAGAGAGGTGAGGGAAGCAGACCACTGCAACGGGGCTGCCCTGCAGGGTGGAGACAGGGAGGATGGGAGCACACAGGGCGGGGCCCTGGGCCAGACCAGAGATTTCCAGGGCATCTGCCCTTGCTGTAGGTATTTCTTTCAGCCTTGACACTGCAACATCACGTCCATCTAATCTAATCTAGTCTCAGACTGACATTGCTTTCCTTTTATTGCCACTGGTCTTTAATCCCATCTGCTCTTTGGCTAATGAAGAAATCAACACAAAATTTAAATGACAGTCTTAATACAATGAATTCAGGAAAAATGATACTTATAAAGGAAAAAGAAATTTGTCAGCACCCATCTTCTCAACTATTTCCTGCCCTAACAGATGCAGGCAAGATGCAGCTAAAGATCACTCAAAACTGGGTTCTCAATTTGTTGCCAGCTTTTCTCCTCCAGCTCTTTTCTGGGAGAGTAACTAACATGCGTAAATTGTTTGTTTTATATCTTTCACACACTGCTCTGACGCAGGCAAGATGTCATTTTGCACAATTCCAAGGGGAACTGGGTAGCAGAACCGGCACCCAGTACCCACCCCGGCCACCTTCCTGAAACTGACCTACAGCTGAAATCTCACATCAGGAGAGAAGATAGCGAGTGTCCATTCTTATGACCTATAGGAGAGCAGAATGAGACAAGAGCCATCTACTGGCATTTGGGAAGCACACAGCAGAGAACAGATTTAATGGTCGTTTTAGGTCCTTGGGTGAAGAGGAACACACAGAAAGGCAACCATCCCAGTAAAGCTGTACCTTGACAGAAGGAGGCTCTGGTTCAGTCTTCGGTGCTGGGTCAGGAGGGGGAGACGCAGGAGGAGGTGGGGATGGTGACACAGCTTCATAAGCCCCAGGAGAATCTGGTATGACTGAAATTATGAAACAGGCTTAGAAAAGAGAGCTACAACAGCATCATCTGGTACATCACCTTCTCCACTGGCTCTCTAAGTTTCCACATCCAGCAAAGGACATTACTGCTGTTGGCAGTAATTCATGACAACTAAGGACCCTACAGTTATATATATATCTACACATATATAAAATATACAGCTTATTAACTTTATATAGAGAAAATTAGAGAATTAAGAATTATTAGAGCTAGAATGTGCTATAGAGATGATCTTAACTAAACCCTGTATTTTACAGAGAAGTTAGGACATGAAATTGTTTTATCGGTACCCACAGATCACCCACCATGGGTCATATTCATCACTTACACTGTTTCTCTTTATTCTCAGACAACCCTAAGAGACACATATTGTTCACAGATTAGAACTGAGTAGCCAGAGGTCCAGAGAGGATAACCTGACAAGGTCAGAGCATGCAGCTGAGGCAGAAGGGTTTACACCCCGGTCGGTCTGCTTCCTCAGTCTCACTACTCCAGCTGTCCCATGCTCCCTCACCATTCGGGACCACACATTTTTTCTGAAGATCAAGTAAGTGGAGATAGTCTAAGACTACACCAAATGTTTTACGGCAGAGTCTTTGTGACTGTGGTCTGAGGATTATGTGCAATCACCCGAGATGCTTGTCAGACTGAAACTTTCCAGCTGATGTTAAGAGCATAAACTCTGGGGAGTGGGGAAATCATCTTCGAAATGATCATAATTACAGCTCCAACAACTAAGACCTGCTTAATATGTTGCATGGGAACTATTACTAGCGACAGCCCCACTGCTGAGGCTTGTTTTGCTACACTGAGGACACTTTTAGGAAAAAAACATCGCTGTGGGCCTGGTGTCACCGAGAAGAGAACATCACCAGAGTGATCCCGTCGTTTCCGCCTAGTTCCATTAACAGTGGTCTTCAGGCCCATGAGAGGGAGTGAAAATCCTCAGCTGCCCTATTGCTTAATTACCACAGAGAAACTGCTGGTCAAGGGACTGGGTGGCTGCTTAGCCACACCTGCTCCCTGAATCTCCTGGCTGTATTCAAATTCTTAGCACAAGTCTTGGATCTGAAACCCTCCCAATTGATTAGGTCAGTGTTAAAAATTATGACAGTGGAGGGTTCAAGGCCAAATGACCTAAAGAGGTGAAGCAGAACAAGAGCCAGGACAAAACAATAAATTATACATTCCAAGTATGAAATGGGCCCCAAACCTTGTGAGCCCTGGGCCACAAGAGACAGACACGTGACGAGAGAGTGGTCTATCCATTAACCCAGCTCTGGGAGGCCAGACCCTGACGGGCGCTCGAGCAAGCAAAAGTTAAACCACAGAACCAAGCACCCAATTTTCTCCTGAGAGTATAGCTATTAAAAAAGCTGTGTCATAATCGTGTTACAGTGGAAGGAGGAAAGTTTATGCAGTGAGGAAGCCAAAGAAAAGGAATTCTGAGTGCTCACAGTAATAAACTTAGGAGTACTTCCTCTACTTCCAGTTCTGTAACCACTCACGCAAGGAAAACACCATCTCAGCGGTGCCCTCTGAGACCCTTCTCCCTGCCCGTATGGAACTGTTTCTCCTCCAGACCCCCCTCCGGACCCAGAGGCAGAGGTGCCATGGTTTCCTTGGTATTGAGCACACAGTAATAATTTTTTTTAAATAAAGGGAAAAATCATTTTCTGAACTAAATTTGGGATGAGGGGTTCTTGGTCAAGAAAGATTTAGCATATACCTTCCTGTCTACCCTCCCCCTGCCCAGAGAGAAACATTATAATGATAAAATAATGAAATGTCCTGGCTGGTGTAGCTCAGTGGATTGAGCTCAGGCTGCGAACCAAAGTGTTGCAGGTTCGATTCCCAGTCAGGGTACATGCCTGGGTTGCAGGCCACGACCCCCAGCAACCGCACATTGATGTTTCTCTCTCTCTCTCTCTCTCTCTATCTCCCTCCCTTCCCTCTCTAAAAATAAATAAATAAAATCTTTAAAAAAAATAATGAAATGTTGTAAATCCCTTCCCCCCATACCAAGGAAGAAAGCAGAAGAGGAGCAAAGGGCTCTTAATGACTAAGAAATTTCAACCAATCCCTAGATGACGGAAGGTAAATGGAGAAAGTTGACAAGAAGCATCAGTCAGAAAAGTGAGATAGGAGAGGTTACTATCTATTATAAAACTCGTTTTATCTGATTTTGAAATTGTACATAAGTACTACTTTGCTTAAAATGTTTTAAAAAATGAAATGTCTTAAGAAAGAATAGGGAAAACAACTAGTTTTCTGGGCTTTACAAACATTAATCATTCATGCTCATAACAATCCCACAAACTCATTATTACTGTCACTATTACTGCTGTTTTAAAGAACTGAGGTTCATTCAGAGAGATTAAAAAAAAAAAACAAACTTGCCCCCATTCACATGCTAGAATCCACGTCTGTCTGACTGAGTCTTTCTCATCGAGCTACGCATCGCCCCTCAGCACACTCTCAGTGACGTGAACGCGTGGAGCGCCAGGTGCACTGGTGTCAGTGAAATACAGGGCAGGGTAAAAGCAGTTTTTCAGTTGTTTGTATGGGAAATAATACAATAATAAATAAGTAATACAAGAATAAGCTTTGTGTTTTCTGTACTCACAACTGTAAACCTACTTTTGCCCCACCTGTATATCTGTAACAAATTTGCAGTTCTACAGATGTCAATCACTCAGGTAGTGAAACATCACTTAGCCCAGGAAGCAGAATAACACCACTGTGGTAAAACTAACTTCAGGGATCCAGCAAGGTAACTACTGTTTATCAGAACTTTCTGGCAGAGATTGGTAAATAGAATTCCTGGAAATCATTCCTAGCATCCCAGGAAACTTTTTTGCTACCTATCCTAACCTTCGTAAGGAGTCATTTGCTTAAATTCTGCATAAGCAGTCTGCAAGGACTGAAAATGTTAACAAAGACTTAAATATATTGGTTAAACTATTTCTTCCTAGCAATGTAGACAGTTCTTAATGTTACTTCTTTTGGGGTCCAGTCCTGTCTTGCTTTACAAAGAGAGTATATAGAATTGCTAAAGGCGCTTATGACTCTCAGGGAGGGGAGAAAGGAACAGTGTCCTCAGCACAGAGTTAAGGATACGAAGGTGACGGGGATTTCCTGAGAGAAGGTACTGCGAATGCACTTACTACTGTTACTGACCGAACAACTCAACGGGAAGAGTGGGGGGACAGTAATAAAAGCCAGTCTCTGTCCAGTGCTGTCCTGGCACTTGGGATACATCATCTTATTCAATGTTCATAAAAAGCCTACACAGTTTCTAGTGACACCCCCATTTTAGGCATGAGAAATAGAGGAACTGAAGAAGTTAAGTAATCTGTCTAACGGGTCACACAGTAAGTGCTGGAGGTAAGATTTAAACTCACTCTGTCTGACCCCAAAGTCCCCGCCATTTCCTCCACTCCTGATGCTCATCTGCTAACTGTAAGCTTACGACGACATACAAAACTAATAGCACCTATTCAGCATAACAGAAATAAAACAATATGTTAGAGACTGTAGAAAGGTTTAAAATAAAATCCCACTGGCTTCGAGACAAAGAAATTTAGGAGTAAAATGGCCAAGGTTTATAAATTTAGTCATATGCCAAAAGTTATCTTTGCCAGAGAAAAAATCTGAGAGCCTCTGCTCTATATCATCTGGTGCTATAAGCTGTCCGTCTCTTGTCACATTTCTGCTCGCTCCTTTCCAAACTAAATAAGCCCACTCACATTTCCAATCACCCATGGGTATGACTTTTGTGGGCTAAGGGTCAGAATTTCAGAGAGTATTTCAAAAGTATGTAATGAGCATTCGGTCAACCACAGTAACTCCCTGGAGCAGAGCTGCCTCCTTCACTGACAACAGCAGGGCCGCTGGTCTCCCCTTCTAATGCACATCAGGTTCACGGCTTCAAAGACTTTTCCAGAACCTTCCCCAAGTTCTTTTCCTGGTTGGATATAGGTGGGACTGTTCCAATTAACACATTCCTAAGTTATTTTCCCATGAGTCTGCATAGAGTTGCTTCCATTTCTCAACTCTTAACTGGTCAGAATGTTCCTTGATGGTTGTTTCATCAACACACTTGGGAATTTTCTTTTGAAAAATAGGTAGAGGACTTGAACAGACACTTCTCCAAGAAGGACACACAGATGGCCAACATAGGAAAAGATGCTCAACATCATTAATCATCTGAGAAATGCAAATTAAAACCACAACGACACAGCACCTCGACACATGTCAGAATGGCCATCATTGATCAACAAACTTGCCCTGCTGGTGGGAATGCAGACTGGTGCAGCCACTGGGGAAAACAGTAGGGAGGTTCTTCAAAAAATAAAAAATGGGCCTGCCTTATGACCCAGCGATTCCACTCTGGGTATATATTCAGAGAAACCCAAAATATTACTAATTTGAAAGAATATGTGCACCCCTATAAGCAACGCAAGTGCTCATCAATAGATGAGTGGATAAAAAAGGTTGTCATACATCTATACGGTGGAATATTACTTGGCCATAAAAAAGAAATCTTAATATTTGCAACAGCATGGATGGACCTGGAGGGCATTATGCTAAGTGAAATAAGTCAGACAAAGAATGACAAATGCCATATGACTTCACTTATATGTGGAATCTAAAGAGCAAAATAAATGAACAAACAAAACTGAAACAGCTGGGAGGGCAGGTGGGGTGGGGCTGGGTGAAAAAGGTGAAGGGATTGGTAACTACAAATCGGCAGTCACAAAACAGCCCTGGGGATGTGCAGTACAGTCCAGGGAATAGAGGCAATAGCGTAGGAACTGTGCATGGCGCCGGGTGGGGACTTGAAACATCAGGGGAACACACTGTGAAGTGTGGTGCTATCTGACCACTACGCTGTACATCTGAAACTAATACTAACTGATACTGAATGTAAACTAATTGAAAAACAAAATTAAAAAAAATAAAAGGCCTTTGACGATATGTTAATAATCCTTATCTTCTTTCTCTTTGTGTGTTATTTTGGCAAATTACAAGAAAATTACAGTTCTGGTCAAAAGGCTAAAGCAGGTTTTAAACAGAAACAGGTGCTGTATGTGTCTCAATGCTAGGACTACTAGTGTTGTGACCCATAATAAATCACTAATTAGCTCTTTGAGCATCATAGTAAGAAATGACCCCTGCGGTAGACTAAATGTTTATGTTTCCCCCAAATTCATATGTTGAAGCCCCAGTCCCTAATGTGATGGTACTCTGAAGAGAGGGTTTGGGGAAGTAATTGAGTTATAAGAGTAGAGCCCTCGTGGATGAGATTAGTGCCTTTATTAATGAGACATGAGAAAGGAGATTTCTCTTCCTGCCACATGAGGACAGAGCAAAACCAGGTGTCCTTCTGCAAACCAGAAAGGGAGCTCTGCCCGAGAACTGAGCCAGTTCTTTGATTTTGGACTTCTCGGCCTTTAAAACTGTGAGGAATGAATTTCTGTTGTTTAAACCACCCAATCTATGGTATTTTTGTTTTGGCAGCATGAGCTGACAGATAATCCCACTAGCCAAAAAGTAACAGCAATGCCCACCTTCATCTTCACTGCTATCAGACTCGGGAAGTTTGACTCTTCTCCTCTTTCTCTTTGTGCTCACAGTTTCTTTCGTTTCGTCATCAGACAGCTCCACTCGCTTCCCCCTGCGGCCATCCAGGAAAAAGGTAAGCGTGTTATGCAAAATAAAATTGTAAGTATTCATAACTTAATTCCAGAGGATATAAGAGTCAAAGCAGACTAATAAGAGTTCTTTTTAAGGTTCACTGACCACAAATAAGTAGGTTACTTCATGGGGTGACCAGAATAATCTTCTCTAGCTCTCTGTGGATCGCTGGAAAGCACTGCCAGGTTACTGAAAAACTTTCTAAGTTCTTACTTCCCCTATGGCCTTTCAATAATTCAACAAGAATTAAATAAGCAGCTACTCCCTACATACATGAGGCTCTTTGCTAAACACGAGGGACGTAAACATCAAGAAAATACTGTTCTCAAGGAGCTTTGCCTGGAAAAACAGAGAGAGGCACTACTAACTATAATACAATGTGATAAATTTTACTGGACAAATGCTATGTGACATGAGTTTTACTTGAAAACTTTAAAAGCTAAGAAGTTCATCAGATGGAAAAGGGATATATATTTTAAAGAGAAAAAGCAATATGAGCAAAGGCCTAGATATAAGACCTCGAGGTGACCCTAGTGACCACGTTCGATCAGTCACAGCGCCTTCTCCACACACTGCACAAATCTTTTTTTTTTGCATTTGCTACATTTTTACCTTTCTTGAAATAATAAAGCATAATAAACTAAAAATGTTGCATATTTCCGCCATCTTCAACACTAAAATGGCTACACAAAAATTCACCTGTTTTGAGAAATGCACGCTAACATGACACCTGCCACAATATAATCTAACAAAATTGTTTCAAATGAAGTTAAAAACAACTAAGAGCTACGAGAACCATCTTAACAGAAAAAAACAAATGAACGTTTTGGCCAACCAAATAATTTATCAAGGGCTTAATGTGTGTTAGAGACATAATTTTTATCTTCAAGTATTTTATTTCTTATGTAACTTTAACTATCAATCAGCTTATTTTTCTACCTTAACCTACAAAAGCATAAATTAAACCCAAAATAGGTAGGAGAAAATACTAAAGATAATAGCAGAAATCAATAGAGAAAATTTACAAAGCTAAAAGCCATTATTTCTGGGGAAAAGAGTAATAAAATCATTAAGCCTTTGACAAGACTGATAAAAAAACAAAAAATATATATTACCAATATTAGGAATGAAAAAATGAAGGAACCTGTAGTGGTAACTACAGATACTCAAAGAATAAGGCTATAATATGAACAACTTTAATCCAATAAACTCAACAACACAGATAAAACAAATTCCTTTAAAAACACAACCAAACTCACCCAAAAAGAACAAGAAAATGTGAAGAGCTCTAGTTAAAGAAATAAAATTAAAAAAAAAAAAAAAAAAACCTTCCCACAAAGAAAACTCCAGGCTCAGATTCACTTGTGAATTTTATCAAACTTTTAATAAAGAAATGATATATATCATACATAAACAGAACACAGAGAAGGAGTAAATTTCTCCCAACTAATTTTAAGGAGTTAGCATAACTCTAATACTGAAATCTGATTAATGTTACTAGCAAAGAAAATAACTGACTTCCGGTCAAGATGGAGGTGTAGGTAAATACACTTTACCTCCTTACACAACTACAGCAAAAATTACAACTAGACTACAAACAAATATCATCCAGATTTATCAGAAAATCAAGCTGAATGGAAGTATGACAACTAAGGATTTAAAAACGCATTACAAAGTAAAAGAGATTTTATTACTTATTTTTAGAGGGAGGGGAGGGAGAAAGGGAGAGAAACATCAATGTGTGGTTGCCTCTCACATGCCCCCTACTGGGAGACCTGGCCCACAACCCAGGCATGTGCCCTGACTGGGAATTGAACCGGCAACCCTTTGATTGGCAGGCCAGCACTCAATCCACTGAGCCACACCAGCCAGGGTCAGCAAGCCATTATTATATGAAATGTTAAAGGGAATTATGTAAGAAAAAGAAGATCAAAACTATGAACATTTAAATGCAATAAATTCACAACTATCAACTACTGAATCCAAAAAAACAAATTCAGCAAACAAGCAGAACAGGAACAGGATCATAGATATGGAGATCTTTTGGAGGGTGATCACATGGGAGGGGGAGGGGGAGGGGAGAATGAGGGGAAAGGTGCAGGGATTAAGAAGTACAAATTGGTAGATAAAAAACAGATAGGAGGATGTTAAGAACAGTATAGGAAATGGGGTAGCCAAACAACTTTATATGCATGACCCACGGACATGAACTAGAGCTGGGGGCACTGCTGGAGGGAATGGGGGTACTGGGCAGAGTGGGGCAAAGGAGGGAAAATTGAGACAACTGTAACAGTATAATCAATAACATATAGTTTTTAAAAAAGAAAATAACTGATCCATAGTCTTTGTAAATATAGAAGTAAAAAATCCTTACATTAACAAATAGAATATGGCAATATATAAAAAGAATAATATATAGCAACCAAGTGGGGGTTTATCCCAGAATTCAAGGTTGGTTTAACATTTGAAAACAAATCAATGTAATTCACTACCTTAACCAAAACACTGTGTAATCATTTCAGTAAATGCAGAAAAGGTATCTGCCAAAATTCAACACCTTCCTCCACCTGGTAAAAGGCATCTACTAAAAATACACAGTTAAGATTACACTGAGTGCTGAAATATTGGACACATTCCTGGCAATAACCACCACCACCGAGTGCTGTACCCACGGTCGGGACACTTTAATCCATCTGCATCCCATGTTCCTAGGAGGTGAGCCCCGCTGGACAGAGCCCTGACCCTCCGAAACGTCAGCATTTTGTTGATGTGCTGCTGGTAGAGTGTCCCCAGCCTCGCCACAGAAGTCCAGTATTTCTGGGCCTATCAGTGCTGACAGTGCCCTTTAGAATTTCTTTCAACAAACTCACTCCTACCAACTATGAGGTAGTGTCTCAAATTCCTGGATCCATTTTTAACAGCTTATGTGCTCTTTATTTTCTTTTCTAATTACATTTTACCACTTGAAAAATAAACTCATTGATATAAAAAGAAAACAAAGAACTTTTTCTCTTAAATTTGACTGGAAAGAGCAACCCTTCATTTGCAATTTGAAGGGAAAAACAGACACACAATCAGGCACACTGATGCCATGTCCACAAATTTAAAATGAAGCAAAGGAGAAAAGACAATCAATTTAGATCAGTAGGGCCCCAAAAATGGACTTGGGGCTTTAAATGATGTAAAATGCAGACTCCAGTTCTGCTTCATTAGACCTGAGCTTCTCTCCTCACTCTGGTTCTGTAGCTGCATCCTGGAGGCACTGAGCAGGACTGAGCACTCAGCTGAAAACCGCCCGCTGTCAATAAGCCCAAACAGACCTTCCCAGGCCTGAGCCCAGCAGAAACGCTCTTCCCCCACAAGTGACAAAATTTTCCTACCTTTTTTTCTCCTGCTGCATCTTAACAGGCTCTGCTCTTTTGCTGGATTTCTTCAGGCCTGTGGGGGCTGCCAGCTTTGGTTCAGTGACAGACAGTGGAGGTTGTTCCACAATTTTTTCTTCTTTCAGTGCTGGCTCTGAATCCAAATTGACTTTCAGTTTATCTACAAATAAAGTATAACAGAGGATGTATAATCCCATCGTGCAATATTCATCTATCATTCCTCTGACAGTCTATTAAGTGCCAGGTAATGTTAGGAACAGGGACTTACGGGATTAAAAAAAACAGTCCCTGTCTAACAGAGCTCATGGTCGAGTCAAAGAACATTTCTCCCCTCCCACCACCACTCTGGCTATAACTGTTTCCATTTCTGCCTCCTGCTAATCCCCCCATAATATCACAGCCCCCAGGGAAAATGATAGTAAAGGCAAGGCTTAGGAAAAAAACAAATACAACTTTATGTGGTAATACCATTCTTACTTGTTAGATGAAGAAACTAAGAGTAAGAATAATTAAAAGATGTTTCCCAGGAGTACACAGCTTACAAATAGTGACAGCATAAGTTTGTACTAAGACCTTATTTTCTATCTTTTTAAGTCTGGATACTTTAATATCTATTACCTTAATGATATAATTGAAAGACTACTTTGGAATCAGAAAAGTTTGGTTCAAATCCTAATTCATTCATTCTTTTATCTAAAAGTTTGTCTTCTCTATAATAACCAGAGTAATATTTACAAGATCACTGTAAGGGTTAAAAGAGATCAGTATGTGAGGTTAAGTGACCTACCCAAGGTAACACTGGTGGGAGAAGAGCCAGAATATGAACCTACATGGGTTTAATTCCTCCAAGGCCCTCCCCTTTCCCTACACCACACTGGAAACACAGTAACTGCAGTGTAGCGCAAGGGATGGAAACATTTAAGCAGAATGGGTCTTGCTATCTGAGGAATGACAGAAGAAATATATAGGAATTGTATGCTACACTCAGTGACAGTTTTTTTTTTTCAAAGAAGTCACGCAATACTCTTAGAAAACTGTAAACAACACGAAGCTCTTCAATAAGTAGTTTTGGTTTTATGTCATAAAGTAGCTTAAACCATCTATTGTACAGAAAAAAAATTATTGCTATCTTAGTTTTTGGCTGTTACACAGAGCTTGGTATAACAGTTTATAAATATAGCATATTATTTGAAAGAATAGATAATGGATAAAAAAGCATAACATACAATCTGTTTATGCTTTATGTTTCGAAAACTTAAATGGTAAGTCTCGGTGGGTGAATCCGCCAGCCGCACGGTGGTATGTGCTCTCCTACACTTCACTACCGCTGTTCTCAAGTATCAGTACTTTTCAAACTTTCCCACCAAACTGTACAAGAGAATAAACATGTATCTCCAAGGAATCCAGGGGTCGGTGAGTAAGCCAAAGAAAGTTCTCTGAGGTGCAGGTATATCTTTTTTTTTTAATTAATTGATTTATTTTTAGACAAAGGGGAAGGGAGGGAGAAAGAGTGGGAGAGAAACATCAATGTGTGGTTACCTCTCATGTGCCCCCAATTGGGGGCCTGGCCCACAACCCAGGCATGTGCCCTGACTGGGAATCAAACCAGCAACCCTTTGGTTCTCAGGCTGGCACTCAAACCAGTGAGCCACACCAGCCAGGGCTGCAGGTGTATCTTTAAAGTTTATGTAAATTCTGCATTCTATTACATAACTTAACCATTTTGTTAGCATCTGTTTCAAAATTACATCATTAAGAGGAAAAAACCTCCAAATATTTCCTACCTGTCTCATGGGTTAAGGAAAGAGACGCTATTATATCAAGTCTATCAATTTCATAAAACTGATCTAAATTAAAATAGCAGTGTTCAAACAGATTCAGCAATCAGAGTTTTATTCTGTCTCAGTTTCACAGTATTTTGGGAACTCCAATTTATACATATATTAAACTACAATTGGCCAATTAACTGGTAAGAGGTAGTTTATTGCAACAACTTCAAGCAACCATTAAGGAAAATTTAATCACGTTTTCTCGTTACCCAAATGATCAAGTTACAATACTCTTATTATCTGACTAATTAAAACTTTCTCATTTTTATACTCAAGAAAATATGAAACCCCTCAAGCAAAGAAACATGATGACTTTAACTGTCACCAAATGCTGCAATTTTTTAACATAAAAAGCACTAAATTTTTTGTTATTGAGATATAATTCACACATCATAAAATTTACCCTGGTAAAGTGTTCAATTCAGTGGTTTTTATTTGTGTAACCAATACTAATATGTAATTTTAGGACATTTTCATCACTCCCAGCCCTTGATAAGCAATAATCTACTTTCTGTCTCTATAGATTTGCCTGTTAGAGACATTTTTTATAAATAGAATCAAACAATATATGGCCTTTTGTTTTTGGCTTCTTTCTATTTCTGATGATGTTTCAAGGTTCATCCATGTTGTAGCATGTAGCAGTACTTTGTTCTTTTTGGACTAAATAACATTCCATTGCGTGGATATACCGCCTTTGTTCATTCCATTCATCAGATGATGGACCTTTGGCTTGTTTCCACTTTTTAGCTATTCTAAATAATGCTGCTATGCACATTTGCATACATGTTTCAATTCTTGAGTAGATACCTGGGAATGGGTGCCTCTAGATTTAACTTTTTGTAGTATTGCCACACTTTTTTTAAAGTCAGCATCTCATTTTACATTCCCCACAGCAATGTATGAGGGTTCAACTTCTCCACATCCTTGCCAACACTTGTTATTGTCCAGCATTAGGCTGTAAATGGTTCCAGTGTCCACATCACCTCTCTTCATCTAACTCTCAAGTTTCATTTTCATTGCAATGATCTTGTCTTGTGTTAAATATAATAAAGATATTCATAATTCAAGTCTAAACATTTATCCTTGAAACAACATGTTAAATAATCAACTTTGGTGAGCCATTCTTTTTATTAGGTAAATATTTAATTCTTTTATTTTACCCAGGTTTTCCTTCTCCGTCTGTTACATTCTATCATAACACCCTTTATTATCTGCCTAACATTACAATCATTAACTATTTCATTGTTTTTGTATTTGTTTCTCTGCCAATAGAAAAGGGACATGAGAGCAGGAGCCCTGTTTACGTACATTTTCTCCATTAGCACCAATGCATAATAGTGCCTAGCACAGAGTAGGTGCTCAACAAATATTTGCTAAATAACATATGAATAAATGTGTGTATACTTCTGTAAAGTTTGATTCTACTACCCATGTCCAGGCCTTCCTGAAGCAGCACCATCATTTGCCATTTGCTTTTTTCTTAAAAAAGAAGCTGGTTTTATTTTTTCTCTAATTAGCAAATATTCATAGCTTACATACTTTAAAAATAATAATTCAGCCCTGGCTGGCATGGCTCAGTAGACTGAGTACTGGTCTGTGAACCAAAGGGTCACCAATTCAATTCCCAATCAGGGCACATGCCTGGGTTTCGGGCCAGGTTCCCAGTAGGGGGTGCACCAGAGGCAACTACACATTGATGTTTCTCTCCCTCTCTTTCTCTCTCCCTTCCCAGCTCTGTAAAAATAAATAAAATCTTTAAAAAAATAATAATTCAAACTTCACAGGATTTTAACGTTACAAATGCAATTAAAAAACAACAACAACAAATACACATGTGAACCTCTTTGAAGTTACCCAGTAACCACACAATCTGACTGGGTATAATGGAGCAGTACCAACCACACAGGCCAGAGATATTAGCATGGTCTATTTTCACAAAAGCAGGGATCCCTCCTTGTTTACTATACTTGCAAAAATACAATCGTGCTTCCCAATAACCTGAAAGCATCAAATTTTCCATATACTTTCAGAACACAAAAATGTTCTGATAGCTTTTACGGCAAATAAAATCTATCACTCTAATCCCTCCTCCAACCACCAATTTGACCATCACAGAAAAGCAGAATTCTGACTAATTTTGCTTGCAAAGGCACATAATAAAATGCCTCCCCACAAAATCTTTATAAAACCGATGCTCCAAGAAAGTGTGCTATAATTATCCTGCGGCTCCTACATTCTCTCTGGGATTCTGCCACATACCCTCAAGGAATGTTTACTCGATATGAGAAGTATGAAAATATGTGACTATTGGTTCCTTGCGTACAAAAGAATTCTTATTTAAATTTCTTTTTTTAAATAAATGAGATATTTTTTAGATGGCCAGTGTTATCTGGGCACTTCTAATTCACACTGATGTCTAGTTCGTTACTATGAGTAACCTGTAAAAATAACTAAAGAAAGGCCCTGGCTTGTGTGGCTCAGTGGATTGATTGCTGGCCTGCAAACCAGAGGGTCGCCGGTTCCATTCCCACTCAGGACACATGCCTGGGTTGTGGGCCAGGTCCCCTGTGCAAGGGACAACCACACACTGATGCTTCTCTCCCTCTCTTTCTCCTCCCTTCTCCTTTCTCTAAGAAATAAAGAAATAAAATATTTAAAAAGAAGGAAGGAAGGAAGGAAAGAAGGAAGGCAGGCAAAGCTTTGTTTCTTGCAGCCCCTTGGGAGACAAGAATAATAATGACCACAGCAGGCAAACTGACCTCAGCATCCAAGATATTAACTTCAACACTGTGCTGCTGAACCAGGCAGCCTCCCTTTTGTTCTAATCCCCATTTTCAAGAGCTCAATGAAACAAATATTCAATTCTCTTTTCAAGGCAGGAGGTAAAAATAGGAATAGTAAACTACACTCCAAGGGATCTAAGCTGAACCCAGCTCACCCATAAATCCACTGTTCTGATTGGGTCCTTTCACCGATATATTGATAATTTATGATGGGATTAGGGAGTGCTACATAGTAGTGTCCTAGATGGTTAAAATGAGAGGAAGGTCATGACTTTTCACTTCAGATATGTAATAAGTTATTATAATAACATTTATGCATTAATAGTCAAAAGAAGGTAAAAACATGCTTACTCATAGCAGCTTTTCCAAAAAAATTGTTCATCACATTCCCTTTCACTGGTACTTTGTTACCTGCTAAAGATGCCTAAAAGCATAGAAAAGAAAACACACAAGTTTTTTCTTAGTGTTTAGGCTGCTCTTCAAGTAGCAATCTCAAAAAACATCTCTTTAACAGCAGAGCACACTGTCATACCGGCTCGGTCTCTATGTAATCATGCCAAAACGTGTGTGCGTTAGGTGTAAGAACAAATCCAAACCCACCAGTATCGGATGTTAATCTCCAAAGCTTAGATTCTCACAGTTCTTATAAAATTACTATCCATGAATATGTCTAAACTTTTCTTGAGTATATTTAAAAGCTACTTAGTTTTACAGAATTAAAATAGATTAGAGGCAGTACGATACACGATGGGGAAAAACATCCAAAACATTACATTTATAATCATCAGAAGTAAATTTGAATGATGGTTCCACCACTTAATAGCTCAAGGCTTGGTGAGAAGCATTATCAAAAGAAAATGGACTATTTCAGATGCAAGTACCAAGAATTAAAGCATCCAACTAAAGTATAAAAATTAGAACTAAATATCAGAACTTTATGTACTTAAACTACTACCACCAGAACTATTAGTGCCTGTCTAGTCACCCATTCTAAGCTGAAAGGCACATCTTTAAAGAAGACTTACATTTGTCACCTCTTTAACTTCTGTTTTGGTTTCTTTGTTGGTCTCTTGGGTTTTAGAAGCAGCTTTAGAGGCAAACATTCCCATAATTCCTTTAGGTTGGTGGGAAATCTGTTTGGAGCTAGGTGGGCCATATCCATTGGTGGTCAACTCATTACTGGCTTGTGCCTCACTTGACGCCTGAAGATTTGACTGCTCCAACTTTTCAGAAGATGAGGTTTCGGCAGAAGCTCTAGGGACCGCAGCGGCACACTGTATGGCACTAAACCTAAGGACAGAAATGTTACACTGATGTCAATATCGAACCTTATTTTCAAACTCTCGCTTCTCTAATATAATACTTTCTAAGTCTAATACTATAAAAGAAGAAAATTGTAGAACTAGAACACATTTCAGAAATTATTTCATGCAAAATTCTCATTCAGATAAACAAGTATTTGAGAGAAGTCAGGGACTTGTCCTAGGTTATATATCTATCAATGGTTAGTAACAGAAGTAGGACTGAAAATCAAAACTAGGATATGGACTCTACCACACCATACTGAATATTCTTGTTTTGAAAAAAGCATCTTAATTCTAAACAGGAAGAAGACACCAAACAATAATAAAGATTAGTCATTTCACCATGCTTGGGAAACCAAATGGTTATCATCCTGTTTTTAAAGGCCTTCATCTTATAGGGCTAGATAAGCAATAAATATTGACTGAATCAAAATTAAGAGCTTTAAATATTAACAAGTTTCCTGGCAACTCTCCTGGCCAGAGTGGATCACAGTTTAACACTTGGAAGAAGCTGGGAACACAGCCCCCAGCCCCTACCATCTGCGGTCCTCAACAGTCGTTTGTTCCTGACTTCTAATGATACCAACGAGCAGCACCAGAAAGTACGGCCAAAGCCACGTGAAGGAATTTGGAACTGTATGCATGGGTGTTAAAGGAACACTCATAGTAGATACGCCAGTTCCACACAAATCCACAGAAGAATCTTCCACACTATGAACAGACACCCGATCTAGCTTCTCAAATGACTCTATTTAAAGCAAAGTTCCCAAACTTTTCCTGACAAAGAACATTTCCTTCCTCCCAGTCTTTTGCTCATTGGGGGTAGGTAAGAGCTCCTTGAAGGAACTCTACATATTTTAGATATCCAGTATAAGACCTGGCATATAAGGGCATCAGGAGATATGTATTAAAAGAATGATTGTTTAAACCACTGCAAAAGGCTTCTGGCTCTCCCATCCTCAATGTATCCCCTCCACTTGAGGTGGGAGACGATGGAGATTAAGAAACTCTGCAGTGAATACAATTACCTTAGTGATCACCTAGGCACAACTTCAAAACTGGCTGCTGGAATAAATGGCCTGAGGGAAAAAATCCCTGATAAATCATTTAATTTCAAAAGTTACCACAGACTGAACAGCCCCAAAGCTAGAATTTACAGCTCCCAAAAACTTTCCACTGATTTATTGTGGTCCACACTAGAAAACCCTACATTAACACAAATTCTTTGCACGTCAGAATTAGGAACAGACGGAAATCGTTTCCTTGCACCCACCACTCTACCTCTCCGGCCTTGCGGCCCTTCCATGTACAAGGAGAGAGCAATGTTTTGTTTCAGTGTCAACATCTGAGGCTGGCCCCACGACAGCTCTTTCCCCACTTGGTCTACATTCCACACCTTAGGGTCAGGACCAGGAATTGGCAGCAAGGAAGAGACCACGCTAGGCTGGGAACGTGTCCGAAGAGAGAAGAATCTGCTCAATCCTAAAATTTCAACTTTCTTCCTGTCACAGCACTTCTTAAAAACACATGAAACAATGAGTCAGATCTCTGTTGGCCCATAATTCTCAGGACCAAATACAAACTTCTTTACTGGAGATAAATTCTTCACATTTTTACTGCAGCTACTTTAAGTATTTAAGTCAAGTTTCATGAAAGTGTGTCCTATTACCACATTTCTACTCGCCAAATTTATTTGAGAGGTCCCCGTGTAACTTTCATTTTGAACCTTTGTGTCACTTTTATTCTTATTTGCTTACTTGCTAGATACAACAGAAGAAAAAATGTTTAGAGCTCAACATACCATGACCAGATTTTAATTGACTATTTTTGAAATATAATGACATAATTTACATAAATGTATCAGTATTGTTTCCTATAATCTTTCTGTAAGAAACCAGACCTATAAATTATTACTCTTTAGCTATGTAATATTCATTTAACAAATATCTGTATGCTTATTACACTCAAGGTTTTAAGCTAAAGAAAAAAGAACATAATGTCTAACTTTAGTTCATTCAATTATTTACTGAATGTTTACCATCTGCCAGGCATCATTATGGGTATAGAGTGTTAACAAAACAGACACGATCCCTATTTTCGTGGAAATTACAGACACTGTTTGGAAATTCCGTACCTATGTGCCCTCTGTTAGTTATCTCATCTCCCCAGTATCTCCAACAATTTCCTCTTTATCGCTCTTTCCTAACAATACAAGTTCAAGCACTCTCAACTTAAAAAACGTATGCATTTTGCCTTTAGTCTCAATCCTCCTTAGCTAGCTCCCTCTTTTTTCTCCCATTTATAGTCATATTTCCTGGAAAGAGTTATCCGACCAGAATCTGATCACTCCATTGAAAATGCTTTCACCAAGACCATCACTAAATCCAATGGACACTTCAGTACTTAGCTTCTCAGTCCCTCCTTCTTGAAACTTTCCTTAGCTTTTAGAACTCCACACACTCACGATTTTCCTCTTACCTCTGGCTGCTCCCTCTTGGGCCCCTATTCTTCTGCCCACTCTTTTAAAATGGTTATAACTTAAATAGTGCTTACTATGTGCCAAGCACGGTTCTAAGCACTTTATATACATTAATTCATTTAATGCTCTATAGCCCTGTGAGGTTGTTACTGTTGTCAACTTCATTCTACTGATGAGGAAACTGAAGCACAGAGAGGTTAATTTGCCCAAGGATACACAGACAGTAATTATGGCCCAGAATTTTACTTTCTGTTTGTTTTTTTAAAGATTTTATTTATTTATTTTTAGAGAGAGGGGAATAGAGGGAGAAAGAGAGGGAGAGAAACAATGTGTAGTTACCTCTCACACACACCCCTATTGGGGACCTGGAACACAACCCAAGTATGTGCCCTGACTGGGAATTGAACCAGCAACAGTTTGGTTCACAGGCTGGCGCCCCACACCAACCAGGGCTGCATACGTCCTTCTTTTATTCCAGGCATTCCCTCTGTATGATTATGTCTACCCAATTAATTACCTGTTTTCTCTGATTCCAAAATCTCTATCTTCATCCCACATAATCAGAGTATTACGCAGATACTGGGCCATATTCACTCTAGAGTGTGGCAGGTTGTAGGTACACATCAGATCTTTGTTGAATGAATTCAAGTTACCTTGCTTAGTATCTGTTCAAGTAGTAGGCACTCAACATGTATCCGGGGAACTGACCTGAACCCTCAATACAACCTCAAAAAGTAGGCATTATTATATCTAATTTAAAGATGAAGAAACCAAATCTCAAAGAGTGTGAGTAATCTGTCCAAATCCATGGGGTATTAAGCAGCAAAACCACAACTCAAGTCCATGGCCATCAATACGAAAAACCACATGCATTCTAGTTCATCACTTCCCTGTGCTGGGAAGGATACTGAAGACGAACAAGACCTAATTCTGGCTACAGAAAGCCAATTGCTTTCAGATGGAAGGCAGAAGGATATCAAATTAGAAGTAGTCTTTTGAAGGACAGCATCTGAACTGGTTCTTAAAGGATGGGCAGAATTTAGACAAGCAGAGACTGGGGTGAGAGAGTAACGAGGGGGCACGACAAACATTTCTTGTGGCAGGGACAGGATAAATACATGAGAAATAGATTTATGGGGAGTCCACTGGGGTTTTCAATATGGGTTGTGGCTGCTATTTTTCACCTTATGATGTACTAATAAAACCAGGCATGTGTCTTACTGCAAGATAAATGGGGTTTTACTAGACTTGGCACTCAGTCTTAAGAGGCAGCCACTGTGTAAACATCTTACAAAATCAATCCGTGAAGAAGCCCACAAGGAACATTAAGGAGCTCACTTGCTGCAGTTCTGCAAGTTGCTTTTAAGGATGTCATAGTCGGTGTTGAACAGAGGCCCACTGTCCTTCAGCATGGCTTTCTGGACGCTGTACACATGGACGCTGGCAGTCACGGCCAGCTTGGACTTCACTGCTGCAAGTCAACAGGAAAAGCAGTCTGTTAATACACAAGCTTCATACCATGTGGGGACTTTAACAAGAAACCCTTCTGCATGAAAACCATTTGCAATCTGCAGTGGTCCAAAAGCTCTAAAAGGCCAAATAGCCACATATAAGTATAACATCACCTCTTCTGTCTCCAATGGGGACATTATGACAGGGTAGGTGGCGGTGAGTCAGCTCTCAGTACCTGTGATGGTATCACTCATCCAGTGGACACTCGGTAAATATTAATGAATGATTGATGGTGACTGTAATTTTTTTTCAGTCAGGGAAGATTCTTACACTCTGGTATATAACTGAGGAATAAGTAATTTTTATCTGAGAAGACTCACTTATGTAATTCAACTTTAGAGAAAGCAACTCTGTAACAAAATACTACTAACCAGATAAGCCCGCAGAGGAAAAACATGTAAGAACATCAGAGGATCAGACTTTAGTTTCCATGAAGGAACGGACTGTGCCTAGCTTATTCCAAGTCTCCGTCTCCAGGGCCTAGCACGGAGCTTCACACAGAGTAAATACTCACTAGGTATCAACTGAATGAATGCATCTTGCTTTGCGTACCAATGTGGGAATTCAGAAAGAAAAAAATGTAGACTCTACCACCCTGGATACATCAAAGTTAATCTGTACGAAAACGACCCCAGAAAAAGACTTGATAAAGTAAAACTGTATAGGTTTTGTCTGGAGACACATGTCCAACATCACATGGACCCTGACCGTTACACAGTTCCTTTGAGTTCAGTTTTTTAAAAAAAAACAGTAGCACAGTCTTGAAACAGGTGTACAAATTTAATTTAGAAATATTAAGTCTTTCTGACTTTAGAAAAACATTCTTTAATCTTCTTCCTAGAAAAACTGTTATGGAACACAACACAACAGTCAGAGACTACTGTCTTTTTACAGTTGCTGAGGCGGTCCATATGGTATTCATAATAGTTTCTGCATGTCTGTCACGAGTTCTGAAATCCTGTGATAAAAGTGCTTTATAAATGTTAGCAGCTATTGACCTTAAAAATGGGAAGTTAGGCAGATGAAGTATCATATTTTAATGTTTCAGGAACTACCAATAAAAGGAATATACAGCTCTTTAGTTAAACAGCTAAATATATTTTATGCAGATGTTAGGAGAAGATTTTTTATTGTACCTACATTAATGCCATAAGAGGAAAAACTTGCTAAATTGCTAAAATACTTACCTTCCAATTTATCTTCTCTCACTACTGCAACCTTGTGGCACTGTAAGGAAATAACACTTCATTAATGTTCAAAACAGTGCAACTTGCAATTATCTAGTTTCCTAGCCAATAATTGAATTATATTTGGATATAAAATTAGAAACATTAAGTAGCCCTGAAAATATGTTACAGTTTAATAGTTACATTCATTTTTAACTTGCTTACATAAAAACTTCTCAATGAGGTTAAAGAAAATGATAAAGTATAGATATCAATACAATTTTTAAAAGACCCATAGTGCCACGGCTGGTGTGGCTCAGTGGATTGAGTGCCAGCCTGCAAACCAAAGGGTCACCAGTTCGATTCCCAGTCAAGGCACATGCCTGGGCTGCAGGCCAGGTCCCCAGAAGGGGGCATGTGAGAAGCAACCACAACACACTGATGTTTTTCTCTCCTCTTTCTTTCTCTTCCCTTCACTCTAAAAATAAATAAATAAAATCTCTTCAAAATAAATAAGTAAATAAATAAAAAGACCCACAGCATCTCAAATCAGTATGAGGGAAAGAGGACTTTTTAATAGGTAATGTAATGAGAACTACTGTATAATCATATAGAATCTGATAAATATTGGATGTCTCACACCATAAAACAGAATAAATGCTTAATGGAACTGAGATCTAAATGTAAAGAATGAAACCATATGAACACTATTAGAAAACATGGGTGAATTATTAAAAAAAATGATAAAATCTGAGAATGAGGAAGTTTCCTAACTGTAATTCAAAATTAAGAAATAATAGAAACCCATAAAAACTGCCAACTGTTAGATGACAAATAAATAAATAAATAAATAATAAAACTTTAACCAAAGTACAAAGACAAATGATAAAGTGGAAAAAATACCTGCAAGTTATCACAAAGAGTTAATAGACAGCTTCTAAAATAGAGAAAACAAAAACTAGCAATCCTTCAGAAAAATGAGCAAGCCCTGGATGGTGTGGCTCAGTGGACTGAGGGCTGGACTGCAAACCAAAAGGCCACTGGTTCAATTTCCAGTCAGGGCACATGCCTGGGTTGCAGGCCAGGTCCCCTGTGGTGGGGTGCACAAGAAACAACCACACTGATGTTTCTCTCCCTCTCTTTCTCCATCCCTTTCCCTCTCTAAAAATAAATAAATAAAATCTTTAAAAAAAGTGAGCAAGACATATGACCAGATAGTTCACAGAAAAAAAAGAAACACAAATAACCCTGAAACATAAGACAAGGGCTGTGTAGAAACGCACTCACATACATTGCTGCTGGAAACGAACAATGGAGAGGTATTTGGCAATAACCAACGAAGTACATAAACACCCTAATTCTAGGAACATAACCTTAAAACCCACTGGCAAAAATATACAGAACACACATACATTAAGCTATTCATTGCAGCACTATTTGTAATAGCCAAAGATTATAAATAATAAGGAACTACCAATAAGGAACTGCTAAATAAACTAAGGTATATGTATTAATGTAGGACCACGTGGCTGTAAAAAAAAGAATGTAGACTATTTCTATAACTACTATTGAGTGATGCTCAGGATTTATTAAGTAAAAAAAAAAAAAGCAAAGTCTAGATAGGATATGATATATGAAAACTTTTATCTAAGAAAGGGGTATAATATGAATATATATTTGCTTCTATTAAAAAATATATATAACACCCTGGCTGGCGTAGCTCAGTGGATTGAGCGTGGGCTGGGAACCAAAGTGTCCCAGGTTCGATTCCCAGCCAGGGTACATTCCTGGGTTGCAAGCCATAACCCCCAGCAACCGCACATTGATGTTTCTCTCTCTCTCTCTCTCTCTTCCTCCCTTCCCTCTCTAAAAGTAAATAAATAAAATCTTAAATATATATATATATATATAACAAAAACAATGGAAGAAGAACACAAAATCAATAAAAAGAGTTACCTGTAAAGGAAAGGGGGAAACCTAAAAGTTCAAAGAGGGAAAAAGAATGGAATTTAACTAGTTGGTGGTTTACCTATGGAGAGGAATTATTTCAAGTGATTCTAAACCACAGGTTGACTGTGCATCCCTAGCAGGATACATCCTACAGACCAAAACAACTGCAAAGGAGTCAAACTATTTTCAGTAATGATATTATTAGTAAAAATAGTGGTTTTGCTTTTCTAAATCTCACATATTTGGCTAAAGCAAATACATATTTATGTTAATGTAGGAACCACCAAAATTCACATCATAAAAGAGCAATATAAAATCAAATAACTTTTTTAAAAAATGTAATTTTAAGTCTGAACTAGAGATGTTAGTGTGTTTTCATAATGTGTTTTCTCTTACAAAAACAAAACAGGCATTCTTAAAAATGTCATCTGCAAAGCTATACAATAAAAATTACAGAGCTTATAAGAAAAAGAGCATTAGGAACTAACCACTCAAGCCTATGCGACTTTGTAATAAGAGCCCTAAAAATAATAATTGGTACCCTTAGGAGAAAATCTGGACAACCCAGAGAGTTTGGTGCGGTTATATGCTGCCTCCGGGGATGCTGAAAATGCATAAACAACTCAGTGAAATGCCAGCTTGAAGATGCGAAAATAATGCACACCAGAGCAGAGCTGCAATTCAGTGGGTTCCTATTAAAAGTTTAGTACCCACAAGCCCAGAACCTGGCTGAGGGTAAACCCCTTGAGTTTTTCAGCAGTTTAGGAAAAAGGAAAGATATGGCTAGTTAATGAGAGGCAGTTCTTCCTTATAGAACAATTTTAGCCAATAATATGCAGAAAGAATGACAGAAGTAGAACATGACCATTTTTTAACTCCTTGCAAATTAATGATCTAGGCAATAATAAAATAAAAGTCAATCTCAACTAAAACCATTAGATGAAAAAAAGCTAATGGGGAACTTCATGAAGGATGGGTCAGGCTGACAACCTCTTAACAAAACAAAAAGAATCAGCCAAATGTCCCCTTGGAATTCTCAAATCATTCTTCAAAGCAGCAGAACACACAGATCATTCTCAAAGATAGACCACAAGACAGGACACTAAAGAATTCTTAACAAAATTAAGAAAATTGAAATCATATCAAGCATTTTCTCAGATCACAAGGACATGACACTATAAATCAACCTCAGTAAAAAACTCAAAATCATTCAGATACATGGAGACTAAATAGCAGCTTATTAAATATTGAATGGGTCATCAATGAGAACAAGGAAGAAGTAAAATAGACCTGAAAACAAATGCAGACGAACACACAACATAAAACCTACAGGACAGAGCGAAAGCAGTTCTGAGAGGGAAGTTCATAGCATTACGAGCTTACCTAAAGAAGACAGAAAAATCTCAAACAACCTAACCCTATACTCCAGAGAACTGGAAAAACAACAGCAAGGGAGTAGAAGGAAATAATCAAGATCAGAGTGGAAATAAATGACACAGAGACTAAAAAATCTAAAAGATCAATGAATCCAGAAGCTGGTTCTTTGAAAAGATAAAACAAAATTCATGAAGCTTTACCCAGACTCATCAAAAAAAACCCCCTGAGAACCCAAATTAATAAAATCTAAAATTAAAGAGGAGAAATAACAATGGATACCAAAGAAATACAATGGATTGTAAGAAAGTACTATGAACAAATATATGCCAAGAAATTAGACAACTGAGTGAAGTGGATAAATTTCTAGAATCATACAATCTCCCAAGACTGACTCAGGGAGAAGTAGAACACCTGAATAAACCAACAACAACTAATGAAATTGAAGCAGTAAACAAAAAACTCCCAGCAAACAAAAGTCCTGGACCAGAAGGCTTCACAGGCAAATTTTACCAAACATTTAAAGAAAAATTAACACTTATCCTTCTCAAAACATTCCAAAAAATTCAAGAGGGAAAGCTTCCAAACTCTTTTTTACTAGGCCAGTATTCCAAAACGAGATAAAGACACAACAAAGAAAGAAAACTGTAAGTCAATATCCCTGATGAATAGTGATGCTAAAATCCTCAACAAAATACTCGCAACCAGGACCCAGCAATACATTAAAAAAAGATCACACACCATAATCAAGTGGGAGTCATCCCTGGGATACAAGGTTGGTACAATATTTGCAAATCACTTATGTAATACATCACATAAACAAAATGAAAAATATCATATGATCATCAATAGAGGCAGAAAAAGCATTTGATAAGGTACAGCACCCATTTATGATAAAAACTCTCAGCAAAGTGGGAATAGAGGGAGAATTCCTCAACATAATAAAGGCGATGTATAAGAAACCTACAGCCAACACCATACTCAATGGGCAAAAACTAAAAGCATTCCCCCTAAGATCAGGAAGGAGACAAGGGTGTCTACTTTCACCACTCTTATTCAACATAGTACTGGCGCTCCTAGCCACAGTGATCAGACAAGAAGAAATAAAAGGCATCAAATTGGAAAGGAAGAAATAAAACTGTCATTTGCAAGTGACATGATATTGTACATAGAAAACCCTATAGACTCCACCAAAAAACTACTAATAATAGAATAAATGAATTCATTTACCTAATAAATGAATTTGGCAACGTAGCAGGCCACAAAATCAATACTCAGAAGTCAAAGGCATTTCTATATGCCAATAATGAATTATCTGAAAGAGAAACTAAGAAAACAATCCCATTTACTAATGCAACAACAACAAAAAATGAGGTATCTAGGAGTAAATTTAAACAAGGAGATAAAAGGCCTATATTCGGAAAACTAAGGACACTGAAGAAAGAAACTGAGGAATATACAAGTAAGCAGAGGAGTATACTGTGTTGATGGACTGAAAGAATTAACATCATTAAAATGTCCATACTACCCAAAGCAATCTACAGATTCAATGCAATTCCTATTAAAATATCAATGGCATATTTCAAAAATCTAGAACAAATATTCAAAAAATATATATGGAGTAAAAAAAGACCTAGAATAGCCTCAGAAATCTTGAGAAAGAAGAACAAAGTAGGAGGAATCACAATACCTGACATCAAACTATACTACAAGCCCACTGTAATCAGAACAGTCTGGTACTGGCATAGAAAGAGACACATACAACAATGGAACAGAATAGGCAGCCCCAAAATAAATCCACATCTTTATGGTCATTTAATATTTGACAAAGGAAGAAGAGCATACAATGGAGTAAAGACAGTCTCTTCAATAACAGGTGTTGAGAGAACTGGACTAGTACTTGCAAAAAAATGAAACTAGACCACCACCTTACACTATACACTAGAATAAACTCGAAATGGATAAAAATTAAATGTAAGTTGTGATGCCATAAAAATTCTAGAGGAAAAACATAGGCAGTAAAATTTCAGATATCTTATGTAGCAGTATGTTTGCAGATGTATCTCCTAGGGCAAAGGAAACACAAGAAAAAATAAACAAATGGGACTACAATGAATTAAAAAACTTCAGAATAACTAAAGAAACCAGCAGCAAAATGAAAAAGGAACCCACTGTATGGGAGAACATATTTGCCAGTAATACATCAGACAAGGGTTTAATCTCCAAAATATATAAAGAACTCATGGGATTCAACAGCAGGAAGACAGACAAACCAATATAAAAATGGGAAAAGGCGCTGGTTGGGGTGGCTCAGTGGATTGAGCACAGGCCTGTGAACCATGGGATCACCAGTTCAACTCCCTGTCAGGGTACATGCCTGGGTTGTGAGGTGGGTCCCTGGTGGGAGGCACACAAGAGGCAGCCACACAATGATGTTTCTTTCCCTCTCTTTCTCCCTCCCTTCCCCACTCTCTAAAAATAAATAGATAAAATCTTAAAAAAAAAAATGGGCCAAGGATCTGACTAGACACTTCTCCAAAGAGGACATACAGGTGGCCCATGGACATATGAAAAAATGTACAACATCACTAGCTATCAGAGAGATGCAAATGCAAATTAAAACCATAATGAGATACCACCTCACACCTTCCAAAATGGCTATCGTTAATAAATCAACAAACAAGGGCTGGTGAGAATGTGGAGAAAACAGAACCAAAGTGCACTGTTGGTGGGAATGCATGTTGGTGCAGCCACTGTGGAAAGCAGTATGGGAGATACCTCAAAAAATTAAAAATGAAACTGCCTCACAACCCAGCAATTCTACTTCTGGGAATTTATCTCAACAACCCGAAGTACTAATTCCAAAGAACATAAACAGCCCTATGTTCACTGCAGCATTATTCACAATCACCAAGATACAGAAGTAGCCCAGGTGTCCATCAGTAGATGAGTGGATAAAACATCTATAGGACATTTACACAATGGAATACTACTTGGCCGTAAAAAAGAAGGAATTCTTACCTTTTGTGACACCATGGATGGAAGTGGAGACTATTATGCTAAGTGAAACAAGCCAGGCAATGAAAGACAAATACCATATGATCCACACTTATAACTGGAATGTAAGGAACAAAATAAACTAACGAGCAAAATAGAATCAGAGGCACAGAAACAAGGAACAGATGATAGCGCTGAAAGGGGAGGGGAGAGGGTGAGACTGGCAGAAAGAAGGTGAAGGGATCAGACAAAACATCCATGCGCCACCCACGGACATGAACAATGGTACAGGGACTGACTGTGAGGAGCAGGCACAGAGGGAAGGGAGGCAAGAGTAGAAAAACTGGAACAAGTGTAATAGTACACACAATAAAAATTTTTTTAAAATAAAAGGGTCTAAAAAAAGAAAGGGGAAAAAACAAGTAATTCTTTAGAAGACTCTCTGGGATGAGATTAGACGGAGGCTTTTACTTTTGTCAAACATTTTTTACAATAATCACAATCATTGGAAAAAATAAAAAGTATATTTCAAAACCCATTCAAAACCTATAATTTATCTCTTTCCTTTCTGGAAACACTTAAAACTTAAAGAAATTTAAAACAACAAAACCAGAAATTATGCTTAATATTCTGACTTTGCACAGGAGGGCTCTCTCCTAGGAAAAATGCACAGGTGAGCATCCACGCTCCGTCAGTCATTCCACAGGGCTCCACAGGGCTGGCCTGTGAGGCGATTAGGAGGATGAGTACAGAGCTCCAAAATCCTCACAATCCCTTCAACCACAGCAATCCTACTCTCAATGTATTTTTTCATATTAGGATTGTATTGTTTTAAATATTTTATTTATTTATTTTTAGAGAGAGGGGAAGGGAGGGAGAAAGAAAGGGAGAGAAACATCAATGTGTGGTTACCTTTCACATGCCCCCTACTGAGGACCTGGCCCACAATCCAGGCATGTGCCCTGACTGGGAATCGAACCTTTGACCTTTTGGTTCTCAGGCTAGCACTCAATCCACTGAGCTACACCAGCCAGGGTGTATATTAGGATTTTAATTAAGATTTCATTTGAAAGCATTCTGCTGCTTAAAAAAAGATGGGCAGAATATTAATGCCTTCTTAAATCTCAAAACAGAAGGCCTTCATAAGCAAGCCACAGCATGAAAGTTTTTAACTGACACCTCATTTTGAAAAATCATCTCCAAAAGTGCACTAAGGAACAGTCTGAATCCACTTTCCGGGGTTTATCCCCAAACCCCCTGGATTGCAAGAACCATGCAAAGATTCCAAATTAAGAACCTCTGTCATATGGCTTAGAATTAAAATTTTCAACTTTATCTTAAAACATAAATTCTTAACCTTGGACCCTGCTCCAGAGTTATGTGTGAACATTCAAAATTTTACAAATATGAATTTCAACATGAATTTTTCTTTCAGATTCTCAAAAAAAACACAGCAGCCAAAAAAAGAATAAAGCTCACTGTTTTAAAGAAACACAAGGACTCCCAGGTAAAGAAATGGCTACAACTAGACTGAAGGCACTGACTAAGGGAGGCAGGAGAAAGCGAGTGAGCCCTGGAAACAAAAGGAAAAAAGATATTCAGAGGCAAACTTCGGCAGTGTCTATTCAAGAGCCATACAAAGGGAGGATTCTAGTGTCGCATTTATTTCTAAGAGTAAATGAATCAGGTCTGCTTAATTCTGTGTTTCAGATATACAATGACACCTAATTCTACACTTGCAAATATCTTGATTATCACCTGGCTTGTCAAATAGCTTACCAACAAGGAAGGAAACTGCTGGTCGGAGAATATAAGGATCTGATCCCCCTAGCAATTTTGTTTCCCCTCGTAAATTATTCAATTGTCATTCTAGTTTTAAATCTCACACGCTTGGGGCTCTATTGTTCTAAGACAAATCCAGTCAGTATTTTGATAAATCAGGCTTCTGAATACATGAGTCTGAGGGAAAGTCAAAGAAAAGTGGAACACAGATACTGGCAGATCTCTGAGGAGCCCCAATTGCTGGGCTAAGTTCTGTTGGGCTGGTGGTTGTGGTAGGAGCAAAAGAACCTTCAAATCAGAGGTTTGGGGAAGTGAAAACAGAGAAAATGTGCCTTACTTCAGGGAGGAAGCCAGAGAGGAGGAAGTATCAAAGTTCCTAAGAATCAGTTTGGTGCAGAAAAATGAGTTATCGCAGCAGAGTTTCCCATGTCACGGGAGTAGAATGATCCCTCTGTCCTCAAGGGGAACAGGAAAGTAGCTAAGAGAAAGTCAGCAGACCTGAGAGAGCACTGTGGTCAGGAAGATGGAAATGCAGCAGAGACCCAAGCTGAGGGGCGACCACATACCAGACCGGAAAAAATGCATGAAAATAAAGACGTTGCCAACCCATGCCTCTGCGCTTGCAGGTCCCTGCTGCCACCCCCCTCTTTTGGTCACTCAGACAGAAGCCTACCAAAATGAACGCTCAAATTAAAATCAACTTCAGTTAAAAAAATAATAAAATTATACTTTCTGAACAGCTAAGTGTGTGACTTGACATTTGAACAGGATGGAAATGAACCACCATTTTCCTTAATATATCTTCAAGAGAAAGAGGAGCAACAGAAGCCGTCTCCTAAAGTCTTATTGTGTAGGAAAATTGCATAATAATACTATAGTCTCTGCATCACAGCCAAGATATTGCCAAAACTTCTCAAGACTTTTAAGTTTATTCTAAAAATTCAAAATAATAATCTTTAGATAGCTTTAAAAAAAATCCTCACCCAAGGACATGATTATTGATTTTTAGAGAGAGGGGAAAGGAGGGAAAGAGAGAGGGAGACACTCCGATACGAGAGAGAAGCAATGACTAGCTGCCTCTCATACACACTCCAAACCAGGACCGAACCCACAAGCTAGGCATGTGCTCTGACCAGGAATTTAACTTGTATCCTTTTGGTGTATGGGACAATGCTTCAACCAACTAAGCCACATCAGCCAGGGCCAGGTAGCTTTTAAAACTTCCAAAATACTAAATCTTGTGTTCTCCCACCCCCATATTGTTATTTAACAGTTTATAGCTCAAACATATTTAAGCTCATTATAACATTCTGAGAACTTACCAAATGTTCATTCTGAACAAGACTGCCAGACACTAAGTAGGTGACATGCAGTTGGGCTCCCGAATTTTCCTTTCGCTTCCTTTCAACATAATCATACAGCATCCTGTTCCAAGCAAAAGGCACAAGCAAGTCATTAGTAAGAGTTTGTTACCTCGTCAACTCTTAATTTGTGACTTAAAAGATAGGTATATTAAATCTGGCAGAAAATTCTACAGAATCTTACTCAGTCTGTGGACACAGAGTTAAGTGGAGGCCAACTTACTGAGGCGGCACAATGACCCGAGTCATAACTGAAATGAAAGAAACCTAGTAATAGGCCCAGAAGGAGTGATCCTGCAAGAAAACAGTAACAGGCCATGAACACAACACTCAACCAAGAATAAGTTCAGTCACTACGTGACCCTGGATAAGTTCATTTTTCTAGGTCCCTTGATATCCTGAAGTATCAAATGGGAGGGCTGCACCAGACCGATTAGTGATTCTTCAACCATGGGATTTCTATGGCCATCTAGAACCAGCCCTCCACCCCCAAAACTGTAAGTAAAATGTATACGTGCTTTTTTGCAGAGCAACAGTTCAGGGTTTTTAATAGTTTCTCAAAAGGGGTCCAAAACATCAAGAACCACTAAGTACATGATCACAAACATCCATCTGGGCAGTTCATTTTACGGTCGCTCAGACTCAGTGCTGTTTCAGAACCCACAGTGCAGCAGCTCACCCGCAGCACCCAGTACTCCGAGTATCCGTTAACCTGAGACCGCCAAACACTCGACATACAAATAATGTTGCTTAACGTCCCTAAATTCATTTTTATCCTTACGATCCAGCAAGTATCAGAGGTTGGCTCCCCTCCACGACTCACAGATTAACAAAAACAGCAAAAGAGACATATCATTTGTATCTTTGATTTCAAGAAATATATACTGAGTCTATAACACATTACACTTCTCTGCCAAGGAAAGACAGAAACTCAAACTCAAAAATTTGAAGGAAAATCCAACCTACACTACTGACCACACTTCTTGAAGCATCAGCTCTCTTAGCTTCCACGATCCCATGACCCAGGGTGTCTCCTGCTGCCCCCCTAACTGCCCCTCCACACCTCCCCTCCATTTCCTGCACAGACTTGATTGCCTCCTCCTTTTCTATACCAGTTAGGGTTCTCTCTTTACCTATCTTTCCACTGTACATATTAGAGTAACAAACCACCTGGGTTTGCCTGGACTTCAGAGATTTCCTGAGACATGGACTTTTGGTGCTACAGCCAACAGTCCTGGACAAACCAGATGGTCAGCCTCTTTCATTCATCCCCATGGCTCCACTTGCTCCTGACAACCACATCTGCCCAGGCCACCAGGCCAGGAATCTGGGAATCATTATCCTTCACTTCTCCCTGTCCAGTGAGTTGCCAAATCTAGTCAGTCTCCCTCCCAAGTAATTTTTGACTTCATGCCCTTCAAATCCCTTGACTGGACTACTTCAGTTCCAAGTGTCAATTCTGCACATACCCCCACCTCTTCCTTATCCACAAGCCTGCCAGGGTAAAAGTGTTAAAAATGAAATCAAGTCATTAAGTCAACAAAACTTTACTGAGTGGCTACTTTATGTTTTATGCCTTAAGGAGAGAGCAATGAACAAAGCAAAGTCCCTAACCTTTTAGAGCTTACAGTACAAAAGAGAGAGACAAATGAAAAACTACATATATGTTAAACGGTAGTAAATCTACAGGGCAGGCGTAAGAATAGAGTGTGCCTGAGAAGTTTGGCTATTTTATATAAGGTGATTAGGGAAGGCCTCAGGAACAGAGCCCTGCAGGAAGTGAGGAAGCCACCGCTGTGGCTTGGGGAATAATGTTCCAGACAGACAGAACAGCAAATGCAAAGGTACTGAGGCAAGCATGTGGGCAAGGTATGAAGAACAGAAAGGAGGCAAGTGTACTGACCCAGAATAAGGAAGAACAGTGGTGGCAGAGAAAGCCAAGTGCCAGACACTGGCTTTGCAGCCCTATGGAGAACCTGAAGCCAGTTAAGTCAGCAGAAGGTCGAGAGCAGAAATACCATGACCTCACCTGTTAGAAGGTCCCTGACTGCTGTGTATAAAATATATTGCCGAGGGGCACGGCAGGAAGCAGCGAGTCCAGTTAGGAGGCTACTGCAGTCATCTAGGCTAGAGATGATGGCGGCTGAGACCAGGGTGGTTGCAATGGAGGTAGTAAATTAGTGGATGACTTCTGGGAGAACTTAAAGGGAGAAATAACAGTATTTGCTGATGGACTGATTGTGGGGTATGAGAGAAAAAGGAGTTATGGATGACTGAACTAACCAACTCAAGGAATAAAGTCACTTACTGAGATGGGGAAAAGCAGGCGAAGCAGGTGTTGGGGGTAGCAATCAGGAGTTAGCTCTGGGGCATGTTAAGTCTGAGATGCCTATTAGTCACAAGTGATGGTGAAAAGGTAGTTGGATATTCTTGTCTGAAGAGTTATTCTTTATTCAAAAAATTTCAGTAGCACCCCAGGCCCTGAGGATCAACTCTAACTCCCTAGCAATGACGTGTAAGACTGCTCTCGTTCCGATCCCCCCTATCACTCACCATTCTCTCACACCCACACCAGCTGCATTCTTCCGAAACACTCTGCAGTTCTCCTTGCTCCTTCATACGCCCCTCCTGCCTGGAACGCTCTGCTCAGACCTCATCCACCTAATTCCTCCTCCACACTGCAGCTCAATTACCACCTCCTGTGTGAAGCCTTTCCTACAACCACAGGCCAGCAGGGCACCCTGACTTCTAAGCTCTAACAGAGCCTATCCTGTATCTGTTATTATAGCACTTACCACTTCGTATTCTCACTACTTAGTTTATACACATGCCATCCCCACTAGACTATAAGCTCCCTAAGGATAAAAATGTGCCCTATTTAGCATTTTTTGTTGATTGCTCTATCTTGTTCTCTTTTAGTGTTACCTTTCATGCAGTGATTGCATTAGGAAAGATGAGGTAACACAAATTCATGAACATTGTGGTTTACTTATGCTAATTAGGACCATGCTAGTAAAAGAAATGATAGGCAGGTAGGTACCATGCCCAAGATGCTCTCAAGCTTGTGGGCTAAATCTTTTATCTACAACTAATATATCATCACAGACATCCTCTATGTACTTGTCTCCTTAAACAATCCCCAGTTCTTTTATATTAACCAGGAAGTCAAAACTGCACAAACCCTGAAAAAAAAAATAGTTTCTGCACATCTTTAAAGACTCTAAGACATGTTTATCTGATTACACCATTTTACCAACAAAGTGTGCAAAACATTATTAAACATAAATGACAACAAACGTGAGTTCTTATAAGATGTACTTCCTACATACATGATTAACTATATCTTCTCCTTTTAATTCATTACTTTTCCCTCTTGATAAGTTCCACCCATAATTTTCCCTAGGACAAACACAGTGTATAAGGTATACAGCCTTTCCTAACCCAATTTAATTCCTTCACAACATTTTTACAACCTGAATTTATCTTGTATAAATTAATGATGGGGAGGACCTTGTCTATCAAGTTTGCTGTTCTATGACAGAGCCTAAAACAATGCTAAAAATATAGTAAAAATTATAGCAAAATATAGTAAGAACACTTCTTCAATGAATCCAAGCAAATCAATACCAGTCATGCCCAGTCACTAACCTCAGGGCCATCAGGGATATTTTAAATCCTTTTACTATAAAAATAAGCCAGTGAGAGAGAAAGACAAATTATTTCAGTTGTATGTGGAATCTAATGAACAAAATAAGCTAACAAAACAGAAAGAGACGCATAGAGACAGAGAACAGACTGACAGCTGTCAGAGGGAGGGAGGTTAGAGGGCTGGGTGAAGAAGGTGAAGGGATTAAGGAAAAAAAAACACACCACACAAAACACTCAGACACTGACAATAGTATGTTGATTACCAGAGGGACAGTGTGGTGGGGTGAGGCAGTGGAGGAGAAACGGGGCTCAATGGTGACAGATATACAGATGGTGTATTGTGAAATTGTACACTTGAAATCTACGTAATTTTATTAACTAATGTCACTCAAATAAATTCAATA